>NC_047041.1:85669415-85972696 GCF_011762595.2 Tursiops truncatus
TGCTGGGGCCGCTGTGCCTGCTGCTGAGCAGCGCCGCGGGTGAGTCGGGGGGCGTCCGGCGAACTTTCTTCGGGGCGCGGGACGCGGCGGCCGGGCTGCGATCGTGCCCCCTCCTCTTGCCCGGGCTGCGTCTCCCGGCGCGGGTGTGCACGGAGGGCGGACCCCGGCGCCGGGCTGGCCGGGACCCCGGCGAGGGGCCGCGGCGGGGTGCGCGCCGTCCTATTGTGTGGGCGTGCGCGCCGGCTTGTGCTGTGTTGTGTGTGCACGGGCGGGGCTTTGTGTGCAGTCCGGCTCTGGGGAGCCCGGCAGCTGCCCTGATTGGGCGTAGCTGGAGAGTTCGTGCGTGTGTGTGTGTGTGTGTGTGTGTGTGTGTGTGTGTGTTGTGTAGGGGAAAGGAGGAAGGGAGGGGAGGGGAGAGAACGCTTCCCTGATCCCATCATCGCAGACGCGGGATGCTCCGTGCTGTGCTAGCCTCTCCAGGTCCCCTTTGGTTTCTCTTGTGTGCACCCCCGTGCCTCAGTTTCCTACCTGGACCGCAGGGCGACCGGTAATCGCCGTTTCCTTCCATTCCTCCCTGGGGCTGTGTTTGGTTTGGGCAAAGAAAGATGAAGCAGGGCCGGACCTGGGAATTATTAATCTTTCCCATTGATACTGGGAGCAGGACATTTATTTAAATCATCTGATTACCCCCACTCGACCTACAATGGCGAGATGCCCTGGGAGAGAATCCGGGCTTCATCTGCCAGCCCTTTGAACCTGGCATCGCCGTAGCGTGTGCATCCTGAGGTCCCCAGGAGCAGCATGCTATTCCAGGGAACTTTTCTGCTGATGTGGGCGCGCTCCGAATTCCAGCCTGGAGCCCTTCCCCTGCCCCTGCCCGCCGGCCACAGCTGTCAGCTGCCCCTCCTAGGGTCGCCACGCCCTTGGCCCCTTGATGTTTATTTCTGGGCGGCTGATGCCCAGAAAAGTAGGTGACAGGGCCCAGTGAACTTTCTTCAGCAGAAGCTGGCTTGCCTGACGTCGGTGCCATCCTCGTGTCTAATTAATGCCTGATTCTCCCAGATGCTTCTAGCTACTTGCTGTGGAGGTGTCTTTGGTGGTGTGTTTGTTGGGGAAGTGGAGACTCACTTAATTCTGAAGTTCCCTCTCCCTGCCAGGTGTGCACTTGGAAAGAGAAATCTCCTCCTTCCTTGAAGTCCCTGGTCCTGGCCATCCTCAGAATCCACTGGGTAGCCTTCCCCCACTCTCAGACCTATGACATCATCCCCACTCCTGGAGACTCCCGTTTAGATGTCTGTGGGTTTGCTGTGGCTTCCAGTGAGGGTGGAATGCTGGTGGCTGTTGTGGATTTTTAACCAGGTCTGGGTCACAGTGCCTTGTTCCTCCTGAACTATTGGGCCACCACAGGGAGAGAGTTCCAAGAGGGCACTGGCACTCACGGGTAGGGGTGAATGATTATTTGGAGGCTGTTAGAACAGGCAGATTTCCAGGACATCTCAGACACAAAGACCTGCCTAGATTCATGCTCTCAATTTGCATTGCCCTGGTGTGTCCCCTGATAACACCCAAGCAGGACAGTCTGGAAGCCGGGACTTGTGTTTGTCCTCAGAGAGCTGCTTGAGGCTCAGTGGAAAGTGTTATTTATTGCATCTCCCAGTTAGTACTGGGTTGCTTTGGTTGAGTCTCCAACTCTGTAAAAATAACCGTAAAGTTAATTTTGTCTTTCTCTGGTCAGCACGGGTTACTTAGTATGTGTGTGTACGTATAAAATAGGGCTGAAATAAATAAAATAGTCATAATGGGGAAGGAAAAATGGAGGAGGTGTGGTCACAGAATGCCTGGCTGTCCCAGGTGGTAGTTTTCTGTTACCTGTGGTCATTGAGCTTGTGTGGTTTTGTCTCACCTTTACAGTTAGTTGTTGGTTTAGAAACTTCTAGGCAGGTTGGGGTGTATGCATTTCCTGTTATATTAAGCATCATCCTTCTAGCAGGGATTCTACTTTGACCTGAAGTGTTACCAGAAACAGGGCTGGTCAGTTTTCCTGAAGCCTGCATGGTGGTTCAGTTTGGGGTTCATAGTAGGCCAGGGACCCTGGCCTTCTATCCCATATCCTACAGCTTGATCCTCTTCCGGGAAGTTGATAGAACAAGAGAGATTATAAAAGCTGGTGCTTTTGACTTCTGTCTTCTTTTGATAGTCTGTAAAGAAACCTGGGGTCAGAGTGGAGCCCTAGTCTGAGTTCCGGGTCTTTGTAGGTCTGAAAGGCATTTCTAGAGCAATCTGGAGGCCTTTGTTTTTCAGGAACCTTCTCAGACGCCTTCATATGTTTGTGTATGTATTTTTCTTCCTTTGTTTTTATTGTTTGTGTTAGGGAAGTGAAGCATCGATTTTGACCGCTATTACTTTTTACTGTAGCCTGTGAGAAAGGCTCAGCCCATCTGATACCCAGCTTTCCTTCCCGTGGTGGGCTCGGTGGATGTAAGTGCGTGGATGGTGAGGCATGTCTAATGGTGGCCGGGCCCTGAGGGGGTCAGACAGCTCACCTCCTTCCTGGCTGACCTTTTAGGGACTGCCTGACATTATCTTTGAAAAGGCTTGATTTCCCCTGTGTGCACCCAGGAGTGTGGGTGTTGACCTTTTCTCCTGGAGAGATCTGCTTAGTGGTGTGAGTGGGTGGGTTTTATTATTATTATTTTTAACGAACTGAGTCGCTTCGTGCAGCCCAGGCCGGTCGATGAGGCCGTGTGCACCAAGTACAAATAAACACACCTTGTTGCTCTTCCTCTTCAAAGAGATGGATGAAGGCTCCCTACTGGGGTGTGAGGTGTTTTTTCCTGACAGCCCACTTAGGCCTTTCACCTTGTGATAAGTGAGGGAGAGACAGGGATATGAGCCAGTAGGGGAGGGAGGACGGTACCTTCTGGGCCTCCAAGACTGGTTTAGATGCCTCGTTGTCAGAGTCACCTGGGTAACTTGAAAGTGGACTTGTATCATCACTTTTGTGAAACAGTTTAGAGAATTTGGGGATTAGGACGGTTTCTAATCACATAATCTATGAAAGTCATGGCCTTTTCAACCTTGCATCTTTTCATGGGCAAGGAGAGGAAAGGGAACCCAGTATTTGTGGACTGTCTCCTGTGTATGAGGTGCTTTGCTCGCCATTGAAACACATGATCCCGTTGAATTTTTCCAATAATATCATGTGATGGGAAGTCATTTTGTGGCTCCTGAGAGGTCATCTGTGCCCAGGGTGCCAGATTCTAACTCAAGTTTCTCTTGGGCCACAGTCTGGGCTTTCCCCCCTGTTTCTAGGCATCCTTCCATGCCTTTCCCCCATGTGCTTTCGTGAATTAACAATCCATGAGCTTGTTTCCATAAACAGCCCCCCTTCCCAAATCTGTCCACTTTGCAGTCACAGCAGTTGGTATTTGTGGTAATACATAAAAATAAATCCCAGCAACTTCCCTGGTGGCGCAGTGGTTGAGCATCTGCCTGCCAGTGCAGGGGACATGGGTTCGAGCCCTGGTCCGGAAAGATCCCACATGCCGCGGAGCAAATAAGCCCGTGCGCCACAACTACTGAGCCTGCGCTCTAGAGCCCGCAAGCCACAACTACTGAGCCCGTGTGCCACAACTACTGAAGCCCACGCGCCTAGAGCCTCTGCTCCGCAACAAGAGAAGCCATCACAGTGAGAAGCCCACGTACCGCAATGAAGAGTAGTCTCTGCTCGCCGCAACCAGAGAAAGCCCGTGCACAGCAACGAAGACCCAACACAACCAAAAATAAATAAATAAAAAAAAATAAAATGAAATAAATCCCAGTCCTTGAGTAAAAATGGAACTTTCAAAATAGCACCCGTATTTTTACTCTGTGCCTGGGAGAGGCACACCTGGCGGGGAGTTACCACTGGACACGGTTCCATTTCTTGACCTGAGTTGTAGTTACGTGGGTTTGTTTTCATTCATTAAGCTCAATATTTACATTTCCCCTCTCTTATATGTTTATCATATTTTACAATTAAAAAATAAAAGATGCTATATACCATGGATGACTCAGAGTGATTGAACTGTTTTTAGCTATGAGATAGCCCTGGGGGCAAATCTGTTTTTGGCTGTGGAGTTGTCCTGTTTGTTCTCTTCCCCTCTTTCTTTCTCTCTTTGGAATATTTTGGAATCGCATGGGCCATCCTAACTGTACAGCTCTTTTTGCCTGTGCCTCTACCTGACAATTGGGGAGATTTTTAAGATGACAGCTCCTCTGTGTGTGTGTGTGTGTGTGTGTGTGTGTGTGTCTGTCTGTCTGTCTGTCTTTCTTTCATTGTAATTGTTGTGAAAGAATCTACTTTCTTGGGTCCTGAGGAGCGCCCTTGAAGACGTTTACTGGGAGAACATCTGAGGATGCAGCACTTGCGTGTCACATCTGCTTGCTGTTTACTCTTGCTTACGGGATACGTGGACTTTTGTGACGCGGTAACTGCCCAGTCAGAGGCATGGCAAATGTTTCTTTCAGGTAGGATTGTTAGGGTTTTGGAGACGGCTGCAGGGATGGGGTTAGTCTAGGGAAGTGTCTCCGCCTCGGTGCTGTTGCCTTTGGGGCCGGAGAGTTCTTTGTTATGGAGGCTGTCTTGTGCATTGTACGGTATTTAGCAGCATCCCTGGTCCTTGATGCCAGTAGCAGCCTCCCCCGGTTGTTACAACCAACAACGTCTCCAGCTGTTACCAAATGCCCCCTGGGGGCCAAAATCACCCCCACTTGAGTACCCCAGTTGAGAACCCCTGGTCTGGTGTGAGTGCCCCCTCGCCATACATCTTGAGCATTCTGACTGCTCATCCTGAGAGTGTCTTTTAGATGCAGTGGTTCAGGATGGCATCCTCCTCCCAAGGGTGTCTTAGTCATCAGGTTTCTGCTTTCTGTTTCTGCAACCCTACAAGTTCAGTCAGTGTGAAAATACATTTTTATGTAGAAACACCCTCAGCATTGACCTTTCCCTCCTGTTTCCCTCTTGTGCCATAAGTGAAAGCGGGTAACCTTGGAGATTGTGGAATTGGTTCCCTTGGGAGTGACAGGCTGAGAAAGCAGGTAAAAGGCAGGTGGCGGGGGCTTCCCTGGTGGCGCAGTGGTTGAGAGTCCGCCTGCCGATTCAGGGGACATGGGTTCATGCCCCAGTCCGGGAAGATCCCACATGCCGCGGAGCGGCTGAGCCTGTGAGCCATGGCCGCTGAGCCTGCGCGTCCGGAGCCTGTGCTCCACAACCGGAGAGGCCACAACAGTGAGAGGCCCGCGTACCGCAAAAAAAAAAAAAAAAAAAAGGTGGCGGGTGACACCAGAAGCCACTCGGTTCCCTGAGTAAACTGTTAAGCTCGGGAGGCTCACTAGCGCAGGGAACTGGAGGAGAAGCTATCTGAAAGTTTGCCTTGGGAGTTGCGCGTTGAAATCTTACCCTGGAAGTCCCCCTGCCTCTGCCCTACAGAGCAGTCATTGTTCCGCTCAGTTCCCATTTCTCCCCGTGGTTCCCTCCCCCTTCCCATCAAAAGCTTTTATAACTTGAGTTCCTTCTGCAGGTGGGCGGGAGTGTGTGGAGGGGAATCCTCTGTACTAGCAGCCAGTTGGTTTTGGAGAAATTCTCATCTTCTGCTTTCTTCTCTGAAGTCTTTGGAAAGTTACACTCTGCGTCACTTTGTAACTCTTGCATTCCTTTAAGACACTTTGCCTCGCAGCTGTCCTCCTTTGTCCTTCTCCTTTGTTCGGTGGCCAGTCTTCCTTGGGTCTTTTGCTTCCTCCTCTCTTCAGACCAGCGAAGTGCATTGTCTGCCGCTGCCTTCTTTTGTGTGTGGGTTCGCGGGAGAAAGGATGTACCAATAGAGGGGCGCTGGTTTGAAGGGGAGAAGTGCTCGTTATCTTCCCTCAGGCACACGAGAGCCTCAATCACGCCCTCTTCCAAAAGGCTTCTCCAGGGAAGAGCCCTAGCTTCCCGAGCAGGCGACCCTTTTTTTCCCTTTTGTCTCTGGGTAACTCGAAAACTCTCCTTGACCCTTTATTTGGCTGTTCACTAGTGCGGTACCAGCTCTGTGCTGTAGGGGGGCAGAGCTGTGTAGAACTTGTTCTTGGCCCTTGAAGAATTAAATGATCCAGTGAAGGAAATGGGGTTGTTTGCCTCTGTCGTGATCTGGGAAGGGCAGAGACACGTCTCCCAAAAGTGGGGTTTTGGAGGTGTTTCTAAATGTGAGATATACTGACGGATGCACAACCTTCTTGGGAACAAAGCTGTGTGTATGTCACAAGGTCTTGGCAAACGTGGATATCTGGTCATTGGGAATGTTTAATGGATGGGTCATTCTTTTAAAAAATTTTTCATTTTTATATGTTACTTTTCATTTAAAGTTATTACAAAATATTGGCAATATTCCCTGTGTTGTACAATACATCCTTGAGCCTGTCTTACACCCAGTAGTGCTTGTATCTCCCA
Organism: Tursiops truncatus; assembly: GCF_011762595.2. Lineage (NCBI taxonomy): Eukaryota > Metazoa > Chordata > Mammalia > Artiodactyla > Delphinidae > Tursiops > Tursiops truncatus. Next base: position 85,675,882 of record NC_047041.1, read on the forward strand.
CTCCCAACCCCTTTATTGCCACTCCACTGGTAACCAGTAGCTTGTTCTCTACATCTGTGAGTCTGCTTCGTTTATGCTGTATTCACTCATTTGTTGTATTTTTTAGATTCCACATATAAGTGATGTCATACAGTATCTATCTTTCTCTGTCTGACTTCTTTCACTGAGTATAATGCCCTCCAGGTTGGATGGGTCATTCTTGATCAGGTTTCAGAGGTGATGACACATGTCCTAGCTTGCTTCTTTAGCTTTAGCTATCCAGGTAAAATGTTGGGGTACGTCTGTTGGTATTCTAAGGCTCCTTTAGCTCTAGGCTTATGAGATTCTAATGAGACATTTCTTCTGTGGCTTTAGGCAACAACCTTCTTTATCTTATCATACTACCTACAGACACATATATGTACATACTACATACACTGTATATGATAAATATGTGTATATATGTATAATATACATATCTTGGTATATGTATATATATACACACACATATCTTGGTGTATGTATGTATACATGTCTTTATATATATATATCTTACCTCTTTTAGTCACTAATCCTACTAGCTTGTAAACTCCTTAAGGGCTAGGATCATATGTTAAATGTATATGTCATATTTCTTATTTCTTTTGCGGGGTCTAGGAGCCTAATAACGGCTACCACTCACTGGAGGGTTACTCTACCCGGCAGGGTGCCAAGACTGTACATGTATCATTTTGTTGTAATCTTCCTGAATTAAAAACATTACAAAAATAATGCATTGAATATATGCTCACTATAAAAATTTCAAGCACAACAGAAGTCATTAAAATAAAACATTAAAATCTCTCTTCATCCTGTTTACCTTTTTTTCCTCTTTTGAAAATTACTATTAACTGTCTGGTATATATCACTTTAGTCCTTGTGTGCCCATAGAGTTTAATGAGCTCATACTTGTCTATATTTGTAGTTTTTTGACTTGCTTTTTTTACTTAAAGACTGAATTTTGTCAGTTCTACTTTGAGTTATCTGAATTGGTCACACCTGCCTCCTGTTGTTTAAACCTTCCAGTTATTCCAAAGCATTTGGCCTTTTCACTCAACTTCCCTTGCGGTTCACTTTCTCAGTTCGTGAATGGCAATCCTTTTGCCTCTATCTCAGAAACAAAATGTGGTATGGTTTCAGCTGTTTCTGGATATATTCAAGCACCTTCCTTTAAGGTGTTTGGCTTATGCTTTGCAAGAAAATATGGAATTTTAGTCTTTCTCCAATGACAGATATTTGTTTCCCTATTTTCAAATTTACGCGGTTTCCTTGCCTTTTTGTATACACAATAATTTTTCATTTCAGTGCAAAATTTTAGTGTCATCTTTTACAAGACATTCTGAATAGCAGGTAAATTCAACCTCTGCATTACCAACAATGCACAGAACTGGACGGAAGTGATGACTCACATCAGCCGCTGTGACCAAGTTCACCCAGGCACTGCCAGTGACCAATAGATCACAGCTTCTGCTTACCCTGTGCTCTCATAAGAGGCTGTTGGCTGTTGGGCACATCTTGATTTCAGCGATGTTACAGTATTAAAGATGAATGAGGCACATCCTGATTTCGGAGATGTTCCAGTACCAAAGGTATGTGTCTTCTTGGCCATCTTTCTTTTCGTTCTTATATAACTACCCATTCTTTTAAAAACAGCTTTAAAAACATCTGGTATATGTCAATACCGTAATTTTTTTCATGCCTCCTATGCTGATGAATCTTATTTCATTTTCACAGCAGTTCATTTAGGTAGGTGGTATGCTCTGCCATTTCAGAGATGGGGAAACTAGAAGGCCAAGGAATTTTCCCAAGCCCGCAGCCAGTAAGAGGTGGTTTCAGAATTGTCATGTAGGTCTGCACAACTTAAACCTGTGCTCTTGACCGCTGGCTCTACTGCTTTGGCACTGAGTAGACACTCAAGTTCGCGTGTGTTGGAAGAAGGAGGTGTACTCCCTAGCTTGTGCTAGAGAATTCCATCACTGGGTAGTGGTGTCAGTATTGAGTCCATGCTTATTATGTTGGATAGAATGATCTGTTGGAGAGCCATTGGTCGGGGCATATCTCAAGTTGATTTTATTCAAGTGGCCTGTCCTTGGCCGATTGAAACTGACATTTTGCTCTTCCCTGCTATGGAGAACTTGTTGTTATAAGCATTTAAATTAGCCTCTGTAGAGGCTTCCTTTATTAAAAGAAACAATAACAACAAATTATTTCAGCACCATGAGACTTGCCTTTGAATGTATTCATGATGGAGAATTTTTTCCCCCCCTTTGATGGAAATATTTTGTTGGAATACCAACCAAAAGCAATTTCTTTTTGGTCAGTACTGCCCTCAAATAGTGCTGGGTGCCCAAAAGAAGGGCCCACTGTTTATAAAGTCTAGAAATAGATTTTTAAGGCAGAAATATAGTGCTGATTATAATGCCTCATATAAAAAGAAAAAATCTAAGTTTTTTCTTATTTTCTCACTCTGAGCTTAAGCTTGTTTAGTTCACATGAGAGAGAACTTTTTCTGAACTACTCATTGATGTTATTTATTGTGGAAGGTGAAATGTTAATGTACTGTACCAGAAAGAAGTTGTAGCTGGCAAGAATTTGCCCCATCTTGTTACCTCAAACCAAGGGACTCTCGTGGGCAGCAGGTCCAGTCTTGTGTGGAAGTAACGCTGCAGGTCTGAAAAGCGTTAATAACTACAGGCAAGCCAGAATGAGCCTCAGAATTCCAAACCCTTACTCCCAAGTTCTCTCCTGAAAACTGTTTCTCTTTTTAATGAGTCATTGTGATACCAGGAGACTGTAATTTGGGTGAATTTGCAGGTGCTCAAGTCCAACTGTGATTTTCGACAGGCGACGTAGTTCAGTCTAAAGACAGGGTTGTCTCTGGCCTGGAGGGAGGCTGCAGCAAAGAGGGAGGGCAGCCAGTTAGCTGACTCTGGAGCAGGCCTTCAGGAACTGGGCGCTGGAGGGACATGGCTGTATGAATAACTTGATTTAGAAGACGTGCGGACCTAAGATGCCGGCGTTCCATGTGGGACACTCGTGTGCCTGTTGGCAGAGAGAAACGAAAATATAAATGGTGTGTAACTTTATTGCATTAAAAATCCCTTCTCGTTATTATAAGGCCCAGTGAGGTTAGCTCTAGGGATATCACAAGTACGCTGTCTTTGATGGCCTTAGTGGAGCATTTTCCTTCAGCTTTTGCCTTGAATCAGGGCAGTGTTCTCCGAGAGTCATTAAACTAACTGGAAAAATCCTGAGAAGTGAGACCTCATCACACTTGTAGCTCCATAGTCAGTTGAAAAAAAAGCCTCTCGATTGGTTTGGAAAGTGCTAAATTTAACTTGTTTTTTTATTATAAAAATAAGATGGGGGAGTCTGGGGACGATGAAAGAGTGATTAGCAGCATAGGGTGTTTCATCAGAAAAACATCCAAAGCTGTAAAAAACTGTTGATGCTAAAAGAAACCAGAACAGAACCGAATGGAAGTTTCAGAAGCAGACTTTATAAAAGTTTGATTAAAAGGTATGATAGGAGGGAGCCCAGCTGGCTGGGGCCTGGCTTAGCGGGACTGGAAAGAATGGTTGCTAATTACTGTAAAAGAGATAAAGTTGGAAAGAATGACTCGCATCAGGAATATTTCGTATTAATTAAAGATTGCATTAACCTTGTAAATGTTATAGAGAAACGATAAACATCTGTGGAACCTGTGAAGGACAGCAGTGATGCAGTAGGGGAAGATTTAGCATGCCCAAAGTTCAGATATGTTGCCCAAGTAGATGATAATGAAATTGGACTATATGTTCAGGGAAAGGAACACAGTCCAGCACTGAGGGGGCAATCTCAGGACCTTTTGAAAGTACCCACAAAATGTAACTCAGCAATAATCTTGAACTGAAGAAAGAACTCTCCCATTCTCGTGTGATTCAAGTTCCATGAGGCGGGATGGGGTCTGTCGTGTGCTTTGATGTCCATCTTCTTTGTTTTACAGTCCAGCATCTGAGTCAGGGCTTGGCTTCGTGTCTGTCACACAATAGGTTTTCCTGTAAGTTACCTGGAAGGCACGGAGGTGATCACTAAAGATAAGTGACTGTGACTTTGAAGAAGAGAAGCAGTTGAGGGAAGAATGAAATTTAGATGTTGCCCTTTGGTGACACATTGTTTCTTCTCTAGATGTTAAAACAGTCTCATTTGGCTTCAGAGACCTGCAGAGATCTTTACCAGAGACACCTGTGGCTTAAAAAAAAAAACATGACAAAAAGAGAGAGGCCTTTGAGAGGGAAATGGATTATAGCAATTGTAAAGTCAGGTGATAAATTAGACAATTGGGAGTCTAGCATGTGGCGTATAAACAGGGGTTTCTGACAGGTGAATGAAAACTGCTGTGCATCTTAATTCCATTTGAGGGGACTTCACACAGTTTACTTAAGGAACGTGAGAAGTTACTGCGAGGAAAAAGTGAAAGCAGTTCCTTTATAAAATAACGTGTTGAAAACATTAAACAATAAGAAAATTAAGGTTATCTTCCGGTCTAATTTAAAAGGAAATAAAAGTTTGCTACTGAAACCACACAAATGATTCAAGGAAGGAAGTGCATCAATCAATATAATCTTAGAAGGAAGTGGAGGGTAATAGAAATACATCAGTTATAAGACTAAGTGTACAACAAAATGTCACTAACTCTTGCGGAAAAAAAATTACCCATCTATTCATTGTAAGAGACATAGTAAAATCCAAAAGATAGAGAGTGAAAAGGTAGGGAAATAAAATCCTATATGCAAGGGCTACTTTCGTGGTATCAGATGAGTAATTGCATAGCATTAAGCATTAAAGGAGATAAACAGGGTTACTGCAAATGGCAAAAGTTTCATTAAACAAGTATCTGATAATGCCATGTAAAAAGACATGAAGAATTAGGAACATAATTAAAGGGTGTTGAAGGTTCTTTGAGATAAGATTAGCAAGTGCTTGCCAGATTTTGGAAGGTTAAAACATTTAGAGAGTACCTAATTTTAATGTTTCAAAGAAAAGGTCCGTGGGAATAGGGACCACCAAATCTAAAATGTGCTGGTGACTCGGCGACGAGAATCTGCCGTCAGGGGTGGCGGGTGAGACCGGCTGCTTCCTCGGGACACCCCTGGGGCCTTTCCTCCACATACCTGCTCCATGGGTTTGTGGAATTGTTTGCTAACGGAAGCTTTGGGGATAAAATCCTCCCTGCTAATGAGACGAGAAGGTTGATAAAGCTTCGAGTTGGGCTTATTCTGACACCAGCGTCTGTGGGTGGGAATTTACAAGAGCAGTTTAAGCCCTGCCATATGGATAGAAAAGGAGACTGCAAAAGTGATTGAGAAGACAAATCTGTTTTTGCTTTTATATCTTAGTAAGCATTGACATTATTTAAATTATTAGAAAACATCTTCCTGGTTGAGTATGGTGTATTTGCTCCTTTAAGAAGGTAATCTTGTCATGGGATTATGGTGGAGAGCTTTGCGACTCAAAATGGGGTCTCCAGGCCGACAGCATCAAGCATCACCTGAATCAGAATCTGCACTTAAACAAGATCCTCGGGTGACCCTGGCTCGCGTTCAAGTTTGAGATGCACTTATGTCGTAGCTAAGAATGCAGGCTTTCCAGGGAGCCAGCCTAGGTTCAAATCCCAGCTCACTGCCTCAGCTTTGGCCAGGTTTCTTCAACCTTCTGCAACCCACTGTGTCTTCATCTGTAAATAGGGATAATAATGGTCCCTCCCATGTAGAAATCTGGTGAGTGAGGTAATGCATGTGAGGTTCTTAGCTTTTATTATTGCTCACTAATATAACTACATGTTGTTTAACATTTAGTAACGTATAACTAAATGTTATTTAAATAATTATTCCAGTTTATTGTAAAAATTTGGACAAAAATTTAGAAAAACGAAACTTACAGTTCTATGATCTAAAGACTGTTAACACGTTGGTTTATTTTCTTTGATTTTTATGTCGTTTTGATCATCCGGAGAATACAATTTCATATCCTGCTCTTTTCACTTGTGAATGTAGCATTGGCATTTTCCCTCCTTAAGCTGATGTGGGAGAACAAATGGTCTAACATCCCAGCATGGCTGGGTGTATTCTTTGATGTCGGCTGTAAAAATCCTCTAAACCAACCAAGTCAGCGGCATGCTCTTTCACAGCTTGTTTCCTTGTCTGTACATACAGGCTGCTATTCCCTGCCCTGTCTGATTCTACCTGGTAGTCGTTGAGGATCCTTTGAGGATCATGTATGTGAAAACAGCTAGTGATAGATAAAATTCTGCTCACATCTATGTTACTGTAAATGGGTGGTCTTGCTATGTAGGAAAAGCCTAGAAGCGTAATTACCCACTGACTCCACAATTCCACTTCTAGGACTTTATCCTGATGGGATGTGTACAAAGATTCAGCTATGAGGATTGTGTGCCAGCATTGCTTTTAATGGTGAAAGGCTGGAAGCTAATGCTTCCTAGAAAGGGTGAGGTACCACATCAATATGCTAGAATACAACGCAGACAGTAAGAAGGATGCTCTCCAATATGACGTCCACTTGCCACATGTGGCTACTTACAGTTAAATTAGTTAAGATTAAATAAAATAAAAAATCAAAATCTTCTGCCACACCAGGCATATTCCAAATGCTCATTAGCCCCACGTGGCTAGTGGCTACCTTATTCGGCAGCTCAGATGTGGAAAATCTCCGTCATCGCAGAAAGTTCTGTTGGATGGCACTGTTCCCGAAGAATAATTCTTACATGGAAAGAAAATTCTTAAGAAACAGAATGATTCAGATTTGCAGTATGTGTGTGTTATAAGTTTCCCCTTGGTACTTGGGGCACAACATAGCATTTCTTCATTTTTCTAAATTCCATCAAATCTAGCCCCGATTGCCTTCTGTCACCAAAAGCTAGCAATTTGCTGTAAGTCAATTGTTGAATTCTGCAGATCTTCTCAGGACCCCTGGGTGCCTGACCTGGTCACTGGCATTACTACTGCTTTTTGTTCTAAGGTCTGTTGCTTAGCTTTGGACCTTCTCGTTTGCCAAACACTTCAATCCACCTCTTCCCATAAATTAACTCTCCCACACATTTTACAGCAATGATTTACAAGGGCTGCATGGAGAGTAAACTCCTATGCCTCTCCCCCGTTCAGATGGGTGGGAAATGTTACCTATGGGGAGAAAAAAGGCTGAAGCCAGCCTACATTAGTAATCAATAATAAGAAAACTCTCAATTGGTTTGTGCGCTCAGCTTTCGTCTGGCTTGCAGATCCCAGTGGATACTTCGGAGAGGGCTCTGCAGTGGTGGACCCTGCATCCCCGCCCTTCCCAGCAGCATCAGGCCTCCAGGCACCCAGGCCTCTTCAGGAACACCCTCCCTGCCTTGCCAGTGGGCTGAACTGATACAGATGACCCTTGCCCTAACTTCCTTGGCGGACGGTGTTGGTGCCCAAGTGATCCCTATTTCTTGCTGGAGTTTTAGCAGATGGTTCTGGCCAGCTTGACTGAGAAGCGTTTCCCAGCTCGTTCCTTCTCCCACAGCTAAACTCAGCCTTATGTCTATAGTGTGTACCCTTGCTTGCTGTCTGGTCTTACTATTGATTTAAGCTATGCCCGTGTTTGTACAGTTTTTCAGAGAAAGCTTCCTCTACACCCTTCACAACTCTACTAGTGAATTTCCTTGTCTAGAAAGCTTTCCTCCCATATTCAATTCCCAACCCAGAATGAATCTCACTTCTTTTTAAAAAAAATTGATATATGTCTACATTGCGAAATGATTAGCACAGTAAGTTAACACCCATTGCTTTACATAGTTACAATTTTTTTTCTTGTGGTGAGAACTTTTAATATGTACTCCTTTAGCAACTTTCAAATATATAATACAGTATTGTTAACTATAGTCGTCATGCTGTACATTACATCCCAGGACGTATTAAGAATAAAACTGGAAGTTTGTACCTTTTGACCACTGTCACCCATTTCTCTACCCGCCCCCCCCATCCCAGCCCCTCCCTCTGGCAAACACCAGTCTGTTCTTTTCTATGAATTTGGGTTTTTTAAAGATTCCACATATAGGTCAGATCGTACAGTATATGTCTTTCTCTGTCTGACATATTTCACTTAGCATAATACCCTCAAGGTCCATCCATGTGTTCCAAATGGCAGGATATCCTTTTTTAGGGCTGAATAATACTCCATAATCTCACTTCTTAACGGCTGCCACTACCTTGCTTTTGTTCATGTTAAACTTCACACGTGGTATTCTAATTTATTTATGCTCGTTCCCTATACTTGAGTGGTTCTTAAACCTCAATGATTATAAGAGTAGCCTGGGTGTTTCAAAATACATACTTTTTAATTACTTTAAATTCTGGAATCTCTCAAACATCATAAAAAAACCAAGAATAATATAACAAATGCTAGTGTACCTGTCACACAGATCTATCAGATTTTTAACATTTTCCATATAAATTCAGATTTCTTAAAGAAAAAAATATTACAGATACTCTCGAAGACCGTCCCTCATCTCATTACCTTCTCTTCTGCCCAGAGGCCACTACGATCCTCAAGTTGGCATATAGCCTTTCTGTCTCTGTTTTTATCTTTTCCCGCATTTGTGTGTGTCTCTCTCCAATGCATAATATTTTAAAGTGTACATAAGTGCTATCATTCTGTGTGTACTTTTGCAACTTAATTTTTTCATTTATTCTTGTAATTTTGAGGTCCATCCCTGTTGCCACATGTAGATGTGTTTTTTTTAACTGCTATAGGTATCCCATTGTATGAATATGCAGAAGCTTGTTCACTCATCTCTTAAGACATTTAGGTTGTGACCGTGACTAGCCACACTGCAGTGAAAATCCTTGTGCACAGAGCAGGACTTCATCATATTCTCGAAGTAGAATCCTGGATCAAAGGGTTTGCACGTCTAGGTAATGCCAGCTTACCCTCTGAAATGGTCCTATCTATTTATATTCCCATTAGTGGTTGATGAAAACACCTGCTTCCCCACATTTCTTCCAATATTTGGACTTGAGTTCTTCATTAGTTTTCCCAAGGGCACAAAGTGGTAACTTGCTGTGGTTTCAATGTCCTTTCCCTTGATTACCAGTGAGGGGAGTGCAGTAGGCTGTGGCCAGACCTCCCCGCCTTGTCCCCCCACTCCTTGGTCCCCCAGCTGGATATAGATGGAGAATCGGGAGGACGTTCGGCACAGGTGCAGGTGAGAGATGGTTGCTTCCGTGTCGGCATGGCAAGAATTTCCAGGTCCAGAACTCCAGGCCTCGGGGCTGGGTAATCAGGTCTAATTCTGCTGAAGGGCTGAATGTCTGCTTTCGACATGGATTCTGGGGGCTCCTATGGCTCAGCATCTCGAAGGCGGTTCTGGGCTCCTCTGTCTTGGTAGGTGTTTTACCCTGTAAGGGCTGCTGAGATCACTGGACTAGGGGTGCTCCATGGTGAGAAAACCAGCAGGGCACTGGGGAGCCACTTTCTGAACTCCACTTCTGATGGTGGTGTTGGGGAGTGATGGCTCAGAAGAGAGGCAGGCTCTTGAATCAAATGGTCTGGATTCAGATCCTGGCTATGTGACCTTAGGCCAGTTACAGGACGTCTCTGTGCCTCAGTGGGCTCTTTCCTTGTAAAAGGGAGATGATGCCAGCCTCATAGCATTCTTGGAGGTATTCTCTGTGCCTCAGTGGGCCCTTTCCCTGTAAAAGGGAGGTAATGCCAGCCTCATAGCATTCTTGGAGGTATTCTCTGTGCCTCAGTGGGCCCTTTCCCTGTAAAAGGGAGGTAATGCCAGCCTCATAGCATTCTTGGAGGTATTCTCTGTGCCTCAGTGGGCCCTTTCCCTGTAAAAGGGAGGTAATGCCAGCCTCATAGCATTCTTGGAGGTATTCTCTGTGCCTCAGTGGGCCCTTTCCCTGTAAAAGGGAGGTAATGCCAGCCTCATAGCATTCTTGGGGAGTGTGGACAAGATCATGGATGCAAGGTATTTAAGCCTGGTGCCTGGCACTTCTGCAGCGTCACCACCTGCTTACTAATCCATGCTCTGCAGCCGGGTTTGAGGGCTGGGGGTGTCGTTTATGTCTGAACTCCCAGTGCCCAGCCCAGTGCTGGTACTGAAGTGGGGGCTCAGTGAATGGTTGTTGAATGAATGTATGAGCTTCTACTTACGTATGAACTTCAGTTTGTACCGCAGGCTATGTTCAGCCTATTGAGTACTGGAAATATTTTCGACCAGGGACGACTGTGATTCTGGTCTTAAAACAGAGATGAGGACTCTTGGTCCGCCTGGCATTTTCAGTCCTGAAGTTTCTGGTCGTCAACCATGAGCCTGAAATTAGGTTTTTCTGACTCATTTTCACACTGACTTTGAAAATTTTATTCTTCCCATTTTTTTCTCTCCCTGAGATGTTTTCCCCTTGCCTTGTTGGCCTTTCTGAAACATTCAAACAGCTTTTTTGTTTGTTTGTTTGGTGGCTCTGAAATACCCAAGTATTTGGAGTTCACACTGGAGCTTGTGTACAAGTTCTAGAGGGTACTCTTCTTCATGACCTAGGACATATTGAAGGGTCAGTACTAGGTTAGACTCTGGAAGGAGAGTCCTGAGAATTCTGGATATATTGTAGGTCTGCTGCAAGTTCAAACGGCTCGTCTCAGTCTTTACAGAATCCTTTTTCCCACTTTTCAATCGAAGAGGGTGAATACACCCTATGGGGCCATCATGCAGACTAAGTGACTGATGATAATTTTCCATATGTGGTCCTGCTCTGACTTCAAGGGAATGAACAGCTTGCTTCTGGGAGGTAATCATTACGTTTCCTGGGTTCTCTGGAGCACCTCCTTTTAAATGAGTTCCTACGGTGAACAAAAGAGCCTGAAAGATTTTGAAATAGAAATGCCCTTCCTCTAAGTACATTTAGAGGAAGACACACGGACTGTTCCCTTGTCTGTTTAAATAATTTTCATTTATTTGAGAGACGGAGAAGGAGAGCAGATTGGAATGAAATTGAACTCTCTCTGGACGTGAGTTCTTTGCATACATAAGGCACCATACCAAGGCCATTTAGTGGATCCAGAAACCCAGGGGGATGAGGAACAAAACAGAGGGTAAATGGCTAGCTTTGTAGAATAAATAAATAACAGTGCCACATGGAAAGGGTGACTTGAATGAAGGGAGGGAAATAATGTGGTAAAGACTAAACCAAAGGAAGACGTAATCAAAACAACACGGAAGTCAGAGTGCAAAGTTGTAAATTTAATGGGAGAGCAGAGTAGAGTCGTGTAGTGACAGTTAATCAGAATTGTGGGGTGGAGGAAGTGCTGGGCCCCAGAGACAATGGATTTCAATCCCATCAGATTAGAATTTTAATTACTATCCTTTTGCATTGCCTGGGATTTTGGGATGAACATATTTGTGTGTGTGTGTGTGTGTGTGTGTGTGTGTGTGTGTGTGTGTGTGTGTATACATACATATACACACAGCCCTGTATATAGATGTGTGTGTTTATATACATATAAATGTTGCTAGCTTTGGTTCTAGGAAGAAATTCAGCATCGGACATAGGAAGTCATCACACTACATCTGCTCTATTTTAAAATGATCTATTGGGGATGATATCACTGGCTTCTTAGAACAATTACTTATTGATCACTTACTTGTAAGGCACTGTGGCAGGTACTGATGGATGTACAGAGCTTCCCCTGACTTTAAGTAATTGAGTTTTAGCACAAGAGGGAAGATGTGCACATAGGTCTGAATAAGGCATGTGTGGTCATGTGGAGAGCAATGCAGTCAGGAAAGTGGCACAGACCAGATGCTGCCCGAGTTCAGAGGGGGACCACACTTCTTCCAGCTGCAATGGATACACAGGGATTGTGAAGGAGGTCCCTGACATGAGCTTGGAGGAAAGGGTGGGAGTGAGGCTGGAATTTCAGGCTGGTGGGGCAGAGTCCCAGAGGTGGGAAGGTACATGGTGTATCTGGGGACTCACAAAGATTGTAGTTTTGCTGGAGTCTCAAGAAGCCATGGGAGGTAAAGCTAGAAAGAGGGCATGTCTACTACGAAGACTGCTTCTACTAACTGTCCCAGTTAATGGTACTTACTGTGTCCCAGGCACTGTGGAAAGTGCTTTACACACATGATTTTGTCAGATCTTCTTAAGATCCCTGTGAGATAGGGACTGTCACCATCATGGCTTGACCTAGTAGGAGACTGACGCTCAGAGAAACAAAGCAACTTGCCTGGACTTGGGTAAGAGCTAGGCTGTGGACCCTGGGCTTTTCCAGCTCTAGGGCCCGTGCTTTGGTGGGTGGGGTGGTGATGACCAGAGATGCCAGTGAGAGCTTGGGCTCATGTGATCGGCACTGAGAAGGTTTTGCCTTGATCAAATCTGTTTGGAAAGGCTGGGGTTGGCCTTTTTATGGAGGCTCTGGTATGTCTGAGTAAGGACAGCCTTTTCTGGACTGTTTGATGCAGGAAGGGGCCTGGATTTGGAGACCTTGGAGTGAACAGTTTCCCTTGCGTGGTGAGAGCAGAAGCTGGGTTTGTAAATTAGGGTAAAGAAGTTGAGCTGGGGATGAAGTGGAGGCAGCCATGCCCCCCTGATGGGCGTATTCAGGGGATTTCCACGCTTGAATTTATGGACCAGTAAAGTAATGAAAAATAAACCAAAAGAGTCTGGACTTTCGATATTGCCTCACCTACCTTTATTTGATCAAACGAGGACAATGAAAAAAGAATCACCTTTTATCAAATCGCCATTTTATAATAGACATCAGATTTTAATACAACAATATAGGAGTAGCTCATCTTCAGAACACAGGGTGGTCCTTTAAATGGGGTTCAAAGAAGAGCTGCAGCAATTGTTCCTTCAGTTTCTAATTTCGTCGCTGACCACTGAACCCTTCGCAGTGGACCAAGGCGTTCTTGCGATGCGCGCTTGGGAACCGCGGGTAGAGGCCGTCCTGTCCCGAGGTGTGAGTGCGGGGGAAGGAAGCTGGAAGCAGAGGCTGGGGGCAGTGGGAGATGTCGGTGACCTGTGTTCAGGAATGTGCGTGTTTAGGGTTTAGGGAAGGGTTTTCTAGGGAGCCCTGACGATGTTGAGAGGAACTGGGGAGGGCTCCTGAGAACATAGGAGGGTGGGACATGCCGGAGAGACGAGGGAGGGAAGAAAAACGGTGGGGGAACATCTGACATTTATTTAACACCCGCCGGACGTGCGTTATGAGAGATCTCTCACGTGATCCTCATAAAAAGTCTCTGGGAGGCAGAGGCACTATTATTCCCATTTTACAGATGAGGAAACTGACACTGCAGGTGTTGGATGTGCCGAAGTCACGTCACAGCCAGGTCGCAGAGCTGGGGTTCACATGCTGTTTGGAACCTAAAAGGTGGCTTATTTATTCGGAGTAACAGTCGTGATGTGTTGAGGCCCTTCTGCGTTTCCCCTTGGGCCTTGTTGGTTGTCTTGTGACTTGGTGACTGTGTCAGGCGCTTATATTCCTAAAGCGCAGCCTCAGGATTTGGTATCTGGCAGACGGGACCGTATCGATGTACAGATTTCCTAAGAGCGTCTGGCGTGCGCGCCAGCCCCCAGCTCAGCTTCACGATTTTATCCGCAGGCCTGCATCGTGGAATCGTGTGCCTTACCCGAGGGTGGCAGCTGGGGCTCTGGTTTCTCCCCCTCGGGAAACAGGGATCCCCGACATTCAGAGCAACCAGGATTCGAACCCTGGGGCTGCCTCCTCCGTCCAGGCCCATCTCACTCCCGTCCGTGGAGCTTCTGCCTCACAGAGGGGGGTATGAACAACCCGGAGGCCCTCCTGGAAAACTCATAATGGAATCTTTGAACAGCTGCCCAAGGACGGTTTTCAGATTTTCAGCCATTTTTCTCTTTTAATGGAAGCTCCGTCTGGCTAGCTGGTTAATGGGTCCCAGGTTCTCCCAGGCCACTTACTTCCTAGTTTTCAAGCATTATCCATGGAGAAAATCCACCCTGCAGGAGCTTATGCCTTAATGAGCCCCGTCAAAGTCAATCTCAAGTCGTGGGCAGCAGCTTTGATCGTGGCGATGGGCATTTGGGTTCCACCGAGGCGGGCAACGGGAGTCTGGCTCTGCCCATGATTTATTCATCGCTTGCTTGGCCTCACTGCCTGCCCGGCTGTCCTTGGGAAGGACCCAGCCTCGGCTCCGGGCTCTATACGGCCTATGGGGCTTACAGGGCCTTCCGTCTGGATGTTTCTGCACAGCTGGAAGGCAGCCAGATGTTGGAAGCCGAGCTGCATACCTTGGGTAAACCCTTTTCCAGCAGCCCTCGGGGCTCCTTACTGGCAGACCAGCTCTTCTCCCTCCTCCGAGGCATGTGGGGCTCACGTGCCGGAGCACGCTTGCTCAGAGACCCACTGATAGAATATTTACATCAGTGACTTGGTGCCAGGCCCTGGTTGTACGTTTTAAAAGTCTTAACGACACATCAGCCATAAGGATGCTGGCATGTTGGCTTTTGGTTTCTTGCTTGTGGTTTTTGTTTTTACGAGGAGTGAAGAAGTGTGGCCTGATCTTCTGGGAAGGAGGCTGCTGTGTGGGAGAAACTGCTCCCTTGTGTGGCTTGTTGAGTGCCCTGTGTGCCCCTGGCAGCGTTCTTAGTGCTTGGCATCCTTGTCTCTTTTTAATCCTCTCACTGTCTTCTAGGTGGGTTGAATTATGCCCCCCCACAAAAGATATATTCATGTCCTTACCCCTGGTATCTGTGGATGTGACCTTATTTGGAAATGGGGTCTTTGCAAATGTAATTATTTAAGATGAAATCCTACTGGATTAGGGTGGGCGCACATTCCAAGGACTGATGTCCTTAAGAGGAGGGAATGCACAAATGGATACACACAGGGGAAGATGGCCGTGCGAAGACAGAGGCAGTAATTGGAGTGATGTAGGTACAGGCCAAGGAACGCCAAGGATTGCCGGCCACCACCAGAAGCTAGGAGAGAAGTGAGGAAGCATCTTCCCTAGAGCCCTCGGAGAGAGTGTAGCCCTGCCAACAGCTCGATTTCCAACTTCTATCCTCCAGAACTGGGAGAGAATAGATTTCTGGATTTTTTTTTTTTTTTGGAAGTATAGTTAATTTACAATGTTGTGTTAGTTTCAAGTGTACAGCAAAGTGATTCAGTTATTTATACATACATACATATATATATACATATATATTGTTTTTCAGATTCTTTTCCATTATAGGTTATTATAACATATTGAGTATAGTTCCCTGTGCTATACAGTAGGTCCTTGTTGTTTATCTATTTTATATATAGTAGTGTGTATATGTTAATCCCAAACTCCTAATTTATCTCCCTCCCATCCCCTTTGGTACCATAAATTACCGAAGTTTGTTTCCTTTGTCTGTGAGTCTGTTTCTGTTTTGTTAAGTAAGTTCATTTGTATCATGTTTTTAGATTCCACATATAAGTGATATCATATGGTATTTGTCTTTCTCTGTCTGACTTACTTCACTTAGTATGACAATCTCTAGGTCCATCCATGTTGCTACAAATGGCATTATTTCATTCTTTTTAAGGGCTGAGTAATATTCCATTGTATATATGTGCCACATCTTCTTTATCCATTCCTCTGTCAGTGGACGTTTAGGTTGCTTCCATGTCTTGGCTATTGTAGATTTCTGTTGTTTTAAGCCACCGGTTTGTGGTAACTTGTTAAGCAGCTCTAGGAAACAATACAGTAGGAATTACCTAGAAGGGAATTTAGAAAGGCATTAACCCCATTCTGCAGACGCACAAAACAAGACTCAGAGATAGTGAGCATTCTGCCCCAGGTCACTCAGCTCGTGTGTGGAGACAGAGGAATGAGGGATTGCATGGTGCTGTGGCCAAGGCTGTGCTTTCAGGGTGAGGTGGGGAATCTCTGATGCCCATTATCTGGGTCACCTTACTGAGCAGTTAGGACTAAGAGGGGGGTCACTCAGTTGCAGTGTAGATTTGCTTTCAATCTGGATTCAGCCAGAAGTTTCCCTGAGTGTGACTGTGGGGGCGACCCTTGCTTTGGCTGAGAGGACACAGGTATTTTGTCCAGAGGATCGAAGTATGGGGTGGAGATGTCATTTCTGTGACATGACATGTATGTTCAGGGACGCTCATAGGTCATCAAGGGCCAAGCCTCATTCTTCAGAGAGGTTGGACAGCTTGCCCCAAATCTGTCAGTTGGAAAAAAGAAGAGAAATAACAGAAGGCACCATCCTTCCTAATCTCTCTAATCCTGTCTGTTCCCAGCTGTGCTCTTATCTCCATCTGCTTCTTTCCCCCCTCCTTGTTCTCAGCTGGGAGGGAGAGAAGTAGGCAGGGGTCAGGTGTTGGAAAAATATTCTAAGGGCAGTGGGACACCCATAAAACTGAAGGCTTTTATGGAGGGGAGTGCCGTGACTTGTCAGATATTGTTATGGGCTGAATTGTGCCCCCCCTACTGCTCCCAAATTCAGGTGTTGAAACCCTAACCCCTGTACCTCAGAATGGGCACCTTTAAAGATAGAGATTGGGCCTTAAAAGAGGTGATTAAGTAAAATGAGGCTAAGGTGGGCCCTCATCCCATCTGATTGGTGTCCTTATTAGAAGAGGAAATTTGGACATACAAAGAGAGACCAGGGATGCAGGCACACAGAGGAAAGGCCGTGTGAGGACACAGCAAGGAGGTGGCTGTCTGCAAGCCAAGGGGAGAGGCCTCAGGAAAAACCAACCCTGCCCACACCTTGATCTTGGACTTCTAGCCTCCAGAACTGTGAGAAAATAAATTTCTATTCTTTAAGCCATTCAGTCTGTGGCATTTTGTCCTGGAGCCCAAGCAGACTCTTAGAGACGTTTCAAAGCTGAGTGTAGCAGCAGCGGGGAGCATGGATGGGGGTGATGTCATGGGCATTCAGAGCAGCTGGGAGCTTGCAGGGAAGAGATGAAGGCAGCCTGCACTAGTGTGGTGGCTGCAGAGGTGGAAAGAAGTGGGAAGGTTACAGAACAGTGTAGAGGTAGGATCCACAGGGGCTTGTCATTAATTACCGGGAGGGGGCCTGAGTGCGGGAAGGAATCCAGGAAGACCCTGGGCTTCTGCCCGGTTGAGTGGATCCAGGGAACACGCAAGAAACTGCAGGCGTGGGGGGCCAGGAGTCTGAGTTGTCTGTGAGAAGACGTCCTGGGTTTTGTATCTGGAGCTCGGGGGAGAGATCTGGGCAGCGATGGAGATTGGGAAACTGCCAGCGTCTAGAGGGCATTACGTCGCGGGCGCCAGCGAGGTCGCACCTGAGCAGAGAAGAGCTGAGCTTCGTGGACCACAGAGCTCTGAGGACTCCATCTCCTCAGGGGAGACGCCGCCCAGGGAGATCTAGAGGAGGAATGGCCAGCTCTCTGTGCTGAGCAACGGAGACGAGTTTTAGGACACAAACTGGGGTGGAGACAGAGGTTGGGAATCTTTGGTGTGGATGTGTGGGGAGATCCATCGGGGGCTGAGGGGGTCTTAAAGGAGGAAGAGCAGAGGACCAGAGGGACCACAATGGCTTAAGCATTTTCATCGTGATCTGTCTTTAAATTGGTAATATCTGTAATGGTTCAGAATTTGAAGAAAATATGGTGAAAAAGTAGTTCTCTCTCTCACCCCTGCTGCCTCACGATGCAGTTTACCAGGTACCAGTTAATACTAGTTCTCCAACGCAGAGGAAACCAGCCCTCAGATTCTTGTGTGTTCTTCCAGAGGTAGCTGTTTATGGCTACATAATATGTAATATATAGACATCGGTTTAGAGGTGGATATCCATATATAATATCTATCTAGGGTTGTATATACTGGATATAATATTGGGTATATATATTCTAAATTTAATTTCTTTATAGAAATCATAGCATGCAGGTTGTTCTACAATTTGTACCTATTTACTGATTTGAATTTTGTTTTGAAAAAGAAATGTAACCCTGTGGTTTAATATTCATAAGGTACAAAAAAGCACACAATGAAAAGTCTCCCTCTCCTCCTGTCTCCAGCCACCCTTAGTCTCCTCCCTGGAGACACCTCTTGTTTGTTTGCATTTTGGTTATTGTTGTTGTTTAATTCCAAATATATTTCAGAGCTCTCGCTATCAGAACAGAAAGAGCTGCCTCATTTATTTTTATGGTTGATGGTATTCATGGTATTCTGTTATGTGGGTGCACCATAAATTACTTAACCAGTCTCCTATTGGTAGATTGGATGATTTACATCCTTGCTGTGACAGACAATGTTATGTTATATTATATAAATACATTAAAATAACATAGGTTATTTTAAATGTCCAATGAAGTAGAATTGTTGAAGAGCTAAGTGCATTTGGTATTTGGTCATTACTGCCTAATTGTCCCCCGGAGAGGCTGTTCCAGTTTACCCCAACCAGTTGTAAATGAGGGTGCCAGTTTCCCCACTGCTTTCCAACTCACTGTGTTATCAGACATTTTATCATAGTCACTGTCTCATGGTCACTGCTCTTTTAATGAGTGAGCATCTTTTCCAAATGATCTTTTCTTATTGATTTGTAGGAGCTACTTATATATTAAGGAAATTAGATCTTTGTGATATATGTTGCAGAATATATTTTCTTACTTTAGTCAGATTTATTAATCCTTTCTTTCTAGATGAAAAAATTGTTCCAGATTTTCACTTCACACTTAAGCCTTCCTCACTCCAAAATTACATATTAAAAAAATTGTGTTTTCTCCTTTTGATTTATTTTTCATATTTAAATCTTTTATCCATGTGGAGTTTATTTTGGTGTCATGTGTGAGCCAAGGGCCCCAATTTATTTTTTTCCAGGTGGCTATCTATTTCTTCCAATGATTTACTGAATAATGCCCCCTGCCCACTGACTAGACCTGTATTAGTTTTCTATTGCTGTGTAACAATATTATTACCAATGTAGTGTCTTAAAACAGCACACATTTATTTTCTTACAGTTTCTGTGGGTTAGGAGTCTCGGTATGGCTTAGCCAGATTCTATACAAGGCTCCAATCAAAGTGTCAGCTGGAGCTGAAGTCACATCTGAGGCTCGCCTGGGGAAAAATCCATTTCCAAACTTACTTGGTTGTTAGTGGCATTCATTTCCTGGCAGACATCTGGACTGAGGCATCATTTTCTTTCCGGCTGTTGCTCTCAGTTCCTTGTCATGTGGGTCCCCAGCATGGCCTCTTGTTTCATCAACCCAGCAAGAGAAAGAGGGGGTCCTACAGTCTTCTATAATGTCTCATCACCTTTGCTTTGCTGAAAGCAAGTCACAGTTCTGTCCACATTCAAGGGGAGATGATCACACAAGGTCATGACACCAGGAACCACGGAGGGGCCGCCTTCTTTTTTTTTTTTTTTTTAACATCTTTATTGGAGTATAATTGCTTTACAATGGTGTGTTAGTTTCTGCTTTATAACAAAGTAAATCAGTTATACATATACATATGTTCCCATATCTCTTCCCTCTTGCGTCTCCCTCCCTCCCACCTTCCCTATCCCACCCCTCCAGGCGGTCACAAAGCACCTAGCTGATCTCCCTGTGCTATGCGACTGCTTCCCACTAGCTGTCTACCTTAAGTTTGGTAGTGTATATATGTCCATGCCTCTCTCTCGCTTTGTCACAGCTTACCCTTCCCCCTCCCCATATCCTCAAGTCCATTCTCTAGTAGGTCTGTGTCTTTATTCCTGTCTTACCCCTAGGTTCTTCATGACACTTTTTTTTCTTAAATTCCATATATATGTGTTAGCATACGGTATTGTCTTTCTCTTTCTGACTTACTTCACTCCGTATGACAGACTCCAGGTCTATCCACCTCATTACAAATAGCTCAATTTCGTTTCTTTTTATGGCTGAGTAATATTCCATTGTATATATATGCCACATCTTCTTTATCCATTCATCCGATGATGGACACTTAGGTTGTTTCCATCTCCGGATTATTGTAAATAGAGCTTCAATGAACATTTTGGTACATGACTCTTTTTGAATTATGGTTTTCTCAGGGTATATGCCCAGTAGTGGGATTGCTGGGTCATATGGTAGTTCTATTTGTAGTTTTTTAAGGAACCTCCATACTGTTCTCCACAGTGGCTGTATCAATTTACATTCCCACCAGCAGTGCAAGAGGGTTCCCTTTTCTCCACACCCTCTCTAGCATTTATTGTTTCTAGATTTTTTGATGATGGCCATTCTGACTGGTGTGAGATGATATCTCATTGTAGTTTTGATTTGCATTTCTCTAATGATTAATGATGTTGATTAATGATGTTTCATGTGTTTGTTGGCAGTCTGTATATCTTCTTTGGAGAAATGTCTATTTAGGTCTTCTGCCCATTTTTGGATTGGGTTATTTGGTTTTTTGTTATTGAGCTGCATGAGCTGCTTATATATTTTGGAGATTAATCCTCTGTCAGTTGCTTCATTTGCAAATATTTTCTCCCATTCTGAGGGTTGTCTTTTCGTCTTGTTTATGGTTTCCTTTGCCGAGGAAAAGCTTTGAAGTTTCATTAGGTCCCATTTGTTTATTTTTGTTTTTATTTCCATTTCTCTAGGAGGTGGGTCAAAAAGGATCTTGCTGTGATTTATGTCATAGAGTGT
This sequence comes from Tursiops truncatus, assembly GCF_011762595.2. Classification (NCBI taxonomy): domain Eukaryota; kingdom Metazoa; phylum Chordata; class Mammalia; order Artiodactyla; family Delphinidae; genus Tursiops; species Tursiops truncatus. The sequence continues at coordinate 85,696,528 of NC_047041.1, forward strand.
TCTGCCTATGTTTTCCTCTAAGAGTCTGGCCTTACATTTAGGTCTTTAATCCATTTTGAGCTTATTTTTGTGTGTGGTGTTAGGGAGTGATCTAATCTCATACTTTTACATGTACCTGTCCAGTTTTCCCAGCACCACTTATTGAAGAGGCTGTCCTTTCTCCACTGTACATTCCTGCCTCCTTTATCAAAGATAAGGTGACCATATGTGCGTGGGCTTATCTCTGGGCTTTCTATCCTGTTCCATTTATCTATCTTTCTGTTTTTGTGCCAGTACCATACTGTCTTGATTACTGTAGCTTTGTAGTATAGTCTGAAGTCAGGGAGTCTGATTCCTCCAGCTCCGTTTTTCGTTCTCAAGATTGCTTTGGCTATTCGGGGTCTTTTGTGTTTCCATACAAATTGTGAAAGTTTTTGTTCTAGTTCTGTGAAAAATGCCAGTGGTAGTTTGATAGGGATTGCATTGAATCTGTAGATTGCTTTGAGTAGTACAGTCATTTTCACAATGTTGATTCTTCCAATCCAAGAACATGGTATATCTCTCCATCTATTTATATCATCTTTAATTTCTTTCATCAGTGTCTTATAATTTTCTGCATACAGGTCTTTTGTCTCCTTAGGTAGGTTTATTCCTAGATATTTTCTTCTTTTTGTTGCAATGTTAAATGGGAGTGTTTTCTTGATTTCACTTTCAGATTTTTCATCATTAGTGTATAGGAATGCCAGAGATTTCTGTGCATTAATTTTGTATCCTGCTACTTTACCAAATTCATTGATTAGCTCTAGGAGTTTTCTGGTAGCATCTTTAGGATTCTCTATGTATAGTATGTCATCTGCAAACAGTTACAGCTTTACTTCTTCTTTTCCGATTTGGATTCCTTTTATTTCCTTTTCTTCTCTGATTGCTGTGGCTAAAACTTCCAAAACTATGTTGAATAAGAGTGGTGAGAGTGGGCAACCTTGTCTTGTTCCTGATCTTAGTGGAAATGATTTCAGTTTTTCACCATTGAGGACGATGTTGGCTGTGGGTTTGTCATATATGGCCTTTATTATGTTGAGGAAAGTTCCCTCTAGGCCTACTTTCTGCAGGGTTTTTATCATAAATGGGTGTTGAATTTTGTCGAAAGCTTTCTCTGCATCTATTGAGGTGATCGTATGGTTTTTCTCCTTCAGTTTGTTAATATGGTGTATCACATTGATTGATTTGCGTATATTGAGGAATCCTTGCATTCCTGGAATAAACCCCACTTGATCATGGTGTATGATCCGTTTAATGTGCTGTTGGATTCTGTTTGCTAGTATTTTGTTGAGGATTTTTGCATCTATGTTCATCAGTGATATTGGCCTGTAGTTTTCTTTCTTTGTGACATCCTTGTCTGGTTTTGGTATCAGGGTGATGGCGGCCTCGTAGAATGAGTTTGGGAGTGTTCCTCCCTCTGCTATATTTTGGAAGAGTTTGAGAAGGATAGGTGTTAGCTCTTCTCTAAATGTTTGATAGAATTCGCCTGTGAAGCCATCTGGTCCTGGGCTTTTGTTCGTTGGAAGACTTTTAATCACAGTTTCAATTTCAGTGCTTGTGATTGGTCTGTTCTTATTTTCTATTTCTTCCTGATTCAGTCTTGGCACGTTGTGCATTTCTAAGAATTTGTCCATTTCTTCCAGGTTGTCCATTTTATTGGCATAGAGTTGCTTGTAGTAATCTCTCATGATCTTTTGTATTTCTACAGTGTCAGTTGTTACTTCTCCTTTTTCATTTCTAATTCTATTGATTTTAGTCTTCTCTCTGTTTTTCTTGATGAGTCTGGCTAATGATTTATCAATTTTGTTTACCTTCTCAAAGAACCAGCTTTTAGTTTTATTGATCTTTGCTATCGTTTCCTTCATTTCTTTTTCATTTGTTTCTGATCTGATGATTTCTTTCCTTCTGCTATCCTTGGGGTTTTTTTGTTCTTCTTTCTCTAATTGCTTTAGTTGCAAGGTTAGGTTGTTTATTCGAGATGTTTCCTGTTTCGTAAGGTGGGCTTGTATTGCTCTAAACTTCCCTCTTAGAACTGCTTTTGCTGCATCCCATAGGGTTTGGGTCATTGTGTCTCCATTGTCATTTGTTTCTAGGTATTTTTTTATTTCCTCTTTGATTTCTTCAGTGATCACTTCGTTATTAAGTAGTGTATTGTTTAGCCTCCATGTGTTTGTATTTTTTACAGATCTTTTCCTGTAATTGATATCTAGTCTCATAGCGTTGTGGTCGGAAAAGATACTTGATACAATTTCAAATTTCCTTAAATTTACCAAGGCTTGATTTGTGTTCCCAAGATATGATCTATCCTGGAGAATGTTCCATGAGCACTTGAGAAAAATGTGTATTCTGTTGTTTTTGGATGGAATGTCCTATAAATATCAATTAAGTCCATCTTGTTTAATGTATCATTTAAAGCTTGTGTCTCCTTATTTATTTTCATTTCGGATGATCTGTCCATGGGTGAAAGTGGGGTGTTAAAGTCCCCTACTATGAATGTGTTACTGTCAGTTTCCCCTTTTATGGCTGTTAGTATTTGCCTTATGTATTGATGTGCTCCTGTGTTGGGTGAATAAATATTTACAATTGTTATATCTTCTTCTTGGATCGATCCCTTGATCATTATGTAGTGTCCTTCTTTTTCTTTTCTAATAGTCTTTATTTTACAGTCTCTTTTGTCTGATATGAGAATTGCTACTCTAGCTTTCTTTTGGTTTCCATTTGCATGAAATATCTTTTTCCATCCCCTCACTTTCAGTCTGTATGTGTCTCTAGGTCTGAAGTGGGTCTCTTGTAGACAGCAAATATATGGGTCTTGTTTTTGTATCCATTCAGCTAATCTGTGTCTTTTGGTGGGAGCATTTAGTCCATTTACATTTAAGGTAATTATCAATATGTATGTTCCTATTCCCATTTTCTTAATTGTTTTGGGTTCGTTATTGTAAGTCTTTTCCTTCTCATGTGTTTCTTGCCTAGAGAAGTTCCTTTAGCAGTTGTTGTAAAGCTGGTTTGGTGGTGCTGAACTCTCTCAGCTTTTGCTTGTCTGTAAAGGTTTTAATTTCTCCATCAAATCTGAATGAGATCCTTGCTGGGTAGAGTAATCTTGGTTGCAGGTTTTTCTCCTTCATCCCTTTAAATATGTCCTGCCACTCCCTCTGGCTTGCAGAGTTTCTGCTGAAAGATCAGCTCTTAACCTTATGAGGATTCCCTTGTGTGTTATTTGTTGTTTTTCCCTTGCTGCTTTTAATATGTTTTCTTTGTATTTAATTTTTAACAGTTTGATTAATATGTGTCTTGGCGTATTTCTCCTTGGATTTATCCTGTATTGGACTCTCTGTGCTTCCTGGACTTGATTAACTATTTCCTTTTCCATATAGGGAAGTTTTCAACTATAATCTCTTCAAATATTTTCTCAGTCCCTTTCTTTTTCTCTTCTTGTTCTGGAACCCCTATAATTCGAATGTTGGTGCATTTGATGTTGTCCCAGAGGTCTCTAAGACTGTCCTCAGTTCTTTTCATTCTTTTTTCTTTATTCTGCTCTGCAGTAGTTATTTCCACTATTTTATCTTCCAGGTCACTTATCCGTTCTTCTGCCTCAGCTATTTTGCTATTGATCCCATCTAGAGTATTTTTAATTTCATTTATTGTGTTGTTCATTGTTGTTTGTTTCATCTTTAGTTCCTCTAGGTCCTTGTTAAATGTTTCTTGCATTTTGTCTATTCTATTTCCAAGATTTTGGATCATCTTTACTATCATTACTCTGAATTCTTTTTCAGGTAGACTGCCTATTTCCTCTTCATTTGTTAGGTCTGGTGGGTTTTTATCTTGCTCCTTCATCTGCTGTGTGTTTTTCTGTCTTCTCATTTTGCTTATCTTACTGTGTTTGGGGTCTTCTTTTTGCAGGCTGCAGGTTCGTAATTGCCGTTGTTTTTGGTGTCTTTCCCCAGTGGCTAAGGTTGGTTCAGTGGGTTGTGTAGGCTTCCTGGTGGAGGGGACTAGTGCCTGTGTTCTGGTGGATGAGGCTGGATCTTGTCTTTCTGGTGGGCAGGTCCACGTCTGGTGGTGTGTTTTGGGGTGTCTGTGGCCTTATTATGATTTTAGGCAGCCTCTCTGCTAATGGGTGGGGTCGTGTTCCTGTCTCGCTAGTTTGTTTGGTATAGGATGTTCAGCACTGTAGCTTGCTGGTCGTTGAGTGAAGCTGGGTCTTGGTGTTGAGATGGAGATCTCTGGGAGATTTTCGCTGTTTGATATTATGTGGAGCTGGGAGGTCTCTTGTGGACCAGTGTCCTGAAGTTGGCTCTCCCGCCTCAGAGGCACAGCACTGACTCCTGGCTGCTGCACCAAAAGCCTTTCATCCACACGTCTCAGAATAAAAGGGAGAAAAATTAGAAAGAAAGAATTAGTAGAAGTAGAAAGAGAGAAAGAAAGAAAGAAAGGAGGGAGGGAGGGTGGGAGGAAGGAAGGAGGGAAGGAAGGAAAAAGAGAAAGGAGATAAAGTAAAATAAAATAAAGTAAGATAAAATATAATAAATTTATTAAAAAATAATTATTAAGAGAAAAAAAAGAAAAAGAATTTTAAAAACGGATGGATAGAACCCTAGGATAAATGGCGGAAGCAAAGCTATACAGACAAAATCTCATACAGAAGCACACACATACACACTCACAAAAAGAGGAAAAGGGGAAAAATCATCAATCTTGCTCTCAAAGTCCACCTCCTCAGTTTGGGATGATTCGTTGTCTAACGGAGGGAAGGAAGGAAAGAAAGAAAGAAAGAAGACAAAGTAAAATAAAGTTATTAAAATAAAAAATAATTATTAAAAAAAATGGACGGATAGAACCCTAGGACAAATGGTGAAAGCAAAGCTATACAGACAAAATCTCACACAGAAGCATACACATACACACTCACAAAAAGAGCAAAAGGGGAAAAAATAATCAATCTTGCTCTCAAAGTCCACCTCCTTAATTTGGGGTGATTCGTTGTCTATTCAGGTATTCCACAGATGCAGGGTACATCAAGTTGATTGTGGGGATTTAATCTGCTGCTCCTGAGGCTGCTGGAGAGATTTCCCTTTCTCTTCTTTGTTCTCACAGCTCACAGGGGCTCAGCTTTGGATTTGGCCCCGCCTCTGCGTGTAGGTCGCTGGAGGGCGTCTGTTCTTCGCTCAGACAGGACGGGGTTAAAGGAGCCGCTGATTCGGAGGCTCTGGCTCACTCAGGCCCTGGGGAGGGAGGGGCACGGAGTGCGGGGCGGGCCTGCGGCGGCAGAGGCCGGCATGACGTTGCACCAGCCTGAGGCGCGCCGAGCGTTCTCCCAGGGAAGTTGTCCCTGGATCCCGGGACCCTGGCAGTGGCGGGCTGCACAGGCTCCCCGGAAGGGGGGTGTGGCGAGTGACCTGTGCTCGCACACAGGCTTCTTGGTGGCGGCAGCAGCAGCCTTAGCGTCTCTTGCCCATCTCTGGGGTCCGCACTTTTAGCCGCGGCTCGCGCCCTCTCTGGGACTCCTTTAAGCAGCGCTCTTAATCCCCTCTCCTCGCGCACCAGGAAACAAAGAGGTAAGAAAAAGTCTCTTGCCTCTTCGGCAGGTCCAGACTTTTCCCCGGACTCCCTCGCGGCCAGCCGTGGCGCACTAACCCCCTTCAGGCTGTGTTCACGCCGCCAACCCCAGTCCTTTCCCGGAGCTCCGACCAAAGCCCGAGCCTTAACTCCCAGCCCTGCCCGCCCCGACGGGTGAGCAGACAAGCCTCTCGGGCTGGTGAGTGCCGGTCGGCCCTGATCCTCTGCGCTGGAATCTCTCCGCTTTGCCCTCCGCACCCCTGTTGCTGTGCACTCCTCCGCGGCGCCGAAGCTCCCCCACTCCGGCACCCGCAGTCTCCGCCCGCGAAGGGGCTTCCTAGTGTGTGGAAACATTTCCTCCTTCACAGCTCCCTCCCACTGGTGCAGGTCCCGTCCCTATTCTTTTGTCTCTGGTTATTCTTTTTTCTTTCGCCCTACCCAGGTACGTGGGGGGGTTTCTTGCCTTTTGGGAGGTCTGAGGTCTTCTGCCAGCGTTCAGTAGGTGTTCTGTAGGAGTTGTTCCATATGTAGATGTATTTCTGGTGTATCAGTGGGGAGGAAGGTGATCGCCGCGTCTTACTCTTCCGCCATCTTCCCGGAAGCCGGAGGGGCCTTCTTAAGAGTGTGTCTGCTACCCTACCTTTTTATAATTTAATTTTCTATGTATATTTGAACTCATTTCTCTAATGCCACCAACTTTTAAGGAGTAGGAAGGGAAGGAGACACCTGCTCACAGACGGGGAGGAGGTGCCATGGGGCTGTGCTCATCTTTTCCAACTCCCTTGGCCTTGGAGCCTAACCCTGGCCAGCTGTGGACTGTGTTTCACTGAGACACTTCAGCATCTGGCACTATTCCTTGGCTGACCTTGATACGAGGGACTGCCTGCTGCCTTCATGTCCATGTTCCATGTCTCCAGGCTGAGATAACTTAGCAACTGCTTGGGTGTAATGGAAGTTTGCAACCTCACTTCCATGCATTTGGCCCTGGAATTCTGTGTTTTATTAGAGAGGCTGCTCATATTAATGACTTACTTTCTGGCCGCACCACTGCCTCTAGATGCAATCAAGTGTGTTGTTGCAACTTGAAAATGTTATCCTGGTAGAGGCAGTAATAGGACAAGCTGTGGGGTGTTTCAGATGCTGATGGGTTAGTACCAGTCCTTCTTCCTGGAGGACAAGAGCGTGCACAACAGGCCTCTGGAAGGAGGATGGAAATTCTAGCAGCTGTGTTCGCTCCACTTTTGTTTTCCCTACACTTCCTGAAGTCAATTTTGTTACCTATAGTTTGTGGCCAAAAAAAAAAATAATAATAATAAGCCCGCATTCCCATTCCCAAAAGTCATTATGGATTGATTGGTCTGCTGGGAGGAGTGGATGTAAAAAGTAATTAAGAGATGATGGGTTAAAGGAAGTTAACAAAAAACCCCAACAATAATGAACAGCAGATGAACTGGTGTGCTAATGGTGTAACCTCTGGCACTGGCTTTGTAGGGTGGAAAGGTGTAGCGTGATGCACTGGTTCTTGAGGGGGGTTGGGGAATGGACCCTCTAGCCGGGCTGGGCCAGACAGCGGGCCTAGAAGAGGAGGGCAGTAGGGGGCTTTTGGAAAAATGGAAGCATTTGAGACCAAAAGAGAGAAGTTTTATGTTGCTCGAAGGTGCTGATGGTGGTAGAAACTTCTCAGAGCAAGCAAGGACTTAAGTGCTAAGGCTCAGGAGGACGGGTACTTAAAAGATGCCCTTGGCAGAGTCAGTGGATGCAGAGAGGGGGCCATTCTGCTTTCAGGGTAGGTGGACTGGTGCAGAATGGAGGGCTCTCATATCCCCAGGAGTGCAGAGTGCTGAAGAGAGGCCCAGGCCCTGAAGTCGAAATGGGGTGGTCCCACAGTTGGGGGGCAGCAGAGTAGCATAAGGTGATGTTGGCAAAAACCTGCCAGGTAATTACTTAAACTTGTTGTTAGCGAATCGTATCATGGTAGAATTTGAATTTGCAATTAAGAAAAACATAGTTGTAGGGATTAATTCTGTGAATCCAGAGATGTGGAAGGCCAGTGTCCTGGGGGGAAAAGGAAGATCGGTGGAGACGACTTGGCACTTACAGGTAGTGGGACTGGAAAGCTTCGCCACCACAGCACGTGCTGGGAGCTGGCTCGGAGGAGTCTGTGAGGGAGGTCGTATAGAGAAGAGAGGGGACGGGGGTCCTGGGAGAATGGACGAGGGATGTTTCCTGGAAACACTGACACAGACACACTCAGGAATGAAGATGCTATATATATATATATCCTTGTACACTCCTTTCCCCTCTCCCAGGCCAGTGGATGAATTTTGTTTCATTCATCATCAAATTTACTATGTTTCAGGCATTGTGTTAGGCACTTAGGGATTCTGAGTTGAGTAACACGGTCTTCTCTCCAGGAGCTCAATGGAGTGTGTTTGGGAAACACACTTTCAGGTATCTGAGATGCTGTTGGAATGAATGAGACTTCTTTCCCAGAAGAGTTTGTTTTGGTTGAATTGTATTGTGTGGCAGTGACTTAAGTGGTATGTGTGTGTGTTTAGCTGTGTTATTTTAGCTTTTTATTTTTCTTGGAGTCTTAGAAATAGGTGTGCTTAAAACTTATTTATAAAAGTGTTTTGTTTGGGTGTAATGGCCCTATTGAAACTCAAGCCAAATTCAATAACTTGCTTAATTTGCATGAAAAGTGCCTTTCTCAGGCATGTGTTAAGCCCCTTGAGTAGCTTTCAGGGCTTGCTGGAGGCAGGTCATTCAGGGTGGCTTGGTGGCTTCATGTTATCAGGGACCCAGGCTCTTTCTCTTACGTCTTCCTCTGCTAACTACTTCATGACCCAAGATGACTGCTTGAGTACCAGCCATGTCATCTGAATTCCAGTCCGGAGGAAGGAGGAAGACACTAAGCAGGGTGGGCTCCCTCTTCTTAAGGATCCTTCCTGGAAGTCAGACCCAGAACTTCTTTTTATATTCTATTGGCCAAAACTTAGTCACATGGCCACATTCTGCTACAAAGGAGATTAGGTCTAATCAGGAGTCCTCTTAGTAATTAGAAGAGGAAAAATCATAATAGGGGATGCATGCAGAGGTTAATTATGAAGGAGAAAGGACCAAATAATGGAGTTGTGTTCCTGAAAACTTCTTTTAGGCTAACAAAGGGTACAGGGTAGGTTGCGTCACTGAATTAGTATATTACAGAAAACATGTTCTCCCAGGCAGCTTTGAAAGAGGAATAAGAGGTGCTCTGGGAGCGTTCAGGCTGGGAGAGCCCCGACAGGGTGCTTCAAGGTGGTGGAGTGAGGGAAGACAGACAGCGGTTTCCAGCCTGAACCCCATGCTCACGGTGGACACTCTGGGTTGCGCTTGTCGGTTTGCAGGGCTGCACCTTCTCACGTGAGCACCCCGTGGAACGTGCTCCAGCCAGGGTGAGGTTTTTTTTATTGATTTAATGATGGCTTGTGATTCTCCAGACTGATGCAGGGTAAGATGGCCAGTTTACAACTAGGAGTTCTGACTCATGTTTTGGGGGAGGAAGGGAAGTCATAGCGAAGCATCTCCCTCATTGCATCAAAGGTAAAATCCAGGCTATAGACTCTGGGAGCTGGATTCCTGCTTTCCTGCAGTCTCCTCTTCCTTGAGGTTGGTGTGCCTGCCGTACAGAGCTGCACTCTGCAATCTTTGTCCAGGGCCATCCAGGCTGTCCAGGGCGGTGCGGCCCCATCCTTTCTGTTTGTAACATTCAGGTGACACATGCCTGGTACTGAGGTGTGCTCAGTGTTTCCCTGTGTGCATCCGTTCTTCTTGCTGTACTAAGCTCCTCGGTTCCCTTCGGGCTGTTTCTCACACATCTTTGAGTCCCCAGCGCTGCTCTGCTTGGGACGTGTGGTGGGACCCAGTGCCCTGGATGTGAGGGTGGCAGTCCTGAAGGGTGGCAGTCCTGAAAGGATTTCCCTGTTCTCTTAGCCTCTTGACCTCACCTAAGCAGGAGGCACTGCTTTACCTAGGGCAGATTATTGAGCTGGAAAAGACAGTTCAAAGGTAAATTGATCACCAGCTGAACCTGGAAGAGTCAGCTCATTGAAATAGTTAAATCTTAAACACACACATTCAGAGTTGTTTCTCTAACAGTCCTAGTGCCTTGGGTTAGAGGGAGGGAGTAGGATTCTTCCAGCTTAAATGATTGCTTTAGCTCTTGATGGTGTCCCTTGAGTTTGGGCACCGAGATGCAAGTGGTGTGGTTTCTGCTGTGAGCACACTGCAGTTGAGTGGGACCAGGGAATCCCAGATGGGACAGCCCGGTGGTAGAGTTTGGCCACAGGCCAGACCAGGCAGAGGATGGTCCTCAGAGGGTTTACAAGAAAATGCCCAGCTATATAGTTCCTTAATTCACTGCTTGATCATCTTGGCTAGTTTGGGGATCAACCAACCTGTGACCTTTTGACTTTGGGAACTGCAGTTGCATTAGTTGGCTCCGAGATTGATGGGTTGAAGGGTGCCGGGGTCTCTGCCAAGGTACTTGTAGTCTGATGGAGCTCCCTTCCTGAGGGCGGGCAGAGGCTAGTCCCCAGGCAGTGGGCGGTGTTAGTGTTGGGCCTCTTGGGTCAGCAGAGCTTGCTTGCTTGCTTGATTTAACATCATTTGTCTTTTTTTATTATAGCCATTAAAATTTTTTCTATCGAGATATAATTGACATATAATATATGAGTTTCAGGTGTACAACATAGTGATTCGATCTTTGTATACACTGAAAAATGATCATCACGATAAGGCCAGGTAACATCCATTACCACACAGTTACGAATTGTTTCTCCCCTCATGATGAGAACTTTTACTCTCTTACCAACTCTCAAATATACAATACAGTGGTTTTAACTATAGTCACCATTCTGTATGTCACATCCCCAGGACTGAACTTATTTTATAACTGGAAGTTTGTACCTTTGATCCCCTTCACCCATTTCACCCACCCTCAACCTTCTGCCTCTGGCAGCCACCAATCTGTTCTCTGTATCTATGAGTTCCGTTTTTTTCTTTTTAGATTCCACCTATAAGTGAGATCATACAGTATTTGTCTTTCTCTGTCAGACTTCTGTTTCACTTAGCAGAATGCCCTCAAGGTCTCTGTATGTTATTGCCAAAGATAGAATTTCCTTCTTTTTTGTAGCTGAATAATATTCCATTATGTATATATACTACATTTTCTTTATCCAGTCATCTGTCGGGGACACATAGGTTGCTTCCTTGTCTTGGCTGTTGAGAGTAATGCTGCAGTGAACATGGGGGTGCATGTATCTTTTCAAATTAGTGAACTTTAGATCAGTGTTGAGACCATGGGTATTAGAGTTTCTAGTCCATTTGTTTTAGGTTGTTGTCATTCATTTGCCTCTTCTGAAGGCATTAGGATAAGCAAAGTTAAACTGAGTCAAGTTAATTCAAGTTCTTTCCTATGTACCATGCTTGAAAGAGAATTTGTATGATCCATTGGACCTCGTAGTTCTGTGCAGAGACATGTGGTGTCATAGGTGGGACAATGTTCTTGAGCCAGTGGCTGTCTACTGGCGACGGCTTTCCTAGTCTCTTGGTTTCAGCCTGGCTCTCAGATCCGTCCTCTAACCTTTCTTATTAGCCAACTATTTATCAATGCTGAGCTTTATCAAGACTGTTAGAGAAAGGTCTTACATCCCTGCTCTAGAAATGTCTAAGCTGGTTTTGAATGTTCTGGTCTTTAACAAGGTAATGGAAAATTCTTAAAAATGAAGGCTCTTAATTGAGCCTTAATTTCTATTGAAGTAGTTTTATAAGATTTATAACTGTGTTTAGTAGGCCTCTAATGATACCATCAATTTTCATAATGCTGATTATCCAGGCAATTCAAAGTAATTTATAGCTATATCTTCATTATCAGATGATAGATATTAACCCCATTTTATTGCTGGGGAAATTGAGGCTTCTTTGACCCAAAAAAGTCAAATCACAGGAGAGGAATTACACTCGGATTTCAAGATTTCCTGGCATTTCCCCTCTCCTTGTCACCCCTGTCTTTATGGGGATGGGCATGCTCTTGTTAGGCAACTAAACTACTGGCCAGTTAGTTAGCTGGTTTGAGTTACTCCTTTTGGAATTGTTTGTTTTTATATATAAAAAATGGAAATTCTAGTTCATTTGGCTCTCCCACTGGGAAGGTTAATGAATGAATGTGAACTTTGTTAAACAGTTCGGGAAAATGACAGTATGAGAAATGTTACTTTATTTTATTTTTTATTTTTTAAATTTTTGGCTGTGTTGGGTCTTCATTGCTGCTCATGTGCTTTCTCTAGTTACGGCGAGCGGGGGCTACTCTTCGTTGCAGTGCGCGGGTTTCTCATTTTGGTGGCTTCTCTCGTTGTGGAGCATGGGCTCTAGGGGTGCACGGGCTTCAGTAGCTGTGGCTCGCAGGCTTAGTTGCTCCGTGGCCTGTGGGATCTTCCCGGACCAGGGCTCGAACCCATGTCCCCTGCATTGACAGGCAGATTCTTAACCACTGCACCACCAGGGAAGTCCTAAAATGTTATTTTATTAACGATAAACTTGGATTTTGCTTTTGGGCCTCATGCAGGCCTTTTCCAGTTTCCCAAATGTGCATGCCAAAGGCGCTGATAAAGCTTAGTCTACTTACTTTGTGTCTAACCCAGCCAAGGACTTCTTTTAGAATATTCCCCTACAAACCACATGTTTTGAAATAGCTTGCTGCTACCAAACCGCAATTATTAAATAATAATTTGTATTGTTAAAACATTAATGAAAGACTTTTATAACTGAGAAATTCCATTCGAAGGAAGTAGTTTTTACCACACTAATGTGTTTTGATTTCAGCCAAGAACAAAGAAATTTGATGTGTGAATTGCCCAGCATTTAGGCAATTGGACAAGTTTGGTGGGTGCTTTTGAATTAGTCCTGGGAATATTCGGTATCCCCAGCCCTCTGGGGACCTCAGTTTGGGACCTGTTGTTGAAGACCATTGGGCCACTGCTGACCCCAGGAAGGTCAAGGCGTTATCATTTGGGTTTTGGTTTTCAAAATGGTTGAGAAATTTCATATATAAAGAAAAAGAAAATGTAGAAAACCTCTCTCTCTGGGGCCCAAGTTCTACCTAGAGCTACGCCCGGGGCTTTTAGTTCTCGTTTCTCCACTTTCATGGGTCATTAGGTCACACCTTGGGGAAATAACAGAAGGAAATGGGAAGGCAGAACCAATGGCAGGGAGGATTTTACTGTGAGAGCAAGGGCTCTGCAGACAGAGTGACTTGGGAACAGACCCGAGCTCCCTGTTTCTCTGCTGTGTGACTTTGGCTTTGTTACTTAACCTCTCTGGTCTCAGTTTTTTCATCTGCAACATGGAGGCAATAACTGCCTCAGTGGAATTGTTGTGAGGACTAAATGGAATAGTGTTGATAAAAAAGTGGTGTCCTAGGCTAGCACCTGGAAGGCTTGTAATATTGTTAAGAACAGAAAGTAACTCATGGAGACCTCAGATCCTATTGGCAGGTGTACATACTGTTGAAAAGGTTTGTTTTCACATCCTCATATTTTGTTTGTTTGTTTGTTTGTATTTTAAGTTCTGAAGCAGGAATGATGTTATTTGCTGTATTTTTTAAAAATTTATTTAGTTTATTTTTGACTGCATCGGGTCTTCGTTGCTGCGCACGGGCTTTCAGGGGCTGCTCTTCGTTGCAGTGCATGGGCTTCTCATTGCGGTGGCTTCTCTTGTTATGGAGCACGGGCTCTAGGCGCATGGGCTTCAGTAGTTGTGGCACGTGGGCTGTAGAGCGCAGGATCAGTAGTTGTGGTGCACGGGCTTAGTTGCTCTGCGGCATGTGGGATCTTCCCAGATCAGGGCTCGAACCCGTGTCCCCTGCATTGGCAGGTGGATTCTTAACCATGCGCCACCAGGGAAGCCCATCCTCATATTTTTTAAGAATATACTTCTCTTATGTTCCTTTAGATGGTCCTGATCCTGTGACCCTCGCCTCTCCCTTTGGGGAGGGAAGTCAGTTTCAGTGGGACCCTCTCTTGGCCTGCAGTTTGCCAAAGTCACCATTGGCATAAACAGCTCCCTGGCAGGATGGCCTTGAGATTCCAAGGGTGCTTCCATCTCCCACCAGGTTGGCGTTGCCCTGGCTTTAGCTGTGAGCAGGAGTCAGTGGCATCCCGGCTCAGCCCAGACTGTGGACGAGCTCTATGCGTGGAGGAGGCACATTTTGGTTTCATGTCAGAAAAGTTGCATTTCCCACTCTTGGTTCTTCCAGTGGAAGATCAGGAAAGGTCACTTCTTACTTGGCCTCGTGACCTGGGAGTTTGAGTTCCTTGGCCCTTCCAGCACCAGTTTTGCTTCCTTAGCTGTTCTGGGTTGCAGTAATTAGGCCCAAGGGCCTCTTTGAAGACTGGGACCATATTTACCCTATATTGGGTATACTGGGTTAAATAAACCATATTATCACAATGAATTTTACCTGTTCCTTTTTACTTTCTTTTGTAATGCAGCTACTAGAAACATTTAAATTACACATGTGGTCTGCATTATATTTCTATTGGACGATGCTGGTTACCGCCTTCTCCCTGTATCTGTGTAATAAACTACATGGACCTGCCTGGGTTATATGGCCGAGCTGAGGGTTGAGGGCAGAGGTGGGCGTGAGGTGCTCTTACGCGCTGGCGTACCTTCTGGATGGTACTGCCGAAGGGGGGTGTAGGGAGTTGAACCCCCTCCCCCCAAAAGATATGCCTACCCAGAGCCTAAGAATGTGACCTTATTTGGAATAAGTGTCTTTGTGGGTGTAGTTAGGATCTTGAGATATCATCCTGGATTACCCAAGTGGGGTCTAAATCTAATGGCATGTGTCCTTATAAGAAGACGAAAGATGGGCTATGTGCAGACAAAGGCAGAGATTGGAGTGATGTGTCCCCAACCTAAGAAATGCCAGGGACTGATTGCCGGCAGCCACCAGAAGCTGGGAGAATGGCATGGAATGGATTCTCCCACGGAGCCTCCAGAAGAAGCCACCCTCCCAATACCTTGATTTTGGACATTTGTCCTCCGGAATTGCCCGAGAATAAACTTCTGTTGCTATAAGCCACCCATGTTGTGGTAGTTACAACAAGAATGTATTCTCCCTCCGTTCTGGAGGCGAGAAGTCCAAGTTCAACACGGCAGCATGGTTGCTTCCTTCTGGAGGCTCTGAGGGAGGGTCTGTACCATGCCTGTCTCCTGGCTTCTGGCGGTTGCCGATGACACTGGGCGCTCCCTGGCTTTGTAGCGGCATCACTCTCCTCTCTGTCTCATCTTCAAATGGCCTCCTTCCCTGTGTTTCTGTCCAGATTTCCATCTTAGAGGGATACCAGTCCTTGGATTAGGGTTCACTCTGACCCAGTATGACCTCTTCTTAACTTGATTACATCTGAAAAGACCCTGTTTCCACATAAGGTCACATTCACAGGTCCTCAAGGTTAGAACTTGAACATATCTTTCGGGGGGACACAATTCTACTCACTACAATAACCTCGGGAAAGTACTAACACAGTACGCACACATAGTGGGTCTTCAATAAATAATAGTTTCCATTACTCTTCTGAATAGAGTGGGAAAACCTACATGGAACTTTCTAACTGAATTTTTCTGCGTTTTCAGACCTTTGAGGTTTAGACTATCAATAAAGCCAGAGCACTTTCTGTTGTTTTTTGGTAAGGCCCAGCTTTTATTTGCAATACGATGCTCTTCTAGGGTATGTATGAGAGCTGCCATGCATCTCAATTACAGAATACGTTTGCCATTTGGATTTTGAGTGACTTTAGCCCAGTGCTGTCAAGGTTTCCTTCGGGCACTTTTGTCTTGCTTAACAATGCAAAACAGAAAATGCACACAAATAGTTCCCCCAAATGAGGCCTGTCATTATTGCTTCTTTTACCTCCGGGGCCCCAAACTGCAGAAGCTTATTCACTGCGAGGCAACGAGAGCGCTAACTCTCCCGTCTCCATATATTACATTTCATATTATACTCGAACATGGCGAAATTAATTGTGACCAAGTCAGGGAAGACGGGAAAAACCTATAATGGTTTATCATATTTTGCAGGCTTTGTGAGGGCCATACATTTAAGGCATATAGGAATTGTATTTATTCCTTAGATTTCACAAATTTGTCACGTTCCCTTTCTCTGAGGATGACGAGTTCTTCGAGACAACAGGATCTCTGATTTGGAAGTAGAAAAAGAGGTGACCGTGGAGATGCTCCCAGTGTCCCAGGCGACTGCAGGGCTGTCCCTCTCAAGCTTCTTTGGTTACATGGCTGTTAATAGCTAAATTATTAATGTAGGTTTGCTGGTGGAGGGAGCTGCTTCTGACTGTTGTCTCTCTTACATCAGCCCTTTAATAGCTGCAGTTGTGGGAGACAGCCTTCCTATGGAGCAGTTCATAAACTGAATAGTGTGTGTGTGTGCGCTGGAAGGAGCTTGTAGTAGCTTCTGACCTTATTTTGTGAGTGCACTTGTATCTGGGACCTTGAGATGCGGGAATGCACATCTTGGAATTGGATTCATCTTGGAGCTGCTTAAACAAGGACATTTACCCATTACTGAATTCCGCTGGCAGCTCAGCAGCTTCCATCAGCATGGAAATGCCCCCTGCCTCAGTCTGTTTGGACACTGAAGGTGCATAGTCCAATGAAATTCACTGAGATGATGGGTTCTTCAAGGTCACAGTGAAGCAGTTTTGGCTATAGATTCTCAGTGGCTGCATCAACAGGAATGCAGCCTTGATTTGATGGTCTTTGTTTCCTTTTCCAAAGGAAAATCCATGAAGTGATTTTTTTTTTTTAAATCACAGAACGGTGTAACTATCAGTAACCCTGTAGCTCATTAGCTTCAAACTTTGTTGATAGCAACCCACAGAAACGTATTTATATGTTCTCACAAACATTTGTACGTAAATGGTTCATAGCAGTGTTATTCAAAATAGGCCAGAAGTGGAAACAACCCAAATGTCCATCATTGGATGAATGGATAAATAAATGTGTTATATTACCTGCAATGGAATCTTATTCAGGCATAAAAAGGAATGATGTACTGATGAGCGCTGCAATGTGACCGACCTTGAAAACATTATGCTGAGTGGTAGAAGCCAGATATAGAAGACCACATGCTGTATGATTCTGTTTTTGTGAAATGTCCGGAATAGGTAAACCCATGGAGACAGAAAGTGGATTGGTGGTGGCCTAGGGCTGGGGTGGAGGTTAAGAGGAAATGGGGATTGACTGCTCGTGGGTATGGGGTTTCCTTTTTGGGGTGACAAAATGTTCTAAAATCGACGGTGGTGCTGTTTACATAGCTCCGAATATAGTAAAAACTGTATACGTTAAATAGGTGAACAGTTTGGTATGTGAATTATATCTCGATCAAACTTAAAAATCACATGTACATTGCAAACTAACATTTGTGTAAAGCTGAATTCAAACTTACTCTTTCAGTGTGTGGTACTTTCCGATTTATCCCGATCTGTTCCATTCTATTTCTTTAAAAAGTTGCTGCATGTGACCCACCAAATCGATTCCATAATCCACACTTTTATAGATTCCACTCCCTTTGACAGATGAAAAAACCGAGTCCCAGAGCTTAAGAAGTGAGTGCAGGGTTGCACAGTTTGTTAGTGGCTGAGCTGAGACTACAGACTGGGTCTTCTGATGCCCAGTCAACTGTGCTTGCCAAGATGCTGGGTGTTCTTTTTAAAAGAGTGAGTGGAATTTGGGGTTAAGAAAAGGTACTGGCCATGAATAGCCTCCTTATAAACACCTTCTCGCGGGGCCCGGGGTGCTGGAAAGCTCAGGACACAGAGAAGGGCTGACTGCGGTCTTGCATTGAGCCCAGTATCCAGTCCAGGACACACGGTGCAGCCGCAGCTTATCCAGGAGGCCCTGTGTGTTTATTTTTCAGGCAAAGATGCTATTTTCTGAGCATTGCAGAGTAAAAACATTAGAAATTCCTAGTTGCCTGGCTTCTAGCCCTTCTACTGGAAGTAAAATTTGACATAGGGGATGGTAGAAAATTAGGAAAATACAAACAGGCAATTAGGGAAAAAAGAGGAGCTGGGTTCCCCTGCAGCTCTTGCAATAGCCTGTTGGTGGCAATCAGTTGTGCCCTGAGTAAACAGCCCTGGTCAGAGGTACAAATAGAAGAGAATTTTTCCCCAGGTAGAGGATGGGGAGGGAGTGGGGAGTGGAGGTACCCAAAGTCCCGGTTAGTCTAAGTGCCTGGTACCTTTGCTACAGGGTTCCTTTCCGAGGACTGAAGGGCTGATTCAGCCCTGCTGTCTGCTCCCGGGTCTGTGAGAGACCATTTCATGGGCAGGGCTATTTTTTCACCAAGTTTTGCTCAACTTTTGGACAGAACACTCCACCTCCTTAGTTAATTATGTGCATAAATATTTGCTCCTTCCTAACAGGACCCTTTCCTGTGTTAAAAAGGGCTCACGTGGAGTCAAGGTTTTCTTTTCTCCCTCCCACTATGAATTTAGTGCTGGTTAAAGGGGGCCCACCTCAGGGACAGAACACCTCCTGTTTAGTTAGGGGTCTGGAGCCGAGGTGGAAGGAGCAGCCTGTTTGTCCAGTGGTCTGGCCTTCAGCCGGATTCCCAGGGCCCCTACCTGCCTAGGAGGGCATCTGCCATTGGACTGACATTGGGTGACAGCACTGAGAGCCCGCTGTGCACTGTTTCAGTGTGGGTGGAAGCCTGCTTCTTGATCAGGAATTGATGACCTCCCTGCCCTGATTGAGAGGGTAGGGGGCAGGGACCACGCTGGAGGGAATCCGAGCAGCAAATATAAGTAATATTTAATAAAACAATAACAGAAACAGGTTTGGGTTTCAAGTCTCACTGAAACTTTCCCAACAACCCCACGTAGAGGCTAAGACACTGCTGAGACTGAGATGGGGCAGACCTGCCTCAAGTCCTGCCTCCTTCACCTGCCCGCGGTGTGACCTTGGGAATGTTTGCTTCCTTTCCCAGCCTCAGTTTCCTTCTCTGTCAACCGCGGATGGTGATGTCCTCGCCTCATGGGGTGACAGACAGTATATGCGTAGCACTTCACGTGTAGAATGGCCCATAATATATGCTCAAAAAATGACAGCCATTTATATGATCAGGTGGTGACTTTTCTTATCCCTGTTTGACAGATCAGAAGTGGAGGCACTGAAAGCTCACGTCACTTGCTCAGGGTTCACAGCTCTGAAGGAATGGGGCCGGGACCCGAGTTCAGGGGTGCCTGACTCTGGACCTCGTGCTTTTCACCACAGTGTCCTCCTTGCTTATCATTTAATTAAGGGGTTAAGTTTAGAGGAGCCACCCTGGTAACGGGCACTGGACCTTCCTGCCTTTTCAGATCTGCAGGTCTTCCCAAAGGGAGTTGACTCACCCAAGTGACCTCAAGGATGTTCACCGGAGAAGGGCAGTCACGGGGCGTGTAAGAGTGCACGAGCCTAAGCCTCTGTCTTTCACGTCCCTCTTTCTCTGTTCCTGGAATTACTGGGGTTGAGGAGGTGTTTTCCACCTCCCTTTTTTTTCTTTTTTTTTTTTTTTTTGGCAGTACGTGGACCTCTCACTGTTGTGGCCTCTCCCGTTGCAGAGCACAGGCTCTGGACCCGCAGGCTCAGTGGCCATGGCTCACGGGCCCAGCCGCTCCGCGGCACGTGGGATCTTCCCGGACCGGGGCACGAACCCGCGTCCCGACCTGCATCGGCAGGCGGACTCTCAACCACTGCGCCACCAGGGAAGCCCTCCATCTCCCTTTTGAACTGACGATATCAGGGCTGGTTTTCGGCTGTACAGATTCCTTTGTCATCCAGTTTTCAGCCTTTTGTGCGTGTCTGTTACAGATTACATTCTGTCCTGGCAGATACGGACTTCCCCCCTCCCCCTCCCCCCGGCTTCTTTGATGCTTGCACACATTCCTAGGGGCTAATAAGTATTGGATGGGCCCAAGAAATTGAATAAACACATTTAATACGAGGTTGATTTTTCTGAGGCCCTCCCGCCAGCCTCCTTTCAGCCATAGCATACTCGGTCTCTATCGGACTTGTGTGCGCAGCTATGTGAAATCACTTAGAGCCTGTTGGGCGTGCTGATTAAAAAATAATAATAATAACCAATAAACAATCCTAGAATGAGCCTCTGGAGAGGATTATCCTGGATTCCCTTGAAAAACATCCTCTGTGGCTCCAGGGAGCCCGGGGGCCCGTGGTTTGTAAAGGCGGCAGATCCTCTAACCTGGGGCCTTGGTCTGATGGCTCAAGGAATCCTGTGGACTCAGAGTAGTAATAGTAATAGCGATTTAAAGTAGGTTCATTACTGGAGCAGTTATTGCTTTTGTTCAAAATGGCCCATTGAAGTCAGGCCCTATTAAATACAGCCGTTTAACTGACACTTAGCATCTATAGGGAGATAAATTATCCTTTGGCCTGGTCACCTCCACTTTGAAATTTGCTCACTGCTATGAGCCCTGGGAGGGTAGTTCGGGCAGACTCATCTGCCCACAGCAGCTCACGTTTCAGTCATTTGTTCACACATTCAATGAGGACCTGCTCTCTGCTGGACACTGTGAAGCTAGGAGGTTTGCTGAAAATGGGCCCTGCTTTTAAGGGGCTCACAGCTCTTATTCAGTCATGAAACACTGATTGAGCACCTACTGCATGCAAAGCCCTGTGCCTGGCATTGCAAGGGAGACATTGATGGCAGAACGGGCGTGCCCATGGGGCCCTGACAACCTTGTGCAGAGGACAGACTTGGAACCACCTAACAGGGCACAGCCTAGAACTGAGCCTACGTTCTGAGAGGGACAGGAAGGTGCCGAGAGCACGGAGGGAGGAGTGATTGGTTCCATCACTTGGATTGAGGAAGGCTTTGTGGCGGAGGTGATGTTAACTGATCCTTGAAGGACGTCCTCGCTGATGAAAGTCAACCAGATTAACTTTAAAGGAGCTTAAAGCAGGGCTACTGCTTTGGGGCCTGGACCGGAACCAGAAGGCTCTCCAGGACGGAGGCCGCTTCTCTCCCCATCTGTCTCGATGCCTGTGTGGTCGCTTCCTCTTGGTGTCCTTGGCCTCGCTCTGCACGCCCGCTGTGCTCTCGTCCTGCCCACTGCCTCCTTCAGCTTCCCGTCCATGCCGCCCAGTCCTGTCTCCCTCATGCCCTTCCCACTCAGCTCCCTGCTCACTGGCCCGCTGTGCCCTAAAGACCCCAGGGGAGGCATGTGTGCCACCTGCTCGTCTTTTCTGGTCACGCCATGGGTGTCACTGGCCCCTGGTAACCCCGTCTGGGATCGGAGGCCCGCCTCGGGTTCAGTCAGCAGACGTCAGGGTCTGGCACGGCGACAGTGGTGACCTGCTCCTCAGGGGCCCTAGGAGGGTTGAGCCACGTGTGCTACAGACCAGGCATTGTCGCTCAGGAGGGGGTCTCTGACTGTGCCTGCGGAGACGTCTACCAGGATGCTCACGGCAGCTCTGGGTGCAGTGGTGAAACGTTGGAAATGGTCTCAGTGTGCATCTAAGGGGACTTAGTAGATAAATGCTGGCGTTCTCCTAAAGTGGAGTGCTATCTGGCAACTAAAATTAGGGGACTAGGTCTTCACACACAGACATGGATAAATCTTTCCAGAAATTTAGAGTGGGAAAAAGAAAGGATCTATATGGTATATGCCACTTGAGTTTATTTTGAAACCACGCAAAACAGGACGGTCTGTCTGTCTGTCTGTCTAGTGTGTATGTGTATAGTGTGTATATATAGATACATAATTATATATACACGCATACATAGTGTATGTACATATACATATGTACATGAATATATACACACACATTATTGTAGTAAAAGTACAAAACCTGAAAAGAAGATTTACAGCAGGTTTGTAGTTACCTCTGGGGAAAGTGGAATGGAATGGGATGATGGGGGGGTACTCTCAACCATCCATCTCAGTAGTATTTTATTCCTTAAAAAAGATATGAAATACGGCAAAACGTTAATATTTGTGAATTTGGTCTGGGTCCATGAGAATCTATTACGTCAAAATCTGTGCTGCTTTTTATGCTTGAACTATTTCATATCGTTAAAAAGGATGTTTAGAGAATGGAAGATTGTGTGGGGATAGCTGGAACTTAGTCGTGGATGATACAGATAGAAGGTGGATGGAAGCTGCATCATGTGGGCCATGAATCTTCTTGCCAGTGGGGTTTTGGGTGGAGGAGGTGGGGAGACATGAAGTGGAGACAGTGACGTGATGAGCTCTCTGTGAAAATGACTGAGGGGAGGAAGAGCTTGGGGGTGCAGAGACTGGGTAGGATGCTGCAGTGATGGTACAGACAGAGAGGATGGGGGCCAGAGCCGGGAGGGAAGGGGGGTGAATCGGAGAGCAGGAGGTGAGGCAGTGGGACCCCTGTGCCCTTTACACTCCAAGGCGATGCTGGCTGTCGAAGTGGTAGAATCGGTTTACCCAGACTTGAGGGCTGTGTGTTCTACCTGTTCAGTGGTACCTGCTCTATGAAGAAACTGCCCAGAAAAGCAGATTATGGCTGGAATGAGAGCTTGGAGAAAAAAATGACTCTGAGTCTGACTGGTCAGGTGAATGTCCACAACATTTTGTGATTTGGGTGTCATGCAGGCATGCTCGAAATGTAAAGTGTCCGTTACATTTATTTCCAAGTCACACATTAAGGATGCCACTTATTTCAGAAAGATTCTGTGGAGGAATTCTTTAATTAATGAGCTTCTTTTATGCATTACTGTATAGTTACTTTGTCAAAAAATCTTTTAATTGAATTATTAGGGGAAACTGTCTCTTCAGAGTCAAAACTAACCTACTTTGATGTACTCTCTGACAGTTTGGTTCTATGATGGTCTCGGCCCCCATTAAAATTCTGAAAAATCACGTGTATTGCTATTCTTATTGTTATTTGTTGTGGAAAATACAGTTAATCAGAAAGAAGAAAATAAAAATCACCGGTAATCCCACCATTCAGAAAAAAATGGTGTATTATCCTTTCTGACATGTTATATATGTGTTTGTATGTATACATAGTTTTAAAACTTTATTTTATGGTACAGATGAACCTGTTTGCAGGGCAGGAATAGAGATGTAGACGTAGAGAATGGACATGTGGCCACAGTGGGGGAAGAGGAGGGTGGGACGAATTGGGAGATTAGGATTGACATATATACACTACCGTGGGTAAAATAGCTAGCTAGTGGGAAAATGCTGTAAGGCACAGGAAGCTCAGCTCGGTGCTCTGTGATGACCTAGATGGGTGGGCTGGAGGGGGGTGGGAGGAAGGTCCAAGATGGAGGGGATATAGGTATCCTTATAGTTGATTCACTTCATTGTTAGCAGAAACTAACACAACCTTGTAAAGCAATTATACTCCAATAAAAACAAAACAAAACAAAACTTCATTTTAAATATTTACATGGTGAACATTTTTCTGTTCATTAAAACATTTCTATTTTAGTTTATCCTCAGTTTTTCCCCTAACTCTGTTCGTCCTTATAAATTTTATTAGCTTTATTTTCTGTAGTCTATATTATGAAAACAATAGGCTTTTACATTGTCTCCTAACTTAGGTTGTCTGTTCTAATACTAATTGATATTTTTGAAACCACACAAGACCCCTCTTAACTGAGCTGCTCTCCATCTAAGGAGGATGCTTCCACTTCCAGTCACCAGTTCTTCTGCACGAGCTTTAATGGCTGTATTGAATTCTGTCCAGGAGATGTTCCATAATTTATTTAAGCACTCCCAAATTTGGGGCATTTGTGTTGTGGCCAGGTTTTTGTTTATCCTAAGCATCACTGTGGATGACATGTTTGTAAGATGTTATTTGTGCACAACTGTAGTCATTTCTGTGGATTAGAAAAATTCCCAGAAATCCAACACCCATTCGTGTCCCCGGTATTGAATGGCCAGGAGCAGAGACTGTTGTCTGGCATGGTTCCTGCAGAACAGGAGTCCGATAGCTCACTGCTTCATGCCTGTGTTGTGGCTGCTTCCTGTGTCATCCTTTTGTTAACAACTAGAGTCGTGGCTAGTACTGCATTATTCTGTTACTATTACTGCCTTGCCTGCAGAAGAGCCCCAGTGATAGCCTCAGTTAGCACCATCTCCTCTGGGTGCTTTTTTTCCCGCTTAGCTCTGGCTCTGTGTCTTAGCAGCCACCCAGGGCCACATTGGGTCTTCCTAATCCAGGCATCAGGCCCCACCAGACTCCCACTTGGCTGCAGGACAATGGGTCTCACTTCACAGACGGGGTCTCACAAGGTCTTGGGTTGCTTAGGTGGGTCAAGGGGCCCTGTGGTACACCCACCCCATCCATTGCTTCCCACTTCCTAGTAGAAAAGAATTAGAAAGGGACCACCTAGGTAATGAGGTGGTGTTTATGTAACAGAAGCTCGCCATCATCCTACAAATTTATTAATGTAATGGTAGCCATTTCCTATATAACTGTGTCAACTTTATTCATTAGCTGTCTGGTATAGAGTAACCTTGCGAGTGTTATTAGGTTACCATACACATTTTTGTTAGGTAAAACCGTACACATTTCCAATTAAGACAAAGAATGTGCAATTTCCTGCAGTCAGGATTGAGGTCATAACCTTGAGTGCTCAAGAATTCCAAGTTTAATTAATCCACCCAATTATGATGACTAAAAGGAAACATCCTATCAATAGTAGATGTGACGGGACGGCGATCTGGCTGTGACAAGGCGCTCTTCTGGTGGCCAAGCCTGACCTAACTTATCTGGCTGGTCCAGGCAGTGTCTCCTATCAGAGTGAGCGCACCCCCTCTGGACGCCCGCCACCTTCCCTCCCAATACCCTTTTTCTGTGGCAGTGAAGACTGCACGCAGATTTTGCCATTGTGGGAGTCATGTGTTGCTTTCCTTCTACATTACCTGTGTTTTCTCAGCCTGGCTCTCCTGCTAAAGTAGAAGTTCCTTCAGTCCGGAGGCCTGTGAGCTTTCCAAGCTGAGTGGCGGCAGAGAGATTTGGTCCAGCCGCGTCCTGCTTCTTGCAAGGAATGGAGTGTTTTCAGTGTCTTTGTTCCTCTTCTCAGGAGTCGCACTCCAGGGAGGGAGCATCTGTTCAGCTTAGATCACGCCACTTCCCTTCGGCTGGAGAGTGTAGGACTCCTGGTTATGGTCCTGTTATAGCATAGCCGTTGAGAGAGAGGTAATTCCAATAAAGCAGAGGGAGAAATGGACGCTGAGTAACTTAAACCAACCCCGCCACCAGTGTCCACTGTAGTCGTGGCTTGAAAACAGCCTGCTTGCTCTCCACGCGGCACGGGCTCTGGGACCTTGTGGTGGCACCATTCGATGTTCTCTGGCTCCAGCCGTTCGGTCTCCTTTAATCGTTTTTCTCCCTGAATTGCGAAGGCTGCATGGCGACAGTTAAGTTACAGATTAGGCTCTTAGTTTAGAGGAAAAAGCCTTGAATTTAAGTGGGTTAAAATTTGAGCTCTGCGACTTATTAGCCGGATGGTCTTGACTTCCCCTCGCCTTGGTTTCTTCATGGGTGAGGTCAAGAAGATGGGACACCTTCCAGAGTTGTCCCAAGAATTAAACAGAGCGGCCTCGGTGAAGGTGCCCCGCTGTGTGCCCGAGACATAGGAGGCTCTGAATGGACATGTGGTGTTTTCTCCTTCCCCAGAGCCCTGACGGGCATCTGGGGCTGGCTGCCCCTCAGCAGATGCTGCAGCTCCCGGGATTTCACCAAATGAGTCTGAGAGTCACACCAACCCGGTTCACTACTCTGATTATGTGACCTTGGGCAAAGTGTTTAGTCTCGGAGCCTCGGTTTCCTCCTCCGTAAAGTTAGTGCGAGTTCCATCCCCACTCGCGCGGCTATAGTGAAGGATCATAGGCAGATGCGGGGTTTGTGTCCTTAACTCAATGTCTGGCACGTAGCTCGTGCGCTGTTGCACAGGGTGAAATCTCCAGATGGGCTCAGCCCCAGGGACCCAGACCTCCCTTCCAGCTGCATCGGCCTGGCTGCACCGGTGCCTGTTCTGCTGCTTGCAGGGTAGGTAGCACTTTTAGCTCAAGAGGGAGGCAGGTGCTGCTCTTACACCACCACCCTGTGCAAAGCTGCCCCTCCCCATCCCCTGTTTTTGTCTCAGCCCCTCACAGTGGGCCTGGGTGACTCGCAATCTGTGGGGAAAAAGTTAACAATTCTGATTGCAAGAGCTTTGGAAAAGTCCCACCTCCCCAGCAGGCATTGTATATTTATGCTTTAATCTTCATAGACTCCTCTGAGTTGCTCTCACCTCTCCTGAAAGCCCGGAGTAAGTGGACATAGTGCATGCACCCGAAGTAATTAATGTATTTTCTACTAGCAAGGGAACATGTAATTTGCAGGAATGTGTGTCAAGACCCAACCCTGCTAAATTTATACCCTGCAATTTGCAACATTCGCCGGCACCCGAATCGGCCGATGGGTGAGTTTAGCCTACCTGCTTTGCAATTATATCTGCTGGCCGGAGTTGCAGGATTGAGTAACTGGGAGACGGAGATCTCAATCGTTTAAGTAAATGAGAACGGGCTCTTGGGACCCATCTGAGATCGCCCTGTGGTAGAGGAGGCTGGTAGATGATGTTTTCTTTGCACAAACTTTTGAGAGCCTCTGATGAGAGGCAGGAGGGGAAGAGGCAAAGAAGACACAAGTCTGCAGGCTATCCTGGGCGTGGTGGACCACAGGCCTCAGAAAGGCATCTCTGTAGCACTCTTCCCTCTGACAGGCCTCTGGAAGAGGAAAACACAGAACTAATATAACAGAAAAAACGGTTTTATGGTCTGTTTTATGAGCTTACATCAGCCCTAGTAATTGGCTCTGGGGAGATTCTTGTCAGTTTTTAAAACTGGAAGTCACTTCATAGCCTCTGCAGACTAGTGATTTTTGTAAAATCCTCGTAAATTTTCTGTTTTGAGCAAAAGCTACAGAAGAATCTTGTGGCTGACATGCAGGCTTCTTGTTCTGTGGGGTGCTGGGCAGGGGGCGGTGTGTGTGAGATGGCTGGGCGTACCCTTTTGGGCCAGATGGAAGAATCCAGCAGAAGATAAAGTGTCAGCAGATCCAGCCCTGGTATAAATCCCAGATCCTCAATTACTCCTGTGACCTTGGGCAGACTATTTAACCTCCCCGAGCGGCCTTTCCTCATTTGTGAAATGGAGCTAATGATTCCTTCGTTTAAAGCTGTTATGAATATTAGATGTTTGTAAAGGCGTCTGGCACATGGGGAACACTCAATAAATGGTAATTGTCATCGGTACCATTTATATTTGCGGAGGGCATATTATTTATCAGTTGTAAAGAAGGCTTGGCCACACAAACCAGGCAGTATTGGTGATCAGATTGGGTCAGATCCTTTTCTCTTTCCAAAAGCCATTTGTGTATACACCCCGAGGCCTGAAAAAGGCGGGTCGGTTGCAGTGGGTGCCACTGAGGGGAGTGGGGTTGTAGCTAAAGAAAAGCCTCACTCAGCCCAAGTCCAGGGTTTCTTAAAGAGGGTGGGATTTTTATTTGGCCTTGGGACCTCCGGAAGGCTTGAAAAATAAAAGGAGGAATTTAGAATCTGGAGAGAGAGAGAAAGCGGGACAGAGATTCTTTCCCTGGGGAGTTGGTTGTGGTGACGGTGGGAGCTGAGGCTCTAAGTGCTCCCACTTGCAAGGTTGGGTTTGTAAATTCATGGACAATTCTGTGGGTGTCCCACTCCTGCTAGGTGAGAAAGAATATTTTCTATGTGTGTGCACGCGTGCATGTGACCAAGTGTGCGTGCATATGTGTGTGCATGTGTTGGGCACATGTATGGTGTGTGTGTGTGTGTGTGTGTGTGTGTGTGTGTGTGTGTGTGTGTGTGTGTGCCTGTGTCTGCTTCTCCTAAATATTTATGGGCTGGGAGATGGCAACTGGGAAAGGCCGGTGTGTAACTGACTAAGTATTAATAAGCGTGTTCCAGAGAATTGAGGCCCTTGTTTTGTCTTCATCAAAAATGCATCGGCTCTCATTCGCTGTGTTTCTGCAGGAAACTGTGCTGTGTGAAGAAGAAGTGCTGCTTTGTTTTCCTTGTAGGCTTTCCCGCTTGGGCTTCTATTTCCATGGAGGCCTTATTTTTAAAAACATGTTTTTACAGCAGAATTACAGCTCTGGCGATATGGCAGTCTCTTACAACTCTGGTTATGAAAAGAGTTTCTGTAGTGTTTTTATTTCTTTTAATGGACCATTTTCTTACCTTCCTTTTTCTTCTCCTGGGACTGTGTCAGGTATCTCCCTCCTGTGTGTTTTCTTCTCCTTTGTCCAACAGTCTGAGATCAAGGCCTAGTTCCACACTTTCACTGTCATCCTGCTTCCTGGGATCCAGGGAAATGGATTTTCTACTGTTCTCGTGTCCCAACCTTTCTCCAACTCCTATGTGTGGCTGCTTCCACCTTTTTTTCTTCCTAGAACTTCCCTGAAGAGTTCATTTTCTTCTCTTGGCATCACTTCCTAGGAAACTCCCTTTTCTGCTCTGAGACTGACCTTTTTTGTTTCCTTAAATCAAATGCTTCCAAACTACAGTTGAGGTCCACTGGTTTGGAATCAGACATCATCCGCGAGGCTTTTGATGAATTCCATTTGCAGGATTTGGTTGGCTGTCCTGGTCACCTGGCTGAAAAGGAGGCTTGGAAAAAAATCCAGAAGACAGTCCTGTATTATTTTTCACTTCCATACCTGAAAAATTAGTTTCCATTAGAATAGAGATGGTTTTTCGTCCTGCCAAAGGTTTCTGTCAAAAGGAATAAAGTGGGATCGCAAGGATGAAATGAAACTCTTTAGGAAAGGATGGCTCTCCCACCCTGATTATAATCCCTGCTGTGCACCATCCTAAGTGGGTTGGTGCTGTTGAAATGCAAATGCCATTGGGTCTGTTATTGATTTGCTCACAAGAAAGTAGCAGAAATTTAATCCATGCAGAAAATGCTGAGTCACTTCATCTCCTGCAAGAGTTCCTTTATTATTATTATTATTGCAGAAAGGAGCACATCAAAAGGCAAGTCTAGAAAAACAGTTTTCAGAAAGCTAGTTTTATTTGTCTTACTTAGTACTTATTTTCCAGAAATCTGTTAACCAGTATAGAAGTTTTCCAGCTTTGCATACATCACCACTTATCACTGTCTGATTCTACTCCATGCTTTTCTCTCTGTTGTTGTTGTCTTTTGAAGATTTGAGGGAAACTGGTCTGAATTGTTTACAGAGTGCTCAGCAACAACCCTCCCCCAAATACCACCAGCACTGGAGATGGAAGAATATAATCTGCTCCAGTGTACTTGTGTCTGGGTTGTCCGAATGCTCAAATTCGAAGCCCAGTACAGCTTCCTTTATTGCTCGTTACACTTTGGGATTGCCTGCCCCTTGCTCCAGGGGTGCAGGATGAAGAAATACAAACAAAGTGCAGCATTAGCTTGAGCAAAACATATAACTAGGACAGTGGATCTCCTGCCAAAAATACCATCTGCTGTTTTCTAAGCCAAAGATTGACGACTTGGGTTGTCTCTTCCTTCAGCAAATAGTCGCAGAGACTCACTGTATTTATTTACTTTAAGTTTGACCAGCTTTTCGTAATAGTTCTTGTTAGAGGGGGGAACGTATGTTGGAGTTAGTAAAGTCCAACCCAACTCTGATTCCCAAACAGATGCCTAAAAATGTCCAATAGCTCCCAAGCTGGATTACCGTCCTCTTTCCCCACCCCCGGTGTCTCTCTAGGTAGGGGTGCCAGGTTAACTGACCCGAAGTGTCACTCATCTCCTGTCACTCCGCAGCTTGAAACTGATGCTGTTGGTTTCTCATTGTGTACAAAGTAAAGTCCAAACTCTGTAGTCTGGCGTTTAAAGCTTTTCTCAGCCTTCTGTCTGTTGTTCCTCGTGACGGTTTGCTTTCGGGCCTCTGCTTAGCTTAACCTTTCATTTGGAATGCACGTCTACAGCCCCACGCCCCCCTCCCACCCCGGCGCTGCAAAACCAGCCAGGTTGAGAACTGCTCTATGATGCACTCCACGATGCTTCCTTGGAATACATTTCTTCCTCCTTAGTGATGACTACATCCCATTTTCTACTCCTTTCTTGTGGCATTTATGACCCCAACTTTTATACTTCCAGCTGTTTAGGCGCACATGCCTCTCTTCTGGTCAACTGTAGGCTTTGAATGTGCCCCAACCTTGTAGCCCCCACAGTCTTGAGTATATTAGGTGCCCAGTAAGTTCTCTGTGGGTGAATGAATGAATCCGTTAGTTGGATGAACGCGTACCATGCAAACAGAGCGCGCAGTGGGGAGCGGGTAGATGTTAAACGTAAGCACCTGTTCCATGGACCCAATGCAGTGGCAAGACGTCATCGTCCAGGAGAACATCAGCTGCAGTGGTTTAGCCGTGAGCTCGGCAGTTGCCATGCAGACCAGTTTCACATCGGGATGGTCCCCCAACCCTTCAGATGTATATTGTTACGATTTGTGCATCAGAAGTTCTGCTATTCCAATAATAGGCAAACTAGGACCTTGAAAGGGTGGAGAGAGACCCGTAGCAACTGTAGCTTGTGTTTTCTACGTAATAAGGAGGTCTGTTTGTGCTGTTTTGAGAGTACAGTGGTGGTAAAGAAAGAGAGCTTTGGAGAGCCACGATGACTTTGATTTTGCATCCAAGTTCTCATTCACTCGTTTGTCATCTTGAGTCTCAATTTCCTCCCCTGTAAAAAGGGGATAAAAGCCATTCAGTAGGGATGTAGTGTGGATTAAGTAACATATGGAAAGTACCAGTGCAGGTCTTCACACATCGTGGGTGCTCCATAAATGTAGGCATCACTTCTAAGAGGCGTTTGGGTGGTGGCCTGTCACCGGCATCGGGAATCCGTCACTTCAGAGTCTGCTGTTTTATCATGGCTGGCCTCGAAGGTGGTTTCTTACTAGTAAATTTAGAATGGCTTCCTTCCATATTCTAAGATTAGGAATTCTTCCTTCGGTATTCGCTAGAGGTTAGCAATTCTGAGTGCTCTATCTCTATTGAAAGATGTGAACCTCTGGGAATTTTGAAGCTGGAAAAAAAAAAAACTATGGATGGAAAAAGTGGAAAGGAAGAAAAAAAAAACAACCCTGGTGCTTGGGGGCAGAAAATGGAAATTTATGCCGTGTTTAAATTCTTACTTCTCCATTGTAATTCTGAAGTGACTTGTTAATTTGGAAATGTTATTGGCTTGCCCATAGGTACTTGCTATATTTAGAGCCAGAAAGGCTGTTCTGATTTATTTGTATGGACATTCTGAACAATATTTTATTTTCTAAATGTTTCTGAGCCTTCTTCTCTCTTGTTCTTTAAGCAGCACTGAGGAGAGTGCCTGATTCACAGGGGGGTTTGGAAAGAACAGACATTTTCCTGAAATTGTGTGCCTGTTAGCAGGGCCTCTTAGCCTCTTGGCAGATGCCTTATGAGTACAGACTTTGAAGAACTATTTCTTTGGATGGTGTTTTACAAAATAACCCCTTCCCTCCTCACGAGTTTGTAACCCCCCCGAGGGAGCGTTGGAGGTGTTCCCTCCTGTTGAGGAGTTGACAGTGGTGGTTACTTGAAGTCTTCCTCCGCCCTCTCCCCCAGCCAGTTTTGCGGACACTCCCAGGCTGTGGCTCGCCTCCTCATGCGGACGTGTTATCTGCTAGGATCTGGAAGGCAGTGGAAGAGAGCTGATGCCGGATCGGGTTTTGCTGCCGCCCCCTTTTTTTTCCTTAATAAAGACACTGTTTTTATTAAGCCTTCAGTTGGTTCTTTCTTTTCAGGCTTTCGTGGTGTGATCTTTGGATCTGTGACTTGCCGCTGAACCGTGGATCTGTGATTCTTGGGCCTGGTGAGTGTGGCCTGAGGTGTTCCTTCCACACCTCACCGCCTCCCTGCTCTCGGAGCTGGCCTTTTCCATGTTTACACAAGTTTGGGATTTGTCCTGGGGGAGGTGGCAGGAGATTGAGTTGGTCTGGGCTGAGGTTGGAGCAGAAGCTGTTTGTTTTGTGGGAACGCAAGAGGTTGATCTGAGAGACAGAGAGACAGCAGTGCAGTGTATCTGTGTGGATGGTATCACCAGCCTGGGCTTTGATGACACAGACAGTCGAAGTTGCTGGAAGGCTGCAGTATGCGGGTGAGGGCTTGTACCCTGATGCTCTTAAAATCAGACACTCCCCTTGGCAGGGTAGCTCTCGTCACCCGCTCCTGCTTCTGTGCTATGCCCTCCGGAAGTGACAGGCGCGGTGCTGGCGAGCTACGATCAGCCTTCCTTCCCGGCGGCTGAGGCTCCTCTCCCTGAACATCTGGGCAGCGGTGGGGGGGACTTGGCAGGGCCTGTTTGAAAGCATGATTATAGCAAGGGAGAGAGAGAGAGAGAGAAAGCCAGATCCAGGGTTTCCACTCCGCCTCCGGCAGAGATCAGCTAGTTTGTTTTCGGTTGCCTAGTTTGTCGGTTCATCGAATATAAATCGTTTGGGATTGCTTTTCTCTCCATATAGTTTTCTATAAACTTTACATTTTTCTTCTTGTCAAAGACAAACAAAAAAACCTTTTTATTTAACCAAAGAAGGGGGGAACCCTCAAACTAACCACATGGGAAATTTCGTTGAAGACCCAAGTATCCCTGAAAGGCAAGAAGAGCCCCCAGAGAGTTTGGGGAGTGAGGTTGAAGGTAACCAGAGATGGCATTGGCTTTCCAGGAGGAGAGTCCCAGCCCAGGCCAGACTCTTTTTGGCATGAGAGCTGAAGCATTTGCAAATGCTTCCCGGAGGCTGGTACTTCAGCCACGTTCCATGGATGGATGGGCCCGTAGAGCCTGGTGCCCGGCCTGAGAAGTCTGCATGCTTGGGGTGTATCAGGGTTGGGCTGATGCCATCTGGGGCATTGGAGAAAAGGAGTTGGGACTGTTTCGATATTAGGGGAAAATGAGCAAATCAACTGAAAATAAAGGCTGGACGTTCCATTCCCCCTTCCTCCACTGCCAGTCCCCCGCCTGTCACCAGATGGTAGCATTGTGGCCTGGGGAGCTGGCGTGACTTTGACCAGTGAGTTTGCTGGTGGCTCCGGCTGTGGAAGGGGGAGAGGAGAGAGTCCACCGAGAATGGACGGAGTCGGTGCCTGTGAGCAGCTACCTGTTCTTTTATGATGTAAACTTTTTACAAAGTTTAACCTACAGACTGAAGAGTGCACAGATGTTAAGCGGGGAGCTCGTGAATTTTCATGAAGCAAACACACCTGGGGAACCAGTGCTCAGATGGAGAAACAGACCGTCACCAGCACCCCAGAGCCCCCATGGTGCCCTCCATCCTGGCTTCCAACACCGTAGGTTACTTTTGCCTGGCAAGAATAAGAGCGTCTGGTTCCTTTCGCTCAACCTGAAACAACATCGAATTTCCGCCCCCTTTTCCAGGAGGCGGGTTGTGGGATGACCCTCCACCCAGTGAGATTGCAGGGACAACTCTGAAACCTTGGTGACCAGGTGCCCCACCAGCCTTGGGCTCTGGGCTCCAGGCTTTGGCTCCATGTGCCCCGCCGTTGAATGAGCTCTGTGTCTTCCAGCAGGGAGTGTGGCTTGCTGCCACCTGGAAGACCCAAGAGCGTGGAAGCAGGAGTCCAGAGCAGCTATAATTGTGGGCTCATGGTGAGCCCAGCAAGCCTTGGAGAGACTTACTACATTCCTCGCCGAGGACAAATTAGATTTATATCCCTTAATCAGAGTCAGGGCCCCTGATGCTCCCACACGGGCCACTGGGGTGGTGACCTCCTGTGGAGAGAGGGGCTGGCCAGGAGGGGGACCTGGAGGGGTGGCCACAGCTCTTTGTAGAATTGATTTGTGTTTTGAAGGGGGGTAAAAGGGAATATAGCCCATGGGTGATTTTCCAGAATGACTCGTTGGGAAGCAGCCATCCACACGCTTTTCCAGATGATTCCCTATTCAGTTTTAACATTTTATTTTAGTTTTTAACTTTTAGTTTGGGCCAACAGTTGGGGCTATCAGTTGCATAACTATGTAAAAGTATTCTTACCCAAACTCGTTTCTCTTAAGTTTTAAGGCATGCTTTGTCTTTTTTTAATATTTTGTAAATTCATGAATAGATGACCTTTTCTTTTGGGCTTTGCTTCTTCAAGTTAAAGGAGCCAATGTGTGTGTGTGTGTGTGTGTGTGTGTGTGTGTGTGTGTGTGTGTGTTTTGATAATGAGCAGTGCTCTGCAGTTCCTCCCCCAGATCATCGTGGTTACTCTTATAAGTTCTCCAGACATATTTACTCTGGCGATATTTTAAGAACTTCATTTTGAAGAAAAGATGCCAGTAGAAAATATAACCCATATTTTTAAAGGACCTCAATTTCTTCCCTCAGAGCGTCTGTTCCAAGACCTTGCGGATGTAAATGTGAGTACAGGGGTTATATATTATCACATACATCTCTAGAGAGAAACAAAAAATGGGTTCTGTTCTACATACTGTTCTGCACCTTGCTCTCTCCCCTCTGCCTATGTTGTAGCTATTCTTCCGTGTCAGTACATTCTGGATCCTGGGATTTTTTTTAAAGGCTGCAGTGTTCTAGATGGCTATAACATATCATAATTAGCCATCTCCCTCTTGGTAGATGTTAAAGTTCTTTTAAGTTTTGAGCTTTTACAAATAATGATGTAAAGGGAAAAAAAGCCTTTCTGCATGCTTCTCTAGGAATTTGTATATTCCTAAGGATAGATTCCTAGAAATGGAATCGGTGAGTCCAAAGGTAAGCTCATGATAAATAGTGTTGGGCAGTGCCCAATGGGCCCAGACAGCTTGTACCAATGTATGCTCTCACCAGTAGTATCAGAGTGCCAGTGTCCCCACATCCATGCCAGCTCTCATATCCATCTTGTTAACTTCCGCTGATCGGATTGTTTTTAAAAATGGCATTTCCACTTGCGTTTGTGTAACTACCAGTGAGGTTGTAATCTTTTTGTCTACTAGCCATCTGCATTTTTTGTGACGTGCTTGTTTCTATCCTTTCTCCATTTTTCTCTTGGTTTCTTACTGACTTTTAAGGAGTTCTTTGCGAATAGGGACGGAGAGGATAGTTTTGAAAGATAACATTTAGACAAAAAAAATCGATTGGCGTTCCTGGCTATAAAGCGCCACAAAAGATCGAGTATTCCATCTTCTCTTTGCCTGGTTAAAGGCTTTGGTTTTCTGTTTTGTTTTTATTTAATTAGGTGCAAATTCTCCTCTTGGCTGGAGAGTCCCGGCTGTCTGTAAACGCATTATCATTGGTGCAGCCTGGGGTGGGTGGTGATGTGCCCTGGAAAGGGAGCCGTGCCAGGCGGGGGCTGGTGCCTGTCAGAGCCGATTACTGTGGGTGTTCAATGAGAAGCTGAATCCCTCGCCTCGTTTAAAGACCGTGGTCTCTCGTGTCTTCAGCATAAAGGCACGTGATCCACAAGAGGAGAGGCAGGGAGTGTCTCTTGAGCCGTGTTGGCAGTTCTGGTTCATTGTGTTTCTTCATTCTGCTGGCGTTTCCTAGATCAGCGCTGCTTCCTAAACTC
This sequence comes from Tursiops truncatus, assembly GCF_011762595.2. NCBI lineage: Eukaryota > Metazoa > Chordata > Mammalia > Artiodactyla > Delphinidae > Tursiops > Tursiops truncatus. The sequence goes on from NC_047041.1 coordinate 85,731,722, forward strand.
TCTTGGCAGGTTCACGTGGAGCCAGTGTTCTTCCCTCCGCGTCCAGAGCCCGTGGAGGTTTGCCACCTTCCATACTGGTAAACACACTGGGCTGTTTGTTCCAAGGAGGCCAGGGCTGCCAGGGATGGAGGTAGCTAGGGGCCTGGGTCCCAGTGTTCCCGTAGCCATTGATGACAGGCAGACCCTTGACAGAACACCTTAGACCCCTACATTCCTCCAGGCCACTCTCAATGCCTCCATTAGGGGAGGGCTTGCTGCTCTGCCTGTTGAGAGTTCCAGCCCCAAATGCCACCGTCTTTGGTGCAGCTGTCACTACTCCCTGGTTACGGAAAGAAACAAACAAAGGCCGAGTGTGTGGGGTGCTGATGGCTTGGGATTCATTGCATGGAGGGGAGAATCAACCTCCTTGTGGATGGAAGCCCAAAGGCTTGCCTGAGGCTGCCTGCAACCTAGTGCAGAGCAGAAACAGAGGGGGCTTGCCTCTTAGGGCTGTTACCAGCGACTAGCTGCACCTGGGCCTGGTTCTTCTCCCCCAGGAACATGGGCCCAACCTTGGTTTCTTGGGAGCTGGCTCTGAGAGAATGGGTCATCACAGAATGTTGGCTTTGTCTCCCAGGCAGCTGTGTCAGTTGTTGCTGACAGCCCATGCCCTAGAGAGAGTGCTTGTGCCCAAGAGTTCTGGAGACCAGCTCTTACCTGCCGAGGTTACGGTCTAAAGTATTGGGTTACCTTTGAATTTTTACTCTGAGTCATGAAGAATTATTGGTTTAAGTTCAAGCAAATCCAGAAGTGAAGATGGCTTTGTAGAAAATCCCAGATTTCTCAGGAAGGAGAATAATAATAATGACGTGAATAAAAATATTTGGGGGTCCTGCTCCCCCACCCCCATTTTTCCAATAATCAAGCTGAGGTGAAATTACTCTCTGAGCATGAAGAAACATGTCTTCATTCTGTAGATCTTAGGCTGCATACAAATGTGGACTGTCCACACAAATGAGGAATAATTTTAACTTGCAGGAATAATCCACAAAATGTCGGGTGAAAGGCTTTTCAGAATATTATAGCACAAAGAAGCAACCATCCATAATTCCATCCACCCGCATATTTCATGCCTCCCACCCTCCCTCCATTTCAACATTCTGTCCTTGGCTCTGGGCTACATTAGGACGCTTTCCCTCCCTTGGTGTAAAGTTGCTCGTGGGGTTTTGTGGGGAAGACAGGCACACAAACAGTGGAGCATTGTGATAAGGGAAGAGATAGAGGTTTGCGTAAGTTATGTTGTGAGTTCCAGTGGGGGAGCTTGTAAAGTGACCTATACATTAGGGAGGAACTGCAGGAGAGGTGGGCTGGCCAGGACACGCAGGCCTCCTGTGCTGACCCCAGGACAATTGCCTTACCCTTCGTGGGATGGGGCTGTGGGAGGATTTTAAACAGTGAGGGATGTGGTCAGATTTTCTCTACAGTTATGTGAAAGATGCCTTTTAGAGGTCAAGACTGGATCTCGGAAAGCCAGCAAGGAAGCCATTAATGTGAAGCCGTAAAGGCAAGAGAGAAGGATTTGAACTAGGGTTGTGAGTGGCAGGGATATCGAGGAAAGATGGAAATGGAAAATGTTTTGCACTGGTTGATTGATGTGGGTGGAGGTGAGGGGGAAAGATGGTTGGCCATTCTACCAACGGAAGTACTGAGTGATGCAGGAGGGACAGGTTTAGAAGAAAAAATCCAAAGTTCTATTCTGGGTGTGTCAAGTTTGTGTCTGGGATGAAAGTGTCTTGGGCAGTAGGGGATGGACGTATGCAGCTGTAGATGGAGGATGGAGTTGAAGGGAAGAGAGCTGAGTTGGAGGTTGACCCTCATGGCAGACGAGACAGCTTTTCCAGGGAAGATGACTCTGTCACTCAAGCAGCGGGAGACACAGCTCCGGAGGTAGAGGAGGGGTGGGCGGAGGGAGAGGAGCCTCCGAGCTGACGGAGGAGGAATGGTAGGGAGCCAGGTGTGTGGGGAAGGTGGGCGAACAGGAGAATGTGGTATCAGGGAGGCCAAGGGAATGGAGTTTCAGGAGGAAGGAGCCATCCAGTTGGAGTTGGTCCCTTGCAGTTGAGTTATGTGCAAGGTAAAGACAAAATAACTTTTGAATAACGTGCTGGAGAGGGTGTGGAGAAAGGGGAACCCTCCTACACGGTGGGTGGGAATGTAACTTGGTGCAGCTGCTATGGAGAACCGTATGGAGATTCCTCAAAAACTAAAAATAAAGTTGCCACATGATCCAGCAATCCCACTCCTGGACGTATATCTGGATAGAACTATGTATAATTCGAAAAGATCCCTGAACACTTATGTTCATAGCAGCACTATTCACAATAGCCAAGACGTGAAAACAACCTAAATGTTCATCGACAGGTGAATGGATAAAGAAGATGTGGTACATATTCACAATGGAATATTACTTAGCCATAAAAAAGAATGAAATAATACCATTTGCAGCCACATAGATGGACCTGGAGATTATCTTACTAAGCAAAGTAAGTCAGAACGAGAAAGACAAATACCATATGAAAGCACTTACCATATGGAATCTAAACCATGATGCAGGGACTTTCCTGGCCAGTGGTTAAGACTCCCCCTTCCAATGTAGGACGTGGGGGTTCAGTCCCTTGTCAGGGAACTAAGATCCCACATGCGACAGGGTGTGGCCAAAAATTTTTAAAAATATGATGCAAATATGAACTTATCTATGAAACAGAAACAGATTCATAGACATAGAGAACATAATTGTGGTTGCCAAGTGGGGAAGGGGGACAGGGGAGGGTTGGATTGGGAGTATGGGGTTAGCAGATGCAAACTATTATATATAGAATGGATAAACAGCAAGGTCCTATTGTATAGCACAGGGAACTATTGATATGGTCAATATGCTATAATAAAACATAATGGAAAAGAATATAAAAAAGAATATATATATATAGATAGATAGATGTATACAAACACACACAACTGAATCTCTTTGCTGTACACCAAAAACTAACACAACATTGTAAATCAACTATACTTCAATAAAAGAAAGAAAGAAAGAAAGAAAGAACTTTTGGATTCAGCAGTTGGGAGGCTTGGGAGGCCATCGGTGCCTCTGTGAGAACAGATCCAGGAAAGCAAAGGGGGCAGGAACCAGCTGGGTGTCAGAGGACTGAAGACCATGCAGACCGTAGGGGCTGAACCTGTTGAAAGGTTAATCATGGTGTCGGCGTTCACCAAGCCTTTGACTTCTTTCCGGTGTCTTGGTGCTGAGCTGCTCCCGTTGGCAGAGCACTGGACTAACCTGCACTGGAGCCACGTGGTAGGGCATCTTCAGGTTACCAGAAAATCGTTTCTTAATGGGCAGCTCCTGTCTCCCAATCTCTCATTTCCCTGGTAGGAATCTATCCTGTTCAGTTTAAGGTGGATCCTCTTACACTTGAGATCACCTTTTCTCTAATTAATAATCATGTAACTACATTATAATGATATGCCTTGTGTAATGACATATTCTGTGCCTAAATTACATCTAGTCTTTGTATAATAGTCATTGTTTAATAGTGAATAATAATACCTTTAACAAATGAACTCTGGCTAACGTATGGCCTCTTTCTGCGCGCTGTCATAAAATGTATGAAAATCCCAGGAGCTTCCACTGAATTTTTAGGATATGTATTTTTTCTGTAAGAGGCTATCTGATGCAAGTGATACACAATGAGAGTTGAAATGTTTTCAGATCTGGGACGATGTGAGTCCAATACCAAGATAGAAAAAACAGCTCTTTGATCACCCCAGGGAGCTTATCAAGCTTATGTTTGGTCCATCTCCACTTTGTAGATGAGGAAACTGAGGCACGGAGGGCTTAAGCCATCCCCCGAGCTTGGGGGGAGTGGAATTGGAATTCAGAGCTTGTGGGCTTCGGGGCTGACCTCAATGATACCAGCTCAGGGATCCCTCTTTCAGTTTTAATTCTCTTTGTTTTCTGGACCATCATAAACTACCTTTCACAAGCTGGAGAATCCAAACAGGTTCGCCTGTACCTTTTCAGCACTTGTAGTTACCAAATCCGACAAATCTCTTGCAAAGGTGAGTTGCTCACTCTGAGATCAGCGCTCATTCAGACATGCAGACTGAAGCGGGGACTCCAGCAGTAAATACTGCTTAATTCTGGCACTTGCTAGATGTACAAACATCATTTGCTCAAGAAGTCAGCTAATTCCTCCTGATGGAGGGCCTGTCGGCACGCTGAGCACCGAGGGAGGGTGCTCGCGTGAGCAGATTGTAGAAGCAGGACGGACTGGTTTAATGGATTAAGCTACTTAAGAAAATTTTAAAAGACGCACCAGTTAATATGTATTCCTCCCTTGGTCGGCGGTAACAAGCTGGCGTTTTTGATTTCCCTGGCAGAGTTCCTCTCCTAAGCGATAAGCCAGACAGTCGTTCATTTGCTGAGACGTGATAGAAAATTGTAGATCATCAGAGGGAACCAGAGAGCCCTTGACTTCATAGGGAATGGGCTGCAGGTCTGATGTGTGGCCCTTCAGAGATTATTTTCTCCTTGGGCAGGGAGGGTGTGGGACCAGCCATCTCTGCACGGATGGCGCAGGAGGTTGGAGTTCTAAAGTGCGGAGGCAAGAGTCGAGTCTCCTCCAGGGGCTGGAACCTGGGTTCTCTGGCCAGTTCCAGCCCTGCCCTTCGAGAGGCTGGCTGGCCCCTGGGTCTTAGCCTCCTTGTGTTTAAAAAGGAGGAACTGCCTTCAGTACCTGCCTTGTGGGGATGTGTTTAGCTCTTCAGAGGAGGAGCTCTGGGTGAATGCTGGATTTTATTTTTAAATGTTGGAGAATGTATCTAGGACAGGCAGATGGCGGGTGTTTGCCTGCCGTGGAGACCGGGGATGTGTCCACAGAAACAAGAATGAGCGGTCAAGAGCTGGAAAGGAACTTGGATATCATCTATTCCTGCCTTATTTTACACCTGGGAAACTGAGGTCCAGGGAGATGGAGCCACGTCCCCAGATCCCAACGGTGAATCCCATGTGCCTTTCTCTTTTGAGTTGCTTCATGACCACGTGGTTCGGAAAGGTTGGTTCATGGTTATAGTTTGGCTGCCATTAAAGAGCCTTAGGAATGATTAAAAGGAAGGTTAATTATTTCTTAGGAATAATGGAACTGAGACTGTCATGTGTTAGAAGACACACAGCCAGGGTCACACTGTGACCTTAACTATGCTCTTCAAACCTGGTGACTATCTGCAAAGTCTGCTTTTTTGGACCTAAGTGACCACTGGTCTCAGCCAGCCAACCAGCCCCACCTTGCCCGGGCTGTGGCCTTTCTAGGGAGGCAGAGGGAGAAAAGGGACCCAACCTTGTCTGAGTTACCGCTACAGTACCAGCTCTAAGAGGAGAGGCAGGGAGATTGTGGAGGGAAGGAAGGAGTAACAATCTAGTACTGTTTATTGAACTTCCAGTATATGCCACCTACTTTGTTACATTTACTTTATCCCTTTATTTTATATATATATATATATATATATATATATATATATAAAATATATATATATGCCTCTATTTTACATATATATGTGTGTATATATATATATATATATGTATATATCATATCCCTCTATCCCTCAGCAACCCTGACAGGGAGGTGGGGTCACCCTGGTTTCACAAGTGGAAAATTCAAGCTCAGAGAGGGTGACTCACCTGTCTGAAGTCACACAGCTAATTACAGTGATAAGAGAATCCGGCATTTGGCGATTGTGATGGGGTGTGCCTAATCACAGCCTTGGGTGCCCCAGCTCAGCCCCCGTTTGCTCAGCCCCCGTTTGCTCAGCCCCCTGCAGCCCCATATTGGAGGGTGGGGTGAAGAGGCAGATGGCATGGACTATTCTGAGACAGAAAGCTTTCCTGTGACTTTCTCCCACCCTGACATCTCAAGGGAGTTAGTATTTAAAAAATATCTGACCTTCTGGCTGGGCCTTGCTATTTTTGTTTTTGGAATGTCATGGCTTGGTAAGTTGGGTGGGTAAATCTATCTTATGAGATGTGTTTATTTTTTTCCTCCACAATCCGCTTCTGCCTTGCAACTGTCACTGCCTTTCAGAAAATGAAAAGAGTTCGTAATAAACCGAATCTCGCAGAGGGATGTCCTTGCATTTTTTTTCTCAGTGTGAACACTTGCCCCCTTTTATCTCTCCTCCTTTTATAGTTGATGGCGTTTTTGATGCTAGAACATTAGTGATGAATGGTTCCACATGTCTTTCATAGACTTTTCTCAAATATTAGCATGATATTTGTTCTTTATAACAAATTTTATTAGTGAAACATCTTTTAAAGGGTGGGAAAAAGTACCAAGAATAATGCGAAGAAAGTCTGTGCGCTTTCCGCCCAGCTCCGTTGAATTCTAATATTTCGTCATACTTGCTTCAGGTTGGTTGAAAGGAAGAACTCTTACAGCTGGAATTCATCGGGTGCCTCTGATTCCATTTGACAGAGGGTAACCACTATCCTGATTTTGATATTTTCTTTTCTTGCACATTTTCAAAACTACCTTCACATCTGGCTGTATCCATTAGAGTAGTATATTTCCCAAGATCAATGTAAGTGCTAGTCTGCCGCTTGCCTTTTTCACTAAGCATTAGTTTCTCAGATTGATCCATGGTGATTCGTGCCCCTCCACTTCATTAAATTGCAGCCCTGGGTAGTATTCCATTGTTGTGAATGGACCCGAGTTTTCATCCGTTCCCCTTTTGGTGACCATTTGGTGTGTCTTGCACTTTTGTATTACAGCAGTGCCACGGTGGAGATTCTCTTGCTATTGTCCTGCACACGCTTGCCCCCAGGCCTGGGGTATGTACCAGAAGGGGATCAGCTGGGTGAAAGCCCTGGTGCGCCTTGCACCTCACCGGGAGTTGTCAGATTGCTCTTCTGAGTTGCTCCACACGTGTAGCCTGGGAGATCATATTGTACCCCTGCCACGTGAGAATATCAGACTTCAAATTTTTGCAAGTCTGGTGGGTGTGAAAGAGAACTCCCTTGTTTCGTTAATCATTCTCTGATTACAAGTGAGGTTGAGTCCGTCTGAAGCATTCACTTGTTTGCTCATCCGTCAGCATACCTGTTCATTCCTATACTCCGACCGGTTTTCTATTGGGTGGCCTATGTTTTCGTATATGGTCTTGTAAGAAAATCCTGAATATGGATCTTTCTGGGTTACATATGTGGCAGACACCATTTCTAGTTAGTTGCTTATCTTTTACATTTGTTTAAAGTACCTTTTGAGGACTGGAAGTTTTACATTTTAATGCAGTCATGTTTATCACTCTTTATGGCCTGTGCTTTTTTTGAGTCTTCTTTTAGAAATCCTTCCTTACCCTGAGCTTGTCAAAATATGCCTTGGGACTTAAATGAAGCTCATTTTGCTTTTCTGGCCTTATTTCTTGGTTTGCTTTGGTGTTTTCTACACTTGCCTTGGGTGTATCTGTGCAGAGCAGAGTATAGGCTGCAGAACCATTTCCAGTGACTGTAGGAATGGTTGCAGCCATCCTGGGGCAGATGAGGCTGGGCTGAACTTGGGGTCAGAGCTGAATCCCCCTCTTCTTGACCCTTTGGCTGTTTCTGAGAGGTGCTGAAGTGCAGAGTTGATTGGTCCTCTCTGAAGCCTGGCTTATCTGCAAGCCTCATAAATTGGTTATAAAGTTGTCCCCTCTCTCGTCTTTCAGTTTATCTTCACTGCCTGATTCTTACTTCCTGCTGCTGCTGTCGATTGAAGCTGAAATGACAGAAGGCACATGGGGCCAAGTTCTCACCCTGGCCTGCCATGCAGGTCACCCTTGGTGAAGACACGGCATGTGTTAAAAGAGAACGCCTGTAAAAAGTTCGTCCAGAAAAGTTCTTTGCTTCTCTTCCTTCCCTCCTAGGAGCTCCGGAGTGTTTTACAGAACTCATCTCATCTGTTCATTGTCTTTTGCACAGAAGTACAAATAGGTTCAGGTAGGCTTTGGGTAAATTCACAGAACCTGAGCGTGTCAGAACCGGAAGGGTCCTTAGGAGCCGTCACTCATGCAGTCAACAAGCACTTCCTGAGTGTCTCCTCGGTGCCTGGCACTGGCGGGGACACAGGGCAGCAGAGGCCCCTGCCTTTGTGGTGGGGGAGCAGCCACTGAACCATAGGGGTCATTTCAGAGTGTGGTAGGTGTGATGGCGCCGAGAGGAAGGCCTTTTGGGTTGGGCGCCTCTGCTATTTTGTTATTTCAGGCAGACCTACCCTCTTCTCACTTAGGAGTCTGTAAACTGTGGCCCAGGGGCCAAAGCCAGCCTGCCACAGCCCCTGAGCTAAGAATGGTTTCTACGTTTTTTAAATGGTTGAAAAAAAATTAAACATTTGCAATAGATTTTGATGATAGGGGACACTAACTTTGAATCTCAGTCACCTGCCCCCATCCCCGAAAAAGAATTCTGTTCTTTTCATTAGTAGACCTGTGCTACAGAAAATTGTTCTCAATTATGATGGTTGTATTTTGAATTTCATCAATAAAAATTGTGTGGAATATTGTTTTCTCTCCTATTATGTAAGTACTGGTATAATATCTTTAATTTGGCCTCCTGTCCTGCACAGCCTAGAATATTTACCATCTGGCCTAAAACGTTGGCAGACCCCTGTTCTAGCTGTGTGACGTCTTCAGTCTCAGTTTTCTGGTCTGCAGAATGGGCGTGGTGCCTATTTCAGAGGGCTATTGTGAAGGCAGAGAAAGAGAACGGATGTTAAAATCCTACCAGGTATTAGGAGCTTCAGTAGATGTTAGATTTTCCCTAGTGAGAAGTCAATAATCAACTCCTTAAGGGCTGTTAAAGGGAACGTAGGAGAGTTGGGGACCAGGGTGGGGTGGGGCTCAGAGCTCACCTTTGAGAATCAGTGTCCTGAGGAACAGCATCCCCCAGCGTTGCTGTCCAGCCCCTGAGCTGTGGACCTTGGACCTTGCAAGGGTTGCATCCCGACAGCTCTGCAAATCCCCATGATGTTAATGCCGCCTGGACATAACTTTCCTAATGAAGCATACCTAAAAAATGGAAGGGACAGCTTTGGGCCCTTAATGAGGCTATAAATACAGTACGAAAGTAATTTATAGAGCTGTTTCCTGGTGAAGAACTGTCCTTTTCCTAGACCTCTTCGCTTTCCCTTTGCTTGCCTCATTAATACTAGCCGTTGGCTTTCTTTGCTAACTCGTTTTAAGAAGGAAACAAAGCATTTGTCATTTTGTAGTGGCTGCTGCTGTGCATTGCACGGGAGAGGCAAAGGGGAAGCCGTGTGAAGTGCAGATGTGGGTCGGACAGCTAGGCTCACTCACTGTCAAGGTGACTCACTCCATCCATAAAGTGTTCCTGCAGGAAAGTTACACGCGATCTTCAGGGTCAGTGCAAATATAATACACTGTATGTGTAAATATGAAATCTGTGGGTTCCAAGGGTCAGCATTCCTGGGCTGAATCCATGAGTCATTTTATAACTTCTCACCTCTGTCCCTGGGCTGCGTATCTTCCTTGCAGGTGGGTACACAGAGACCGGGGCTCCTGGAATGAGCTAACAGGGCGGGCAGGGCACTGTGCAGAGTCCCGACAGAGCTGGAGACCTGGCTCAGCTTACGTGCTTGGAGACCAAGGCCCATCCTCACTCCAGGCTCAGATATCCACGCGTGACTGCCCTCCCTGGTGACAGCCAGGATACTCCCTGTGGCCGAGCTCTGGTGGGAAGCAGCTGGTTTGATGAGAACCAAATGGCTCTGGGAAGTGCTCAGGACGGATGTCTGCGGTTCCACCCAACACCGATGCCACCACGAGGAGCAGTCTGGAGTCGAAGGGACCTTCGGGGATTTTTCCAGGATAGTTTAGGAACGAATCACGACAGACCCGCTCGCTTGGTGCTTTCGTGTGCCCGTGCATGGACTGTACGTGTGTATTTGAAGGAGCGAGTCAAAGGGAAAACGGACGCTTGTCTTCAGTGGCCTCAAAACATTACGTCTGTTGGTGTCATGTTCCAGGCAGTGGGAAGAGGTGTGTTAATTCTCCAGGGAGGTTTGAGGGACGATCTAGTTGAGATCTGCAAATTGGAACGCTAAGCTGTATGTGTGTCTGTACATATATGTGTCTGTGTCTTGCTTTGTTGTTCATCGAGCCTGCCGACCAGATGATCAGGAAGCGAAAGATGAAAACGAAGGTGACTGGGCAGAAATCTGAAAGCAGGGCCTGTTGATAGTCTGCAGATGCCAAGTCCATCTTGCATCGCGATAAGGCGTGACCTTAGCGGGAGGAGGTCGGCAGAGGGAGAGCAAAGCCTGTGGAGGGCTCCAGCCGGTGGAAGACGATTCCCATTTCTCAGCTGGAAAAGTCAGCATTGCTCACTGCGTGTTCCAGAAGGAGCAGAATGCAGCAGCTGTCTTGAGTTTTTGCAGTGCCCCCTCATCAAGTAGAAATTTGTGGGTGCCAGAAATTTTGGAAGAAGCCGCAGCAGCAGGTTCTTTGCTTTTGCCCAATGGGGGAGGACTTGGAATTTTTTTTTCAGTCTTGGTGCAGATGGCGTAGTTATTTTAAGTAAGTGATGTGCTGCTGCAGTGAAAATGGGCAACTCTTTTTTCATTTTTCAGCCTGATGAAAAAAGAAAAAGGAGAAGGAGAAACCCCAGCTAGCCAACTTTGTGCTAATGCTTGTCTTTTTTGCATTCTAAATGTGTCCCAAGACACTGAGATGGGATAAACATTTCAGCTACTAGAAAGTCCTGCTGTCCGGCTGAAAGCAGGGGGGTAGTAATTTACTTGCACAAATCCAGACACCCCTGTGTCCCTTATTTTTAACTATATATGTAAGATCCCACTCACCTTCCGGGGGATGACGCAGGGGGTAGATGGAACTTTCTGAGGAGGAGTGTGAGGGATGGGGGATAAATCAGTAACTGAACACTTGGTTTTCTTCTGAGAATGACCACAGATATTTACTGAGAACCTACTGAGTGCAGGATGCCCAGGATGGAGAGCAAAATGAAGCAATGCCATTCGGCCTTTGGGGTCGTGCAATCTGGTGGGGAGAGAGTACAGATTCATTGGTGAGCACAGTTGGGGTGAAGGAAAACACAGGACACGACCAGAGCAGAAAACAGGGATCAGCTTTAGATCGGGTGAAGGAATCTCAGAGTCAGTGATGTAAAGCTGAGGTCAGAGGACAAATGAGATTAGCCAGATGTACCAGTTTGCTGGAGCTGCTGTGACAAGGTACCACAGAGTGAGTGGCTTCAACAATAGACATTTATTTTCTCATGGCTCTGGAGGCTAGAAGTCTGAGGTCAAAGTGTGCAGGGTTGGTTTCTTTTGAGGCCTGTCTCCTTGGCTTGTAGATTGCTGCCATCTCCTTGAGTTTTCACGTGATCTTCCCTGTGTGTGTGTGTGTGTCCTAATCTCTTTTTATAAGGACACCAATCAGATTGGATTAGGGCCCATGCTAATGGCCTCATTTTAACTTAATCAACACTTTAAAAGCCCTAGCTCCCAATATAGTCACATGCTGAGGTACAGGGGTTAGGACCTCAACATGTGAATTCTGGGGGCACACAATTCAGCGCATAACAGCAGGTGGAACGTGCATGGAAGAATTGGGGTGAGTGAACAGTGTGTGCAGAGGACCACGGCAGGGCGGGCATCGGTGTTGGAAGGAATGGTTGGAATGAGACTGTAGAGGTGGGCGGGGCCTGGTCATGCCCGGCTTCGTAAACCATGGCAACAGTTTTAGATTTATTACAGGGGCACCGACGAGCCATCAGCAGCATTTAAAACCCCTCTGCTATGAGGAGAAGGAACTGGCGGGAGTGAGAAGTGAAAGGGGGAAGGTTGGTTTCAGCCAGGATTTCTCACGTCAGCACTCTTGACCTTTCGGGCTGGGCGGTTCTCTGTTGTGAGGGTCTGCCCCGTGCATCGCAGGTGTGCATTCCTGGCCTCTACTCAGAAGAGGCCACAACCGAAAATGTCTGCAGACACTGCCGTGTGTCCTCTGGGGGCCAAACTTGTCCCCCGTTAAGAGCCATTGGTTTAAAGAGGGCACGAGGTCTCGGTGGCTTGGATTGGATGGTGTCAGTTTAGTGAGGCACCTTGGATGGGTTTGAGGAAGATCTTTGAAGACAGAGTCAACATGATTTAACCTCTCTTTGCCTTGGTTTCTCCTCATACTCTCGAGTCTGCTGATACCGTCACTTCCCTAAAGCACAAGGCCCTGCGCCCCCCGTGTGGGTGATGGAGTTGCTCCGACGTGCACAGACTGCCCCTCCGAGTTATCCTTCACCCGGCCCTGGGGAGCCGAGGTCCTGCCGGTAGGGCACTGGGAGCCCCGTGGCTGCAGGACCACCTGTGTCCAACCCACATGGTGTTTAGTCTCGGCATCGCACCCTCTCATTTATCAAGTCCCCGTGCCGCCAGCCTCTTGACTCCCAGAGCAAGCACTTTGGGATCTCGTCTGGACGGTTTTCTTGCCCCAGAAATCTGTTTATCAGAACAAGGTCTCACAGTTTCGGCGACTCTTCCAGGGGGCTTGCCTTCGAGGGGCTAGTTCTGCACAAGCAAGTGTAAGTGACTTCCGAACACATCAGAATGGCAGTTATGTTCTGGAGCCCTGAAGAGTTCCCTGCTGGCCGGGGGGAGCCCAGAGCAGTTGTTAGGAAACAGCTGGCACGTGTAGGTTTTCAGTGTTATGTATTGTGTGTCTGGCTGAGATCCACCTCCAGGCTGTCCTTCTAGACTCCTCTCCTACGAGACCCACTCTGGCATCTTGCAACTCTGCCCGGAGGTGGGGAATTGGCTTCACGACCATCTCAGGGTTGGTGGTGGCTTCCTCAAGTCGAGCCTTGAGAGGGATTCTGATATCGACAGTGGGCTCAGTGGTCAGAGTCCACTGTGATTAGTGATACCTGACCTTGGTGTAGCATTGGGGAAATAGGGGCACAGTCTTCTCGCAATTCCTAACTATCAGAGCTCTGTGTTTTTTTATTCCATACCCATCGTAGCCTGCGCTGAGCCTGCCTGCTCTGGTCTTTGCCATCTTTCTGTAGATGTGATGGGTCCTTACGTTTCATCTCTTTGTCTATCAACGTCCACTGCAAATGCCACCTCTTTCCTGTGACCTTTCTTTAGTGCCTTGAATTCTGACTTTATCTTAAGAGCACTGGGGAGCCATTCAGTGGCTTTTTAAAGCCAAGAGTGTCATGATTGATCTGCTCTTTAGAAAAAGGTCCCTCTGAGATAGACTCGAGGGGAGGCTGGGGTCACTTGTGGCAGTGATCCTGGTAAGAGATGGTGGTGATCTGGGCTGCAGTCATGGCTGTGGCAGCGGAGACTAGCATGCAGGACTTGGTGATTGGCCATCGTAGGGGGTGATTGAGTGAGGAGGGGACAAGGAAGAATTTGAGGAACCCAGTGCAGGTTTTTAGGGCAGGATGAGGCCCTCACTGTAGCTGCTCTTCTAGAATTCTTCAGTGAATTACACAAGCTCATTTTCAGTAGGGTGTTCATGTACAGTATAAATTCAGTGCAGTGGGGCAGATGGTCTATAAGGAATAGCCGTGGCACCTGGGCTGATGTGGTACCGCTTGCCTCTGGCTCTGTCTTTTCCAATTTTTTGCCCACTCGTTCCAGCTGTAAAATGTTTTTAGTGTAACCCCAGTAGAACCCTAGGCACACAACAGGGTGACTGCCCATTTCTCCTTGGGGAAGACTTCAGAGGCAGAGTAACACAGAAGTTGTATGCTAATGGGTGTGTCGGGATTTCCAGGAGACCCCATGAGTTGAAGGGTAAAAATTACAGCACATGTAAAGGATAGTGGCATGAAAGAAGATGTGATGTCAGGGGTCTAGCATGAAAGAAGGTGTGATGTCAGGGGTCTGGCATGAGATGCTTCTCTTGGCAAAGCTTGTGGAAGAGCATCGTGGGCCCTGCCCTCCCTCCTGCTGCCCCCAGGCAGGTCTGGACATCCCTCTTGGTACAGGGCACTAAAATTGTTAGTATACCCTTGTGCCTTTCCAGCCCGGAGGGAAGAGCCCTAGCTTTCATCTATGCATCTTTAACACTTAGCAGAAGTGTCTGGTCATAAATGTTCAATAAATGCTTATTGAAAACTCAGGAGGGAGCCCTGGAGGGACCGGTCTTTTATTTCTCCTTTTCCTCTAAGACTTTTATTTCCTGATGGCTCCTGATCTCCCAGCCGTTGATCACAGTAGCTCAGACGGATCAGATTGATCCAGTTCTGGCTCCCTTGACAGTCTGCCCCCGGGGTCCACTGGTGGATGAATTTAGCTCTCCTTGGCCTTCCCTGTTTGCTTTCCAGCCTAAGAGTTCGCACTTTTGGGTGAGGGCCTTGGCATTCTGTGCCTGTGTTCAGCGGAGTCGAATCTAAACCTTGGGGCTCGGTGCTAAACCTCCGGGAACACTTGGCAAGCAGTCCAGGGACCTTGGGACTCTCTTAGGGTTAAAAGGCCTGTGTTGAAGTTTTGGTCTGGCCTTTGCTCCCCGTGTGACCCCAGGCAGGTTGGTTTTTTTGGGTGATTCCTGTTTCCTAAAGTGAAATGATGTCCCCGTATTCCCGCTGACTTGGCCCAAGTGCAAGGATTCTGTGATATAGGGCCGCAGAGTCTGAGGTCTGGACGGAGTCTGCAGTCCCTGCTCCTGGGTACTGGGAGGCCTGCGCTCCCTCTGTCTTGGCACCTTCCTTTGTAGCCACTGCCCATGGCCAGAAAAGAACGTTTGGGTTTTACTACCAGGCTTTTTGACAGAGAAAGAAGAAAAGTTCGTGAACCCCTGTTGTGTGCCCAGCACCAGCGAAGGGCTTTACCTGGGGCTCTCCGTTTAGTCCTCGCAGAATCCCTGGGGGTGGAGCAGATTCTGGGTCCCTTTCACAGATGAGAAAACTGAGTCCCAGAGAGGCAATGTCACCCACCAGAAGTCTCACATACACAATCCGTGTCGAAGAAGAGTTGTGCGGTCCTGGGTTCTTGTTGCCTTGGCGGCGCCGTCTGACCTCCCTGTCCCCTGTCTCCCACAGAGAGCCAGCTGCTCCCCGGGAACAACTTCACCAACGAGTGCAACATTCCAGGCAACTTCATGTGCAGCAATGGGCGGTGTATCCCCGGCGCCTGGCAGTGCGATGGGCTGCCCGACTGCTTCGACAAGAGTGACGAGAAGGAGTGCCGTGAGTGGCCTGGCCCTTTGCTGGGGCAGGAGGAGGGTGGCGGCAGTCCTGGGGCATCAGCGAGGAGTTCTGGGTCTGACTCAGCCCTGCACACTCTGCGTGCTGCCCACGGCGGGGCCAGGGCCTCTGGGGGCAGGGCTGTCCTGCCCTCTCCACCTGTAGTTCTGTCTCAGAGCAGCGTGGTCTGTGCAGAAACAGGGGTCTTGGTGGGGTGGGAGCCACAGCTTTCGGGGAGCAGAGGACCTGTCCACCAGGCTCTACTCACCCTCCCGCTGGGAGACTCTCACTGCCTTCACTTTGCACGCGAGGATGCTGAGACTCCCAGAGGTTATGTAGCTTCAGTATCTTCTAACCAGCAAGCAGCAGACCTGGATTTGAACCCAGGGCTGCCTGACCCCAAGGTCCAGGCTGGTAAGCATCTCGCACATCCTCTACATTGTGCAGCATTCTTGAGGATGAAATAAGATTTAGCATCACGTCAAGTGTCTAGCGTGGAGTTGGTACTGACTTTGTAGTAATCTGCTTCCAAATGCCCTTTTCTTTGCCAACACCTGGACACATCTTCAAATGGGCAACACCAGGACCGGGATTCTTTCTGATCCTCTCCACCCCCTCCTTCTTCAGCCTCTTTCCCGTTTTGTACCCAAAATCCGCGTGAGATGTGAGTCAGTGGTGATCTGCGAGAAAGGAGGCACCAGGGATGTGAGTTGAGGGGCCTCCAGGAAGTGGAACGATCCTCCCTGCCCCGTAGAGGTGTGTTTCTCTTCTTTGCCAAAGTTTGGTGCTGCAGAGGGAGCTGGGCCACGGCCCGCTGGCCGGCAGGAAGTACACCGGGAGTCCTGGGCCCAGGGTCGTCCGGTGCCTGGGGACCACACAGCTGGACGATGGTTCTTGGCTGTTTCCTGGGCTTTGGGCACCAGGCCACAGGGCCTCTCGCACAGGAGAACTATGTGTTCTGGCTCTGAATCTGCCGTCTTTTTGGGAGCCAGCTGAGGAAATGAGGAGAAGATGATAATTTGAACTTTTCACATTAGCTGTTACCGGGATTTGAGGCTCAGCTTGTTGTTGCGCAGGGAAGAGCTCTGGGTTTGGGGCCCCCTCTGGAGCCAGGCCCCCTCTTCCTCGTGATGTACTCCCTCTGAGGCTGGCCCCTCTGAGATCTGTCCAGTATCCCTGCTGCCTGCCCCCGCTCTTCAGAGAAATTTTGGGAGGGGTTGGGTTGAGGGTATGTTTTTTGTGGGAAATAGTTCATTTTCTTTGTTGCTTGTGATTTCTTCTGAATCGACTATTATACATAATGCATTTTTATTTTTGCAGAATTAGAAAAGAGTATTATGTCTATTGCAGCTTTTTCTGTTTCTAGCCTGGCTTCAAAATTGCTAGAAATTGAGTGTTTGTAATTTGAGTTTCAAATGAGATAGTATGCGTGAGCGCTATAATCTGTCCAGTTCTGAGCATTATTAAACACTCTGAATGTGTGGAATGATCATTTTTGGAATATGGTGTGTATTGGAACTCCAGTAAATGCAGATTGTCTTTAGCTGAGCTGGGAATGTTCAGAACGGGACACGTTTGTGACAGAATACAGGATCGGAAGTTGAGACCTAAGTTACATCCCCAGCTTTGTCAATTTCGACTGTGTGATTATTAAAGTTCTCTGTGATAAGCTGTGTCCTGTGCCAGTCC
Organism: Tursiops truncatus; assembly: GCF_011762595.2. Taxonomy (NCBI): domain Eukaryota; kingdom Metazoa; phylum Chordata; class Mammalia; order Artiodactyla; family Delphinidae; genus Tursiops; species Tursiops truncatus. The sequence continues at coordinate 85,748,637 of NC_047041.1, forward strand.
AGTTCCATGATTTCAGAATTCATGCGTAAACGGGAAGAGTTGGTGGAAAGAGAAATTTTAAAAAAAAAGAAAAGAAAAGAAAAGATAGTGTGGGCAGCTGCCTGGTGCAGTTTGGTTTGGTTTGGAACAGGCTCGCCTTGGCTATTCTCCGTTAATTTTTTTCTCCTCATTACCGACGCGTCACCCCCAAGTGTAGTAGAGACTTGATTGGCATTTATTTAGTCTTTTGATCAAAACATAATTTGAAAAACCATACACATAAACACATGCATTCGAAAAACCTTTCCTCTGTTGCCCTTCTTTTCTCCTTTGGTCTTTAAATTCTAAAAACAGAAGAACACTAGAAAGTTTAGACAACAGAGGGAAGGAAAAGAAGTCCTTTTTCTAAGACAAAGTTTCCTTGCATTTCAGATTTCTTACATATTCCCTTCCCAGTCTAGGACCTGCGGGTTGAGCCCTGGAGAAGGACTGTGTCCAAATCCCAGCCCTCCCTTCCATCCCTCTCCCCCAGCGCTGTGTGATCTTAGAAAAGTTACCAGAATGGTCTAAAACTTAGCCATTGGAAGGATTAAATGAGAATTAATTCCTTAACCTTCTGCTGCCTCAATTCCCTCCTCTCCAAAATGAGAATAATCAGCCTTCTAAGTGACATTGTTGTGACGTTTTAATGCATGTTAAGCACACAGCACAATGCCTGGGTATAGTCAGTGACTTGTAAACGGTAACTGTTATCGGTCAGTCCACACAAAGTATATTCATTGTCATGGGGACGCGTGATTGAGTAACCTGCTTTTTCTACTTCAATGTAGAGGCCCTTTGCCACGTTACCATATATGTAGCAACGATAATTGGTGTTTTGTGAGGTTACCTACTGTTCCATCCAGTAGATGCACTGCAGCCTAATTATTCCCCTCTTGTCGGGTGTTTGAGTCTCTTTTGCTTTTTTACTTCTGCTGATCAAAATGTTTAGGGTCGACAGCAATCCCACTACTGGGCATATACCCTGAGAAAACCATAATTCAAAAAGAGTCATGTACCACAATGTTCATTGCAGCTCTATGTACAATAGCCAGGACATGGAAGCAACCTAAGTGTCCATCGACAGATGAATGGATAAAGATGTGGCACATGTATACAATGGAATATTACTCAGCCACAAAAAGAAATGAAATTGAGTTATTTGTAGTGAGGTGGATGGACCTAGAGTCTATCATACAGAGTGAAGTAAATCAGAAAGAGAAAAACAAATACCATATGCTAATGCATATAAATGGAATCTAAAAAGAAAAAAAAAGGTTCTGAAGAACCTAGGGGCAGGACAGGAATAAAGACACAGACGTAGAGAATGGACTTGAGGACATGGGGAGGGGGAAGGGTAAGCTGGGACGAAGTGAGAGAGTGGCATGGACATACATACACTACCAAATGTAAAATAGGTAGCTAGTGGGAAGCAGCCACAAAGCACAGGGAGATCAGCTCGGTACTTTGTGACCACCTAGAGGGGTGGGATAGGGAAGGTGGGAGGGAGACGCAAGAGGGAGGAGATGTGGGGATATATGTATATATAGCTGACTCACTTTGTTATAAAGCAGAAACTAACACACCATTGTAAAAAAATTATACTCCAATAAAGATGTTAAAAATTAAAAAAATTTTTTTTAGTAAATAAATAAAATGAGAGAGTTGAATAAAACAAACAAACAAAAACAATGTTTAGGGTCGATTAAGGAACTTATGCATGCCTGGAGGGTAGAAATACAGGATGGTTTCAGCCAGAGCCAGGCTGGGCTGGGCTGAGGTCTCCAGGGTAGGTACCATCTAGTCCATCCTTGCGACGGCTCCCTGAGAGTTGTCCATTTAGAATTTGTGCCGCTTCCTTCTGTGTCTCGTTCAGAAGTTACAGAGCTCTTTCACTGATTCTTTGGAACAACTTGGTACTTACAGGAAGGAGAGAGAAGGCGGCTGATACTCTCACTTGGTAGAGGTGATTGCCTCAAAAGCCTACGACATAGCTTTGGCATTTAGAAAAGAATACACCTAACCAAGGAGAAGTCTTGCCCTTGCCGAAGGGTGAGAGAAGGGCCTGGAGAAGTGTGTCTTGGAGGGATACGGGGCAGAGAGCAGCTATTCTGTATCCACGGCAGAGGAAAGATTTTCGTGAGACAGGAAGAAACTTTTTTATTATAAAGGTAATAAAATGTTATGTTGTAAAAATCGGGGGAACAGGGAAGGAGAAAAACAGAATCCCACATAGAGTCTGTACGCTTCCAGACCCCCCGTGAGCATCTTACAAGTTTACATTCAGGCTTTTCTCAGTTGTAATCACCATAGGTATACGATTTTATATTTTAATTTTTTTCCCAGGTAACATTTCAACATATTAACATTTTTCTATGTTTTTTTCCCCATATTTCCCTATCACTTTTAACGCTTAAGTGGCCCATTCACTTGGTGAATAAATATAGTTTATTTACTTATTATTTGGTATTTATGTTGTTTCCAGTTTTTCACTGTTAGAAATAGTGCTTACGGTTGTGAAATGAGGGTAGATATGACTTTCCCCCTGTTTCGAGAAATGGTCTTCAGCTCGATTCTCAGAAATGCCATGACCAGGTTGAAGGACAGGAGCCTTTTCTGCCTCTTGCCCACTTGTTCTGCTACTGGTTTGCATCAGCTTTTGCTCACGGGCAACATGTGAGACGTCTGGCTTTGTTTTAGTCTTGGCAGCATTGGGAAACACCTTTTTAAAAAAATCGGTTTTCTGGTTCGTTTAATAGTTGAAAACAGTTACATATTTTAATTTTCATATTTTAAGTTATCTAAAGAGGTTGAATGTTTTTCCCAACCCCCTATGGACTAGTATTTCCGACCTTGTGAAATATCTATTAATGGACTAGAATAAATTTCCAATTGGGTGGAGTCATTAGATTTTCCACCTTAGAGTTTTGAGAGTAGGGGCTCCTTTGGGGATAGTCTGAGTGTATTTCTGTTCTTGGTTAGTGGAATGCCCTAAGTGATCGTTTTAGCCAAATAACTTTTTGTTATAATAAAGGAATAAGGATATGTTTTAGAAAAGCATACAAGTTCCATGGAAGCCCTGCTTATGGCAAGAGCAATGACATGCCGTTACTTGAGCTTCTCGTGGGCTGCACTGTCCCAGGCACTTTACATTATAGTAACTCACGGATTGTCACGAGCCTTATGAGAAAGGGACTGTTATTATCTCCAGATGAGGAAACTGAGCCACAGAGAGATGATGCAGACCCTGTCAGCTGTCCCAGCGTGTAAGTCCTCATAACCTTCCTCCATCAGAGACCACCGGTGGGTTCACTCAGTCTTTTTGTACATGGGTCTCTGTTATTCTGCTGAACAGGATCGTACTGTATGTTATCACTACTGATCTGATTTTTTTAAAAATTAAGAAACGTCGAAAATGTTTTTCTGTGTACGGGCATACCTTGGAGATACCGTGGTTTCACTTCTAGACCACCACAATAACGCGAGTCACACAAATTTTTTGGTTTCCCAGTGCATATGAAAGTTGTGTTTACACTATACTGTAGTCTATTAAGTATGCAATAGAATTATGTCTAAAAACTAATGTACATACGTTAATTAAAAAATGCTTTCTTGCTTAAAAATGCTAACCATCATCTGAGGCTTCAGCGAATTGCAATCTTTTTCCTGGTGGAGGGTCTTGCCTCGGTATTGATGGCTGCTGACCGGTCACGGTGGTAGTTGCCGAAGGGTGGCATGGCTGTGGGAATTTCTTAAAATGTTACTTAAAAGTGAAGTTTGCTGCATTGATTGACTCTTTCATGAATGATTTCTCTGTGGCGGCAATGCTGTCTTTGATAGCATTTTAGCCACAGAACTTCTTTTAAAAGTGGAGTCAGTCCTCTCAAACCTGCTGCTGCTTCTTATCAACTAAGTTTATGTAACGTTCTAAATCCTTTGTCATCATTTCAACAATCTTCACAGCATCTTCACCAGGAGTAGATTCCATCTCGAGAAACCACTTTCTTTGCTTGTCCATAAGAAATAACTCTCCTCATCCATTACAGTTTTATCATGAGATTGCAGCAATTCAGTCATATCTTCAGGCTCCACTTCTAGTTCTAGGTCTCTTGTTGTTTCCACCACATCTGCAGTTACTTCCTCCACTGAAGTCTTGAACCCCTCAAAGTCTTCTGTGAGGGTTGGAATCAACTTCTTCCAAACTCCTGTGAATGTTGATATTTTGACCTCTTCCCATGAATCACGAATGTTCTTAATAGCATCTAGAATGGTGAGTCCTTCCAGAAGTTTTTCAATTTACTTCGCCCAGATCCATCAGAGGGATCACTACCTTTGGCAGCTATAGCCTTATGAAATGTATTTCTTAAAAAATAAGACTTGAAAGTCAAAATTACTCCTTGATCCATGGGCTGCAGAATGGATGAGGTGTTAGCAGTCATGAAAACAGCATGAATCTCACTGTACATCTCCATCAGAGCTCTTGGGTGACCACGTGCATTGTCAGAGAGCAGTAATATTTTGAAAGGAATCTTTACTTCTGAGCAGTAGCACTCAAGAGGGGGTTTAAAATATTCAGTAAACCATGTTGTCAACAGATGTGCTGTCATCCTGGCTTTGTTGTTCCATATAGAGCACAGGCAGTATAGATTTAGCATCATTCTTAAGGGCCTTAGAATTTTTAATGGTAAATGAGCATTGGCCTGAACTTAAAATCACCAGCTCTTTTAGCCTCCTAACAAGAGAGTCAGCCTGTCCTTTGAAGTTTTGAAGCCAGGCATTGACTTCTCCTCTCCAGCTATGAAAGTCCTAAATGGCATCTTCTCCCTATATATTGCTGTTTTGTCTACATTGAAAATTTATAGTCACCTTTATTAATTATCTGAGCTAGAGCCTCTGGATAACTTGCTACAGCTTCTACATCATCACTTGCTGCTTCACCCTGCACTTTTATGTTCTTTCCTTAAACCTCATGAACCAACCTCTGCTGGCTTCAAACATTCCTCTGCAGCTTCCTCACCTCTCTCAGCCTTCACAGAATTGAAGAGTTAGGGCCTCGCTCTGGATCGGGCTTTGGCTTAAGGGAATGTTGTGGCTGGTTTGATCTATCCAGACTACTCAAACTTTCTTCCTATCAGCAATAAGGCTGTTTTGCTTTCTTATCATTTGTGTGTTCACTGGAGCAGCACTTTTAATTTCCTTCAAGAACTTTTCATTTGCATCTACAGCTTGACTGCTTGTTCAGCACTAGAGGCCTAGCTTTTGGCCTGTCTTGGCTTTCAACATGCCTTCCTCCCTAAGCGTAATCATCATTTCTAGTTTTTTATTAAAGTGAGAGACTTGTGACTCTTCCTTTCAATTGAACACTTAGAGGTCATTATAGGGTTATTATTTGGCCTAATTTTAATATTGTGTCTCAGGGAATAGGGAAGCCTGGGGTGAGGGAGAGAGCTGGGGGAATGGCCAGTTGGTTGATGGAGCAGTCAGAACACACACAACATTCATCAATTAAGTTCACCATCTTATATGGGTAGGGTTCGTGGAGCCCCAAAACAATGACAATAGTAACATCAAAGATCACTGATCACAGATCACCATAACAAATATAATAATAGGGAAAACATGTGAAATATTGTAATAATTACCAACATGTGACACAGAGACACAAAGTGAACAAATGCTGTTGGAAAAATGGCTTGACACAGGGTTGCCACAAGCCTTCAATTTGTAAAAAACTCAGTACCTGCAAAGTGCGATCAAGTGAAATGCAATAATACGAGGTATACCTGGAAATGATTTCTAAAGTGGCTCTTAGTCCTGTGAATCTCTGAAAGAAGAGACTGTACTTTATTACTGCCCCTTGCTGTAATAATAAAGCGGCAATCCAAATTTCTAGAACATACATGTGACCTGGAATCAAGAGCCTTAAATCTCCTGCCAGCTTTGTGTTGGATTGCAGCTGCCATCTCGCTGTGGTCTAACCAAATGGGGGAGGGATCTTGGAGGGTTGAGATCCGTGTTACAAGGTGGTTCGTTTTCTTCTTTGAAAAATTACATTGATCGCTATTTTTGTTTTTGTTTTGTTTTTGCGGTACGCGGGCCCCTCACTGTTGTGGCCTCTCCCGCTGTGGGGCACAGGCTCTGGACGCGCAGGCCCAGCGGCCATGGCTCACGGGCCCAGCCGCTCCGCGGCATGTGGGATCTTCCCGGACTGGGGCATGAACCTGTGTCCCCTGCATCGGCAGGCGGACTCTCAGCCACTGCGCCACCAGGGAAGCCCTTGATCACTATTTTTGAGGCATGTACAGACTTTTAAAGTCCCAGGCCCTTTATATGTGTGTGTGTGTGTGTGTGTGTGTGTGTGTGTGTGTGTGTGTGTGTGTGTGTTGGCGGGGCTGGGGCTGGGGATAAATCCAAGAATCTTGTCAAATGATAAAATTTTAATGAATCTCCAAATCCAGAGGCATAGAAAAATAGGTGGAAAAATGGAATTTGCTTTTAGTGTTCCCAGCCATTTCTTGAGCATGGCTTTTAATTGCACCAGTGTGATGGCAGAAATCCAGGAGATTGGGCTGAGAGGGCAAGTTTGAAATAATGATCACCAAGGAATGTAAGGGGAGGAAAGCCCAGCCAGAAACTCTTCCTTTCCTTTTTATGGTCTTCATCGTAGGCCTCTAGGTGGCGCCACATATAATGTTTTCTTTTAAACCTGGTGTTTCAGGGCAAGCAGAGATGAGGGGAAATAACTGGATTCTGCGTTATTCTTCTCATCAAACTTTAGCAGTAATTCAGCGATTTCACCAAGGCACCTACTGCTTGGCTCACATGCAAAATGCCCCAGGAAATCAGGCAGTTTCCATGGGGTGGGTACAGTTTGCTTCTTTCTCTCTCAGGCTGCTCTGTCTTTTCTCAGAGAACAGGGTGTGAGAGCTGACATGCTGTGACCTGGGAAAGCAGCCTGTCAATGAGCTGGGGGATGCAACTACGGTGGGATCTAATCCTCCCCTGCTGCTGTGTAAGAAGCAAAACTGGCACAACGCTATCATTATGGGTTGAATTGTGTCCCCAGCCCCCAAATTCATATGTTGAAGTCCTAACCCCAGTACCTCAGAATGTGACCTTGCCGTAAAAAGGAATGAAAATTTGCCATTTGCACCAACAGGGACAGACTTGGAATGCATTATGCTAAGTGAAATAAGTCAGACAGAGAAAGACAAATACTGTATGATATCACTTATATGAGGAATCTAAAAAATACAACAAACTAGTGAATGTAACCAAAAAAAAGCAGACTCAGAGATATGGAGAACAAACTAGAGATTACTGTGGGTAGGGGGGAGGGGCAGCGTAAGAGTAGGGGATTAAGAGGTACAAGCTATTAGGTATAAAATAAGCTATAAGAATATATTGTACAACACGGGGAATGTAGCGAATATTTTCTAATAACTATAAATGGAATATAACCTTTAAAAATTGTGAATCACTGTATTGTACACCTGTAACTTTTATAATACTGTATATCGACTATACAATTAAAAACGTTAAAAATTAAGATAGCATGAAAAAACAAAAAATGTGACCTTATTTGGAGATAAGGCCTTTATAAAAGTAATCAGGTTAAAATGAGGTCACTAGAGTGAACCATATCCAATATGCCCTTACAGGAAGGGGGAATTTGGACACCGAGATCCATCCAGGGGGAAGACGATGGGAAGACAGAGAGAGAGGATGGCCATTTGCAAGCCAAGGAGAGAGGCCAGGAACAGATCCTTCTTCAGCCCTGAGAAGGAACCAGCCCTACTGACATTATGATTTAAGGCTTCTGGCCTCCAGAGCTGGGAGACAGTACATTTCTGTTGTACCACAAAGTCGTGGCACTTTGTTACAACACCCCTAGCAAAACTAACCCAGCCATCTACCCATCTCTTATTTTTTAAAAAATTGTTACGTAATGAGTGAGTGACAGCTGTCCCACAGCTGTGTAACAGGATGAGGTTCACAGGCATCCTGCTTCTATTTTTTTTCTTTAACAGTTTGAAAGTAAGAATCTTACCGTTACAGGTTGAATTATGTCTCCTCCAAGGACATGTTGTCGCCCTAACCCCCAGTATCTCCAAACGTGACCTTATTTGGAACTGGGATGTTGCGGTTGTGATTAGCTAAGATGAGGTCCCACTGAAGTCGGGTGGGCCCTTAATCCAATGTGACTGGTGTTCTTATAAGAAGCAGTGTGAGGATGTGAGGGAAGAAGGCCATGTGACAACAGAGGCAGAGATGGGAGTGATGCAGCCAGAAGGCAAGGAATCCCAAGAATCGACAGCTGCCCCCAGGAGCTAAGAAGAGGCAGGGAAAGAGTCTACCCCGAATCTCAGAGGGAGCATGGCCCTGCTGACACCTTGATTGCAGTCTTCTGGCCTCCAGAAACACGAGAGAATAAATTTCTGTTGCTTAGAGCCACTCAGTTTGTGGTACTTTGTTACGGCAGCCCGAGGCATCTAATACACATACTTCCAAGGGATAATTCAATCGATTTGGGCTTTTGTGGGCTGGCCCAGCCCAGTAGGTGTGGGCTTTCTTTTATCAACCTCCCCGCTGGGAGAGGTGGGTGGAGCCTGGCAAGCCATTGTTAAATGCTGAATTTCAAAAGCCTTCTGAAGACGCCGAGCTTCAGAAAACGGGGGTCTAGAGAATATCACTGTGGTTTAACACTCTGTCCATTAAATGCTTCAGAATGAAAGTTCACATTCCTTCCCAGCACTTGTGGTGAGGAAGGAATCCAAGACCTGTGTGTGTTAATGTTGTTCTTTTCTAACTTAGTCATTTTCTTTGTGTAGTTGTTTTTAAACATCTCAGATAATTCCAGGCATGGCCCCCACTTCACTTAGTTTCTTTCATCTCAAATTTGAGGGGCTTTGGGGGCCAGCCTCCATTTATGACCTCTGAGGCTCTGGGCACCAACTTACCTACCTCTACACCAATTTCCTCATCTGTAAAATGGGGATCATAACAGTACCTACTTCAGGGGGTGATAGTTAAAAACATTTAATAGGCGGTATGTCCAGGTGGTAATGCAAGTTAGAAATAGGGTGTAGATCAGCTCTGCTGACCGCAGGGCATTGCTGTCAGTCTTAAATCAGTTAATGTATGTGAGGCTCGGAGCTGGGGTGCCTGGCCTGGGTTAAGCATTCAGTAAGTGCTAACTGATACTGTTCCCTCAAAAGTGCCGGTGACATTATCCTCAAACCCAAGTCTGCAGTGACATTCCTGGTCCTGCAGTGCTAGACGTCCAGGCCATCCCTTGCACACCCCCCCTCTTCCTGCTCTCTCTTGGAAAGCTTAAGCCTTAGAAACCCCTTCCTTTGCTGGGTCAATATCTTCTTTTCACTCCAGAGAGTCTTGAACACACAGTCATGAGCTCTTATGAAATTCTCTTTAGCTTAGAGCTCCAGGGAGGCAGCCAGACACACAGAAGCCGCTGTATGAGGGAAGGAAACAAATACTTGAGGGCCTTGGGTGAGCCGGGCAGGCCCTTAGGGTCACAGGGAGGGGGGTTTGGAAGTAGCTCTCCTGCGTTCAGCTGGGAACCTGTGTCTTCACAGCCCTGCACTTGTCCCCCACCCACCAGAGTGTTCCCAGCTCTGCCCTAGTCCCACACAGTTAAGCACCTAAGTGGATTTTGATGACAGCATTTTGCTGCATCGCTTCAACAGTCTTCTGAAGTCTCTGCCTTCACTCTGTCGGCCTGAAACCCGCACTGCCCCCTGCAGCCTCCAAGGTCTAGGACTCGTAGAAGTCACAGCCTTCCAGGTCCTCTCCCCGCTCCCAGATGTGCGTTTTGTGCCCTGTGCCAATGGTGCAGTCCAGATGTTGGGATCCAGATGTATAAATTCCGGTAGTCTCCTGACAGCTACGTAGGGACAATTTCTGGCTTGTCGGGCTATGCCTGACCTTAACACGAATGTGACCATATGCTCACTTTTCTAAAAGGACCCTGGCCGCTGTTTGAAGATGCCAGCAATTTTACACTAGGTGGAGAAATACGAAGTGCTCCGAAACTCTCTGGGTATATCAGTTGCCTGGGGCTGCTCTAACAAAATACTGCAAAGCGATGGCTTAAAAGAACTGAAATATATTCTCCCCCAGGTCTGGAAGCTGGACATGCAGAATCAAGGTGTCCACAGGGCCGTGCTCTCTCCGAAGGCTCTAGGGTACAGTCCTTCCGTGCTTCGTTGCCGGCATTCCTTGGCATCTTTGACTTGTAGAATCAACAGTCCAGTCTCTGCCTCCGTCATCACCTGGAGTCCACCCTATGCATGTGTCTCTGTGTCCAAATTTCCCTCTTCTTAAAAGGATACCCATCGTTGACTTAGGATCCATTTTCATCCAGCATGACCTCATCTTAACTTGATTATATATATGCACTATTTCTAAATAAGGTTCCATTCTCAAGTTCCAGGACACTAATAACCTGCCACACCAGGCGCATTAATTTTTTTAATATAAATTTATTTATTTATTTACTTATGGCTGAGTTAGATCTTTTGCTGCACGTGGGCTTTCTCTAGTTGCGGCGAGTGGAGGCTACTCTTTGTTGTGGTGCACGGGCTTCTCATTGCGGTGGCTTCTCTTGTTGCAGAGCATGGGCTCTAGGCGAGTGGGCTTCACTAGTTGTGGCACATGGCCTCAGTAGTTGTGGCTCGCGGGCTCTAGAGCACAGGCTCAGTAGTTGTGGCGCACGGGCTTAGTTGCTTCGCGGCATGTGGGATCTTCCCGGACCAGGGCTCGAACCCGTGTCCCCTGCATTGACAGGCGGATCCTTAACCACTGCGCCACCAGGGAAGCCCTGGGTGCATTATTGACAAAGTAGAGTGTGCAGTGGCCAGCGCCACCCAGGACCAGGCCTGCACAGTCAGCTCCCTTGGATGTCCCTGTACTGGATGTGTTCTCACTGCATCCACTCGGGGTAATTTGGTGTTATTGTTCTACTCCTGCCTTTATAGCCGGTGGTCATGGAACAGGACCAGGTGTGTCAATAGAACAGGACTAGTTGAAAGCCTGGAGAGAGTGCTTTATATGAGAAAATAAATAAATATATTCTTTTAAAGTCAGTTCTAAAAGTAGTCTTACTTCTGTGACCTGGCGCCTTGACTTGGCTGCTTCCATGATAGGAAAAGAAAGTACTCTGAACGCTAGTTAGTGTGTATGGCAGCGGGTGAAAGTCCTGTGCCTTTAAAAGCCACAGGGGTGGGATGTGCTGCAACTAAATTGATACCTGTAGCTCTCTGCCTTCCAGGGCACCTGGGATTGGGCTACAGACTGGGCTGTCGACAGCTTTTTTGTCCTGCACAAAGACATGAAAAACATGAATTCGTTTCTAAATCGGAAGCTTGCACATAAAATTGGGATTATCAGGTTTGCTTGGAAAATTAGATTGTAGTGTTCGGATGCTCTGCACTCAGAGAACCTTGTTTCCACCCTGAGTCTATCGTGCATTTCACCATCTTGCTCATTCGAAGGGCTTCAGTGTTTCTTTAATTCTAAGACACACATCTTTTTACATTTTCAGGTCTCTGAAAGTGAGATGCCTCTTACAATCGATGGGATAAGAAAACGTGTGTCCTGGTTTAATTGGAGAGTTTTTTCTTTCTCCGTTGTATGTAAATTAGTGGCATCCCTTACAATTGGTGGTGTCTTAGAGTCAGTGAAATTGAATTCATTTTCTCTGATGGTCAGCATAGGGCGTTCCAGCCAAAGGTCCTGACATTTCCAAACAGATAGACATACCGCGTGTGTCTGTTTTCCTTGGGGTGCTCGCTGCGCTTCGGGACAGGAGGCAGCGTGCAGAGCGGGAGGGGTTGGCTCTGGGGCCACAGGGCCTGGGTTGAATCCTAGCTCTGTCACGTGTGAACTGTGGGCCCTGGGCAAGGTACTTAGCCTCAGTTTCCTTAAATCCCGGGGAATTTTTATGAGGATTAAATGAACTAAAACCTTGAAAACTCTTCAAACTGCTGCTGGCACCAAGCACGTGCTCAGTAAACAGTAGCTGTGCTCTTACTGGCAGCGTGGAGTCTTTAGATCTCAGCTCTGCCGCTGGCTATCCACTTCCCTGCGGGAGCCTTAGTTTCTTCATCTGCGAAATGGGAGCAGGTCTGGAAAGGGGGGTATGAGAGTCAGATGTTCGAGTGCTGTCTGGCGCATAGCAGGCACTTAATAAAATACGCTTTCCCATCTTCTCCCTTCCCCAGTGATGCGTATTCCCTGAAAGGGAGAGTCTCCAGGGTTGCCAGAGAATTTTTGATCCAGGCTCCCTCGGGCTCCCACAGTCATCAAAGATGTGCTGGAAGATGCTCGCTACATTCTACTTTCCAGCAGGTTCTCTAAACTAAGGAAGGTGGACCGTTCTGTTTCAGAAATACTGGGAATATTCAGGACGGCAGCACACTAGTCAAAGTGATCAAGTCCCCTTCCCTGGACGATTTTCAGGAGACAGAACCCAGGGACCCCGTGACGCCCTGTTTTAAGGGATGTGCTGTGCAGCAGCCTAGGGTGGAGGAGCCCCGTGCCATCTCATGTCCCCATCGCCCCCACCAGAAGGCAAGAGGAATCAGACTCTCTACCAGAGGTCCCGGTTCCCCTTCCCTTGGAGCTCGGACAGGAGACCCCAGACTCTCTGTTTGGGGGATGTTAAGGCAGGTCTGTTGAGGCAAGGCACCCTGCAGCCTAGAGAAAAACTGGGAGGAGTGTGTCCAATTTAGTATCTTCCTAGAGGGGAGAGGAACTTTTTCGTTTTCTGAAGTCACCAAGGCTCCCAGTTCTTAGAAAGTTTTGTTTTATTATTTAGTTACGGCTCCCCCTCTCACATTCCTGCCAGTGTCGTTCTAATCCTATTCTGGTGGGGACAGGGCGACTCGAATGGCGTCTCCCAGAGGCCCCACCAAGCCCTATCTGGCTTCCTCAGTCCCTCCCAGGTGATGGCCGCTGCTGCTTGGGACCTGCCACTGCTTTCTTGGAAACCACCAATCTAAATACCAATACAGTCACCAGCTGAGAAGTTAGTGGCATGCAGTCATCCTGACGTCTTCTTTCAAATCAACTCTTTCGCACAAACATCAGCCTCACTCTGTCTCGCCAGTCCTCCCTGCCACTTCCAGAGAACTGTTACTACCAGTGCTGTGTGCTGCCTTTTCTCCGCCTGCAAAAAGGGGAGAATCTCAGTGAAGCGCCCTGAGCTGGGAGGGTTCATGTTCCTGTGTCACTGCAACGCATGTGGCCAGGTTGCCTGGGCCCCGATATTCTGGTGGTGCTCTCGTTGCCAGGACTTGGCTGGAGCGGCAAGATGTCGTCAGTGGTAACAGGCTCCATAATTGCTAATAAAATTTAAATGGCTGCAAAATCACAGAACATCAAAAACATTTTTTTTCCTGGCACATCCAGACAAATCTTGCTGATCCAAGTGAGGCTGTGACTGGGCAGTCTTTTTATTTTTGTTTTTTTATGCAGACTTGCACTTTCATCTGCGATAAAGCTACTTTGCAATTGCCTAATGGCTTTTTCAAAAATTCAGAGACAGATGAGAAAGTGATAATTAAAAGAGGAGGATATGGTGCGTTCATATAATTCAAACACCTGACCGGAGTGGTTTGTTTAGTAGTAACACTGCGGTTTAGAGTGGGAGGAGAAGGGGGCGGAAGAGAATCTTTGAGGTCGGAAGGTAACTGTATACCCCTCTTAAAAAAGCACTTCAGGAACTCGTGGCTTTTGACATGGTTACTACCATGTCCTTTGTTAAGACCCCTGCAAGAGGAATCCCATAAAATGTAAGGAATGTCTTTGGGCTACAAAGGCTGTCGGGTTTTCCACGCTGAGTGATTGGAAGAGAGGGAACTAAAATGGGTTACAGGCAGTTGTTCCTTTCCCACAGCATGGAAAAGCTTCAGGTTAATTCCACATTAGGATACAGTCTGACTCCTTTGGAAAGGCGTAGTCTGCATGTACCTGGGTTGTTTTTTTCTATCATCGTGCCCTTCATTTTGGGGGGATGGGGGCGTGGTGGCAGGTAATCGGTGTCTCCGATTTTCAATGCGATTTAAAGGTGCATGGGCCCAAGACCACCTTGGTTCCTGCTGTCTCTTGTCGGGGGCAACGTTTGTCTGCCTCTCCAGTTCTTTTGGGACCTAGCGGTAGAGCCCGAGATCTTTACTGAACTCCTGAGCGAAGAGAAAGCGCTTTAGGGAGGGATCGGGCACTGTTGGAGGAGCGGGCGATTCTGGTGGGGAGGCCTTTGTGGTGCATTGAGAGCATCACGTATCCCAAAGAGCAGGGTGGGCAACCCGCTTGCACGGTGACTTTATGGCGGTCACCCAGCGTGATGTATTTTTTTTCTCTTGGCCGTTTGGTACCCTTCGGCCAACAAGAGGGGAGCCAGCCCGTGGCTGTGGATTTGTTCCCAGGTCTGCTCAGGCCCATCACCGTGACTCTCCACGTGTCTTCAGGCCTTTTTCTGTTGAGCTCCTGGGCACCGCCCGCTCCTTGACGTTCAATCAGACAGTCCCCCTGCTCTCAGTGCCCGGGCAGCCTGATGGGAAGCTCTGTCTGATGGCAGGGAGCAGTTGGTCCTGAGGCAGAACATGGCACGTCTCCGCCACTCGCTGTCTGACATTAAAAGCCAAACTGGGGTTGTTCCCGGTTCCCTGGAATTGAGGACACCAGCCAGTCTGATGCTGGGAAGGGGCGAGGGAGAGAAGTCACATGCCACCCACAGTCGGGGTGTGTTTCCAGGGTGCAGCAGTGACAGTGCAGGTGCTCGGATGCCCCCCTTCCCCATCAGTGCCATCACTCAGGAGCACCTTCTGAGATGGGAAGGGAGGTGAGGCACCCACTTCGGCTCCGCTTCCCCATTTAGCCTTTTCTTCACAGTGTGCTGTCATGTTGGTTCTAGTGGTGACTTGAGGAAGAACCTGGGCGGCTGCCCTGACTTTGGGGACAGGCCTGGAGTAGCAGTTGGGACCCAGGCTCTGCCACTGCATTATCCAGGCCTGCCGAGATGCAGACGCCGGGACGGGATGAGGCGTCCCTGAGATTTCCTGGGGGTGGGGGCAGGGGAAGGCAGGGAGGACAGACATGGAGGTTGGGTACTTGTGGAAGGAGAGACGAAAGGAAGGAGGAAGAGGGGGAGGAGAAGAAGGGCAGGAAGAATCTCAGCTGCAGTGCAGGCCATGAATGGTTCCACCAGGACCACAGATGTCCCGGAGCGGAAGGCACCTGTTGGCAGCGTCCCAGGCCTCGCAGGGATGGGGGGCGTCTCAGCATGCTCGCTGTGCCCGGTCGGTGGTGAGGGCAGCCCATGGCAGGCGCGGCTTTGGCCTGAGTGAGGCTGCGGGCCCAGCAGGGCAGAAGCTCCCATCATTCGTGCTCCCTGCCCCCAGAGAGCTGGTGGTGCATTTTCCTCACCTCCACGGCCACCGAGGAGCTGTGTTCGTGCATTCACGAATTCACAGACATTCATAGAGCACCTACTGTGCGCTCGGCACTTGCTGGCAGGGGCTGGGAGGGGGAGGGGGATGGTGAACAAGGACATCCCTGTCCTGGAAGAGGCCAAACGAAGACAGCTGAGGCGATGAAGCAGGGAACGGGATGTGACCCGTGCTGGGAAAGGGGTACGTCCTGGGAGCTGGGATCCCGCAGGAGGGACCCCCAGTCTCACCTGGGGCATCCACAGAGTGTTCTGAGGGAAGCTGTCATCTAAGCTGAGACTGGGAGGTGAAGGGTGAGTTAACCCAGTAAGAGGTGGAGGAACTTGCAGGGAAAAGGAAAGCCGAACAGATGAGAGACAGGGCGCTGGGTATTCAGGTCTGCCCGTGCTAATGCCTGTGCTGGTGGCGGGGAGGGCCGATTTTCAGGGGTGCCTAGAGAAGTAGGTGGTAGGCGGCAATCACGCGGGACCTTGTAAGCCAAGGGAAGGACGTGAGCTGTGTGCCTGGTGGTCAAGAGCCCGATGAGTGGGTCACATCAAGCTCTACCACTTCCTGGCTAGGCGACCCTGGGCAAGTTACTTAACCTCTCCGTACCACTTAACCTCTCAGGTGCCGCGTCTGTGAAATGGGATAGAAGTAGTTCCCTTTCATGGGGTTCTGAAGATGAGACGGCTCTCTGTAAAGCTCTTAGAAGTACCTGCCATTCAACAAGTATCAGTTGTTCCTGCCATCGCTCCATGCTTTAAAAGTCCTGGTAAAACCGTCCCCAGTGCCTGCCAGCTGTTCTCAGTCACCAGACTTATCAGAACAACATGACTAGTGCATTTGCGAAATGGATGGAGGAGAGGTTGTAGGGTTATCTCCGTGGCTTGGCAGGAAGCTGCTGCACGTAATACGGCCAAAAACAAAAACAAAAAATGAGCAAAGAAACCTCAGTGACGAAGTTTTCCTTGAGTTTTCTCTTGAACAGCAGTTGAAGGGGGCTCTAAGCTGTTCTCCACTGGAGGTCCTGGTGTCTTAGGGACAGCCCTTACCCAGCGTTTCCTAAAGTGTGTTTTGTGCGTCACGCGACTCACTGTTAATGTAGATTTGGGGACAACTCAGAACCCACTGAAGCAGGATCCCTGAGACTGAGGCCCAGGAATCTGCCTCTTACCCAGCAGCCCAGGTGAGTCTTGTACCCACGACATTTTGAGACGTTCTTGTCCTATGATTTAACTAACAGTCTCATGAAGGGAGGAGGTTCCTGAGGACAAATCTTGCACTGTCAGCCTCTTTTCCTATCAGGGGAGAAGGGATGCCCAAGCAGAGCCTCCCTCCTGAGAAGCCCAGGCAGGTAAGAAGCATCCCAGCTAGTGTGTTGGCCTCCAGCGCAGCACAGAACAGAGAGCACCCAGCAACGTGATGGTGACGTGCTGAGGGTTGGTGCTCTGCTTTGCTTTTGCGGTGCTTCCGTGCGTATTGCTTCCTAAAGAAAGCAGGTGGACGGCTAGTGCTATCCCAGCACTGCTCATGAAAGAAAAGGACTTTATCTGAGCCAGAAATGAAATTCCCAGCAAGAGGTGACCAGCATTTGGAAATCTCAACCAGAAACACCCGCGAGATTTCAATCCCCATTAACAGCGGGTGACTCTGAGAGGTGGGGTAATGGATAATTGCTCTCTTCTAACTTCTTATTTTGTACAGGAGACAGTGCATGGTGTGCTTCAGAGCACACAAGCCTGGCACAAGCCTGCCGGGGTTTGTCCTGGTTTCTCTGCATCCTGGGCAAGTTACTGAATCTCTCTGTTCCTCAGTTTCCTCATCTGTAAAATGGGGAATAATCAAATAGTATTGACCTCATAGAATTTAATTGTATTTTTACCAGTTAAGTGTTTAGACAGTGCTTGACACTTACTAAGCTCTTGAGGAGAATTAGCCATTATTAGTAATAATATCGTCATGTTTACATACATGCAACGAGAGGTTTTTAGGTGATTAAAAAAAGTGTATAAAGAGAAAGGCTGCACGGGTCATAGAAGCTTATGTGTGAAGGGTCTAGAAAGTCTGCCATAAGGACCAATAGGGATTTGTGAGGATCCAGCTCTTTGGTTTGGGGTCTCATTTTTTCATCTCTGTAGTGAAGGGTAAGACTTCCGTCAGTGTGTCAGCCTGTGCTTCTTGGAGTGCCAAGGGTCAGTGCAGGGGAGCAAAGGGGCCTTTGGACTGGAGCCCTTTTCTCTCTGAAAGCAAAGCAGCTGTACATCTCCCTCTCTTTTTAAATATCTGGTGGACTTTGCATCAGATTTCATTTTCACAGTGGGTCTGCGGTCAACAGACAACAAGAGTCGAATCCCCCTGGGCCAGATGCCTGAGAAGCGCCCCGCCGTTATTCGTCCTGCCTTGACATCTGCGATTCCAAAGGCAGCACAATAATTGTCCTTTTCCAGAACAAAACTCACTTCCAACGATCATAGCATGGGAGTTCTTTAAATAAAGAAGAAATATATTTCTTCTAATGAGCCCAGATCTGCTTCTGGAACTCTTTAATGGTGGCCGTGGGGTGCCCGAGGTGCTAATGAATTCCCTGTTTTTAGAACCGCTCAGGCTTCGGGTGACCTCAAGTTCCAGCTTCACTGATTGTTTGCTGTGTGAGCAGGTGAGTCCCTCTGCCTGTCGAGGAGAGGATGTGAGGATGTAGGCAGAGTGCTTTAGCGCAGTGGTGGCTGGTGCCAGGGATGCCACTGCTCTGAGAATCAGAGGTGACTGGTGAACATCTGCTTGCGATTCTCATCCTGTGACCTTGGAAGGGTTGCTCAGACAGCAGAGCTGACCTGCCTTCCGATGCAGTTTCCAGGCGATCTTCCTTCAGGGCTGTTGACTTTGCCTGTGGGCCATGAGCCGTTAGGAGACAGGCTCTTACAGTTCCTGTAGGGGCTGCCTGGAATCATTGTACGAGCACCTTCCAGAAGTCGTGGGTCCCTCTTTACAACAGCTATGGTCAGCCTCGCCCACAGTCATGGCCGTGGATGTGGTTCCTGTGGAGTCCATCAAGGCCACAGTCTTCCCATTTCTCTGCAGGGCGTGTTTCAGAAAACATAAACCGTGGATAGTATAATCATGCTGTGATGCAAACCAAATCTTGGCAAGTGTGAGCGACAATGAAAACGATACACATGTGGGACTCACTTTCCCTGTGCTTTCTCTTGAACGTTCCAGTTCTTGTGCCAGGTTTTCCCGCCACGTTCTGCATTTCAAAAATATTTTGTTTTTCATTCCAGACAGTGGGAGTACGAAGGCAGATTTGTTTCATCACTTAATTTGCTAATTCTGCCAGGCTTTTTCTCCCACCGATTAGCGGTCCTCCTTAAAGTGTTATATTGAAGGCTGGCCTTTAGGAGAATTAGAGAGGAGCAGAATCATATTTACCCTGTCTGTGTATGGCTACAGAGGACATGACTAACATCAAAAGAAAACAAGCAGTTTAGAAAACCAAACAGTGCTTCCGTGAGTGGTTTCTAGGGTAGGCTGGTAGGCTGCAGCTGAGCAGGGTAGGGGAGCAGATCCGTCTTTGTTCTTGACCCTACATGGAACTTAAGGCATGTGATGTTACTTTTCTGAGCCTTCTCTTCCTTCTAAGTAGAAACCTGCCCTCTGGCTTCTGCCCAGAGATATTAGTTATTTACAGGATTGACATGACCCAGTTTTATTTGCCTCCCTTTGATGGAAGCGTAGAACTGGAAAACACCAGCAGAAGCTGCTGCTTAAGAAGAATGATGGATGGATAGATGAATGGATGAATGGATCAGTGGGTGGATGGATAAAAACAGGGATCTCTCATTCTATAACCACATCCCTGTTCAGAAGCCTTCCCGTCCTCCTCCCCAGGCTATGTAGAGGCCCCTTGTCCCTGTTTCCATAGCCCTTTTCTACCTTACACTTGTAAACAAGCAGATACAGTAAAGGCCATTAGGTACCGTCTTCCAGGCGACATTAGAAGCTTCAGGACAGCCAAGAAAGACCCTGCATACACCGTGATCCCTGTCATTCCCACACCAAACCGTGTGCCAGCTCCTGGCACATGAAGGATGCTCAGTACACAGTTCTGAGTGAACCAGTGAACACACCTTCGCTTGCCTTCTTGTATCCTTCTCACACTGCTGCTCTCTCAGAGCTGGTTTTCTCCTACCAGGGAGCCAGATGGGATTGCTAAGCAGGGACAGGAATCCTCCCACCAGTAACACTCTCTCTCTCTCTCTCTCTCTCTCTCTCTCTCTCTCTCTCTCTCTCTCTCCCCCCCCCAAGAAGTTCAGAGGGGTCACCTGATGGATTTGCTTTAACAGCCTGGCCTCACCTCCTCCTTTTCTGCATCCCCCATCCTAACTCCTCCTTGTTAATGAGTCATTCTTCTGAGGGTACATATTCCTCCAAGCCCTCTCCTTTCTCTCTGGGCCCCAAGGGATGTGGCCTCTAGGACAGCCCTGCCTTTCTCTCTCTTTCTAAGCCTTTGCGTAGACACCTGTTATCATCAGCTCATTGGATCCTGCTACTTTGCTGGGATTTGAAGACCAGAGGCAGGGGCTGGTGAGGACTTCCATATGCAGCAACAGAGGGCGCCTGGCGGCTTCAGCAACTGCTCCGTCTAATTCCAGGCCTATGGGGGCGCTGTGCTTAGCACAGCCCCAGGGGCGTGGCAGAAGCACTCTGGCTTTCCTGGGCTTTAGTATTCTCATCTGTAAAACGACTTGATCGTCCCCATGCCCCCTTCAACTACAGATATCTACGATTTAAAATAGAATGTTCTCCTCCCTGTGAAAATACAGAAGGGTTTTCTGGCATCTGGGCCTACACACGGAGGAATGGATTTAGGCCGGTTTAGGCTTGGGGGAATGGTGGAGACCCCAAGTGAGCATGTAGTGTAGGGGCTCTGGGGTCAGACCGTGGAACTTATAACTGTGTACCAGGCACCGTGCCCAGTGCTGTCTGGATGATCTCATTCACTTCTTACCATTGCTCCCCCCTCCAAGTAAGTCCTATTAGTATCCCCGTTTTACAAATGAGGACTGTGGCTTAGAGACTTAGGAAATGGGCTAAGGCACTTGGGTGGCCCAGCTGAGTTTTGAAAGCAGACCTTGAGGCTTGAGTGAGCTGATGGACCACTCTGCTGTGCTGCCCCCTGTAGGTAAGTGCGTGCCGTGCGGCTCTGTACAGGGAGGTTTTCAGGGTTCAGACAGAGCTCCTGGCCTCCCTTGCAGAGGGAGTGCAAACTGAATGTCCTGTACAACACGTTCCCATCCTGCAAAAGAGGATAACATTTTAAGTGTTTGCCATCATGCCTGCCGTTGTTCTGGAAGGTGTAGCAGGGTCTTGAAGCGTCAGAACCCGTACGGGAGTTCCATCAGCACCTCTTACTATCTTTTGTAACAGTCAGCAGCAGGGAAGTCTCAGGACACTCTGCACTAGATACGTGTGCATGAGGGTGCCAGGGTACCTTTCCCCACATCCCCAAGACCCTCCCTCCATTCCAGTCCAGAACTTCTCAAACATTCTATGTACTGGAAAGGCATGGGCATCTTGGTAAAATACAGATTCTGATTCAGTGGGACTGGGGCGAGGCTCATTGAATTTCTAGCTGATTGTCTGAATCTCTAATAAGCCCCCAGGAAGTTGCCCATACTGTTGGTCTGAAGTCTGCACTTGGAGCAGAGAGGGTCCGTGGGTCCCAGGCTGCATGTATCAGAATGACCCAGAGTCCTCGGTAAACAGCTCCCCAGGACCTTCATGGGAGAGTCCCAATGAGCAGGTCTAGGATGGGTCCCAGAAGCTACAGGTGTTCCCAGGACCACACTATGAGAAACACTGCCCAACTCAGAGGTCATTAGCCTCTGTGGTCATTGGGGTTCCCGGGGATTGAGGCCACCTGGGGAAAGATTGGTTCATGGGCCTTGGGTCTTATTTTTCCAGGTGAGTCTGACCCGCTGCTCCGCACTCAGGTCCGGGACCTACTTATCTTCAGTCTCTCCCCTGGCCCCAAACTCTCCCTCTGGCTAGAGTCCTGCCAGCCCCTGCTCTGTCCTTCTCCTCTGTTGTGTCTGGTTTGTGCCTCTTCGGCCGTCTGCAGTCTGACCTTTGCATCCGCCACAGGAGTAAATTTGCTCTGGGGAAGATGAGGAAGCTCCTAGTTGCCGGATCCAGCAGGTGTCAACATCGGATCCTCCCTGACCTCCGAGCAGCGAGCGGCGTTCAACATCGTCATTGACCGCGTCCTCCACTTCCCTCCTTTGCTCACTGGGGTTCCACCCCCTGTCTCCTGGCTGCCCTTCTCCCTTGCAGAGAGCCGCTGAGTCTGCTTCTCTGCACCATCATTCACCTGAAAATGAATCCCTTCCTTCCCATCTCATACATCCTCCCTTGGTGATCTCATTCACTCCCATAAACTGATGATGCCCAAATATTTATTTCCTGAATGATGTTTTTAAAACCGCACATCAGGTCATGTTACTGCTCTCTGACTTAAAATGGGAGGCAGAGGACTCTGGAGCCGCCAGCCTGGGCTCAGACCCTGGTCCGGCCACTTGCCAGCCAAGGAATCTTGTGCAGGTCGTTGAACTTGCTTAGCTGCAGTTTTCCTATCTGGAGGCTGGGATAAAGGGCCTCTTGGAGGGGGAGTACCCAGTTACACTGTGAGTGCTCACTGATGCTGCTTTGAGTCTGCTTTCATCGTTAGGAATAAGGAATGTGAATAATACCAGCAGCCTCCAGCAGTTCCCAGATCGCCCGTGGAATCAAGTGAGACTCTGAAGTGTCTCTGGCCTGACCCTTGCTTCCCTCCTACACTCCTCCCCACCTCCCTTCTCACACCCCTGTGCCTTTGCACATGCTCTTCCCTTCACAGCCTTGGAGCCCCCAAGGAGCTCCCCCGGGAGCGAAGGGCCGTGCTTTCCTTCGTGCTTCTGCCCAGTCTCAGGGGTTCCTCTGATGCATGAGACCTCCTGTACTGACCGGACTTGCTTGTATGTCTGTGTCCTCATCAGACCCTTTCAGTCACAGCTGCATCCCTGGCATTGGGTACGGCCGACACTCGCCATGGCCTGTGATGCTCATTGTGGAATGAATGAATGTTCGAGTGACAGTGAAATCAAGAGCAGGCCCCGTGGCGTGGAGGGCAAACCCTCAGAGTGTGTGAGATTATCTTACCTCGTTATGGACAGAAACTTAGAAATCACCCTTTGGGCCCCTCTTTTACCAGCGGCCCCGTCTCCCCAACCTAGTCTATCAGCAAGCCCTGTCAGCTCTGCCTCTAAAGCAGTGGATCTCAACCAGGGTGATTTTGAACCCCAGGGTCGATGTCTTGGGGGTGTTTTTGGTTGTCACAACTGGGACTGCTCCTGGCATCTAGTGGGTAGAGGTCAGGGACGCTGTGAAACATCCAACAGTGCAGAGGACAGCACCCCCTGCAAAGAATTCTCCAGCCCAAATGTCAACAGTGCCGAGGTTGAGACATCCTGGTCTAGAAGCTTCTGGTTCTGTTCACGGCTCTCCATCTTCCCCACTCCCACAGTAGCCCAAGGCACTCCTGTCACCCCTAGGGTGGTCCTCCGGCCTTGGCCTTCACAGCCTCAATCCATTTTCCACCAGGCAGCTGGGTGATCATTTACAAAGATACATCAAATAAGATCACTCCCCTGTGACGCTTCCCATCACACTTGGAATCAAACCCCGACCCCTTAGCCAGGCTGGGGAAGCCCTCCCTGACCTGGCTCCTGCTTCCTCCCACTCATTGCACCTCCGTCCCCCCGCAGCACTCTGCCCCGGCTCCACCCTTCGGACCTTCTTCCGGTTCCGGGTTCTTTTCCGGTCTTCGGTGTATCCTTGAGATGTTCTCTCTGCCTCGGCTGCTCTGAGGCTTCTTCTTGTCATTGAGATGTCACTGTAATTGCTTCTGCCTCAAATATTCCTTTCCTGATGACCCCAACGACCCAGGCAGTCACTCCTATCACACTGCCTTACATCTTCCTATAGCACCATCTGGTTTTGCTGTTTGTTTGTTAGCGCTCCCCTGCCTGGTGTAGGGCTGCGTCCATCCGTGCTTAGAACAACGCCTGGCACATAATCAGGTATCGATAAACTGAGATGGGAGTAGGAACAATAGTAATAGCTTCTATAGAGGAGCTTAAGAATTGCTCTAAGGGATTTACGTTGAATCCCCACATCATCTCCATTTTATAGGTGAGGAAACCGAGGCACCAGAAATTTATGTAACTTGTGAAAGATCTTGTAGCTAGAAAGTGGCCTAGCTGGGATTTGAACTTAAGGAGTCTGACTCCAGAATCTTAATCACTCTTCATCACTCCACCACACTGCTTGTTGAGGAAATGAATGTGGAATAAGGATGATACGTTCACACCCATTCTTCCTGAGCGCGTGATGGTAGGGCAGTCTTTGCAGGACTGGAATTTTGTCTTATCTGGCCTCGGGTGTTGTGACTCTCTCATTTTTGTGACTCACTGATGTCTGGGTTATGAGGAGAGAGCACCCAAAATCTCTTTTCTCATGAATGGTTAGCTTTTAATGTTCTGGACCCTTCTCTCCACACTCACCACCGATCTCGTT
The DNA here is from genome assembly GCF_011762595.2 of Tursiops truncatus. Lineage (NCBI taxonomy): Eukaryota > Metazoa > Chordata > Mammalia > Artiodactyla > Delphinidae > Tursiops > Tursiops truncatus. The sequence continues at coordinate 85,772,717 of NC_047041.1, forward strand.
TCCTTCATTGTTTTGGCCACTAGGAAACTCATACTAAAATTTGAGCCCTGTTGCTCATAATTGTATGATACTTTATGGAACGCGTTCTGTCTATTACCTTCTTTTCTTCTGTTTTCCTCCACAATATCCCATTTTCCTCATTTTTAACTGATTTCCTTTCCTAAGCCAACTCAATCTAAGAATTGAGATGGAGCAAAAACAAACAAATACATGTGGAAAGCGTTTCTCTGGACAAGTTACTTAGTCTGTCTGATTCTCAGTGTTCTCTGTACAGTGTTGGTAATCATTCCTGCCTCATGTTTTTTGGTGGAGTGGAGCTGGAGTAAAGTCCACGAAACCCCAGGGCACACAGTAAGCATTTAGTGTTATTTTCTTATCTTCTTCCCTCACTCATGAGGGAATCTCGTGCTGGTCCCTGGCCTAGTGGAGGTGATGGAAGGCACTGAGTGGTTTAATCTGTCTTATCAAGTCACTCCTTTCCACTACTAACTGGTGGGCTCCATTACAGAGATGCACAGCAAATGACAGGCTATTAGCTTGTCCTGTTTTTGGTGGCTGTTTCCACTACAGTAAATTGGTTTTTGAGCGGCAGAAAGATATTAGGTCTAGTAGGTGGAAAGGACTCCACCACTGTGCAGTGGGCTTGTATATAAAGTCTAGCCTGACAAATAGAAAGCATTTACTGGAAAGAAAATGAGTCAGGTTCCCAGGAACTTTTTATTACTATGGAAACAGGGTATTTAGCCAGTCCTGCTTTGGCTGGTGTATACTATAGTAGTGAGGAATGTCAACTGTTATGTCTCAATGGCTTATTAGCTCATAAAATGTCCCAGTTTACATACTAATTGTTGCTGGAGAAAATAACCCTATTTTATTTTATTTATTTATTTCTAACGTCTTTATTGGAATATAATTACTTTACAATGGTGTGTAAGTTTCTGCTTTATAACAAAGTGAATCAACTATACATATACATATATCCCCATATCCCCTCCCTCCTGCATCTCCCTCCCACCCTCCCTATCCCACCCCTCTAGGTCACAAAGCACCAAGCTGATCTCCCTGTGCTACGCGGCTGCTTCCCACTAGCTATCTATTTTACATTTGGTAGTATATACAAGTCCATGCCACTCTCTCACTTCGCCCCAGTTTACCCTTCCCCCTCCGCGTGTCCTCAAGTCCATTCTCTACGTCTGCGTCTTTATTCCTGTCCTGCCCCTAGGTTCTTCATAACCATTTTTTTTTAACCCTATTTTAAAATGACCCAGTCACCCATTTCTTGGTACTAAGCCACTTTGGGGCTTTAACAAAAAACAGTAATTATAGTAATGAAAGCCCTTAGCCTTACTGGTGCCAGGCAGCTTCTCACTGAATCCTCACAACCACATTGTAAGGTCATTTCATCATCCCATTTTACAGATGAGGGAGTTAAAGTCCAGGGTAGTTAAAGTCCAGGATAATGCCCAAGGTCACAGTCCTGGGAAGGGGTGGAACCAGGATGTGGATCCAGGTCTGATTCCTAATCCTTTATCCTTTACTATTAGTATAGGGTTTTTTCTTTCTTTAAATCAGAAGAGGCAAAAATTCAAGAGTATTGACCTTTGCCTGGCATGAGGGTCTTCCACCTTGAAACTATTGACATTTGGGGGCCAGATAATTATTTATTTGTTGGGAGGGCTGTCCTGTGTATTTTAGGATGTTTAGCAGCGTCCCTGCTCTGCCTACTAGATGCCTGTAGTACTCATCTCCCCCTGGTCCATCTCCCCCAGTATTGCCACACGTTGCCTGGGGAGCAGAGCAGAAGAGCCAGGGAGGAATTTGGCCAATTTCGTACCTTCCTGGAAAAGAGCAACTCTTCCATCTCTGATGTCACCAACCCTCCTAGATTTCAGGAGTTCTTAGGAAGTTTTGTTTCTTTATTTAGTGGTATTCAGAGAGCTGTGCCACTCATTGCCAAGATCTAATTTTAGAACATTTTCATCGCCCCCAGAAGAAACCTTCTGTTACTGATTTCTAATTTCATTCCATTGTGACTGGACAACGCGCGTGGTATGATTTCACTCCTGTTAAGTGTAGTGAGGTGTGTTCTGTGGCCTCACAGTTGGGATTCCCTGGAGGATGTTTCATGTGCCCCTGAGGAGAAGTGTGTTCTGCGTTGTCGGGTGGAGAGTTCTATGGTGAAGTCTGAGGTCTCAGTGTATTCAGTGTCGTTCGTGCCTCCTGTTTCCTTGTTGATCCTCAGTATTGTTATTCTATCCATTCTTGAAAATGGGGTATTGAAGTCTCCAACTCTTATTATTTAAACGTCTGTTTCTCCTTTCAGTTCTGTCAGTTCTTGTTTCATGTATTTTGCGGCTCTGTTTTTAGGTGCATATATTATGTCTTCCTGATAGTTTGACCATTTCTTTGTCTTTAGGAACATTTTTTGTCTTAAATTCTATTTATTTGTCTGATATGAGTATTGTCACTCCAGCTGTCTTGATTTGGGGTAGTTTTTTTTTTAAACCCTCCTGGATTGTTTTAATGTGCAGTCAGGATTGAGTGTCCCTGCTCTTTGAAGATAAATTAGAAGCTGAAGATTGACGTTTTGTCTTTAAAGTCAGCCCAGGGCTACCAAGAGATGATATCCATGGGATTATGTGATTCCTCTGACTGGTGTTGAAAGCATCATAGAAACCTCTGGATGCCTTGGTGAAAACCTTTCCTGGAGCAAGATTTGTGGTGGGTTAAGTGCTGTTATTGTGGAAACAGTTGTTTTCAGGTTACCTCATGACAGAGGTCAGCCTGTCAGAGCAGCTAGAGGCCACCTCTCTGTCTGTGCCCTGTTGACACCACCCAACAAAGGGCTACGCCTGCCTTCTCTGAATAAAAGTCCTGTTATCTGTGGGTATCACCGTGTTTAATCCTCACATCATAGGCCTTGCTCTGGGGCTCTCTGCAGGTGCTGTAGCAACAATTAAGGAGACAGACTCTGAGTTCCAAGGTTGCTCTGTAGCTGTGGATATGTGGGGAGAGGAGGGGCAAGTAAGAAGGACTGTCAGGCATTTCTTGGAAGCTAATCAGAAATGAGCTTTCTCTTCACAAGTCTGAAGGTAAAGCATATGCACAGAAATGAGGGTGTTTTAAGAAGGGAAACCTCACAGTTTGTCAGGGGCCCAGAGAGCAGGCAAGGGTGAAGGCTCTGAAAAGTAAAACCTTCTTTAGGCAAAGATGACCCTCATCGCCCAGCAAGATGGAAGGTGGTGTAGAACGGATTCTTCATTATTCGTTTTTATTCAAACTGAAAACTATCTTTGATTCTCCCATCCCCTGACTTTTTTTTTCCTTTTTACATTTTCTTTTCATTTCTTAGGAGTTGTCCCTTGTATATCACCTTTCATAGAGCTGCTGATGCCTTTTTTGAAGTATTCTTTTTAAGGTGGAAACCATTCTGTTCTATCTGTGTCTGTTCCCACATCTGTGCTTAATCCCAGGGACTCCGATCCCTTGTCAGGAAGGTTTTCTTCCAAGCACTGAAAGGCCTCTGGAGGCTAAGTTATCTGACCCACATTTATTTATTACCATTTTAGAGGGTTTTTTCCTCTCAACATTTGTCTCTAGGAGAATCAGTTGGGGATGTCTTGGTTTCCTGCTTATAGGTCCTCTGGAATTTGCATTCCAGTACCTAAGCACACAAACAAATGTACCTTCACACACATATGTACGTGCGTTACACATAGCCAGAATAAGTAACCTGAATAAACCTTAAGGTTATAAAATAATGTCCTAATCCCCAACTAACTTGCTAACTTGTTTTCCTTTTTACTGTCATTTTAAATAAGATTATTTAAACGGCAGTGGCAGGCACTTTGAATTCCCTGATCACTTATAGTGACTTTTTCCCCTAAAAGCCCAAAGAATATTGTAGACTTGGCTCTCTTTCGTTCTTCCCGGGCTTTTTGGGAGTGAGGAGGATATTTCCTTGACTTACAGAGCCTCGTAATATCCTTGTGAGTCCATAAAAATTTTCTTTATAAAAAACAAATCTCACATGCCACTTTTTTTATAGATGTCTGCTGGCTCCCAGGATAAGTGTCCAAACTCCTGCCTGTCTCTCTTTCAGCCTTACCTTCTGCCACATTCTGTGTTCTGGATACCCTAACTTCTCCCAGGTCTCTGTATAAACCGCACGCTGTCACAGTTCACATCATTCATTTTGCCTGGAATGCCTTTCCTTTTGTTTTTCAGCCACACACTTCTCCTGATTCTTCATACCCAAATAAAATAGCACTGCGTTGTACCGTGTGCCCTGGTCTCCCAGGCTGCATGGGCTGTGCTCTTTTTTAAAGTTTGTCTCGCACTCTGGCCATCCCCCACGTATTTTTTTTTTTTATTAAAATGTAGTTGATTCACAATGTTTCAGGTGTACAGCAAAGTGATTCAGTTATATGTATATATGTATGTATATTCTTTTTCAGATTCTTTTCCCTTATAGGTTATTATAAGATACTGGAATATAGTTCCCCGTGCCTTATAGTAGGTCTTCGTTGTTTATCTGTTTTATATATAGTGTGGTGTGTGTCCATCACCCACATATTGATTGAGCATGCGCTGCTGGGCAGAAACTGTTTGAAAATAATAATAGTAACTAATAACTTTAATAATAATAACTAATACTGTGTGATAATACTCTATAATACTATCTAACACTAAATACTATATACTACCGTATTTATAGTATAATATCAAATAGTAGTAGCTAATATGTAATATATATGATAGTAGCTAGTACAGTATGAACTATCATAGGTAATAGTGGGTTTCAGAGAAAGTCCTAAGCAATTATTATCTTGTCTCATTTAATCCCCAGAGCAACCCAACAAGGGAGATACTGTTCATATCACCGTTTCCTGCTAAGGAAATGGAGGCACAGAGAGGTGAAGTAACTTTCAGTACATCACATAGCCAGTAAGTGGTCCCAAAGCACTTGGTTCAGTATTTGAACCCAGGCAGGCTGACATGCAACCCTGCATTAACTATATAATAGAGTGTTGAAAGGTAAATGTTTATACAGCTTACATAGTTCTTGTATCTTATTGCAATTATCCATTTATTGTCCTTTTTTCCCCTTCCTCTGGGCCTGGTGTCCCTTAGTGGGGCTTCTTGCGAGCAGAAGTTATGTTAACCCCACACTCGGTCCTATGTGTGCTGTAAAGAGACTCTGAGAAGTAACGTTAATGGAACCAGTAACTGAAGAGTAAGGCCTGGGGCTCAGTGGTTAAGAATCCGCCTGCCAATGCAGGGGACACGGGTTCGAGCCCTGGTCCGGGAAGATCCCACATGCTGCGGAGCAACTAAGCCCGTGTGCCACAACTACTGAGCCTGTGCTCTAGAGCCCACGAGCCACAACTACTGAGCCCGTGTGCCACAACTACTGAAGCCCGTGCACCTAGAGCCTGTGCTCTGCAACAAGAGAAGCCACCACAATGAGAAGCCTGCGCTCTGCAACAAAGAGTAACTCCTGCTTGCCGCAACTAGAGAAAGCCCATGCACAGCCACGAAGACCCAATGCAGCCAAAATAAATAAATTGATTTATTTAAAAAAAAATTGAAAATCTTTAAAAAAAGCCAAAACAGTAAGGCCTTAGATAGCATAAACATTTCATTGGTTTCCACTTCATTTTTCTCAGGACCGTCCATATATGTGAAGAAGAGCAGTTTGTAGAACTGTGAATCGTGTTGGGGACAGGAGAATATTACCGGATTCCTACTAGATGTCAAACATTATGCTGTATTCTCTGCATGTAAAATCTCACGTTGAAGTCTGTGCTGTCTTTATGCCCCCTTTACAGATGGGGATACTGAGGCCAGTGGAGTCTAAGTGACTTGTCCAAGGTCTTAGCTGTCATGTGGCAGAACTGGGGTAGAAACCCAGTGGAAATGTTCTCTACCCGAAACCCTTCCTACCTCTTAGCCCAAAGGCTCTAGGCCTCCTATTCTTATTATAAAAGAGGAGATGTTTAGAAAGAATTTTCTGCTTGAATTTTCTCGCAAAGCTGTTTCAACTAGATGCCTTCTTTCTATATTTATATTCCAGTTAGCATGTGGTCTTTTGCTCTCTTCACTCCCCAGTGTGTATCTCTGAAACAGCCAGGATGACATTTTCAGAATCATACACTGCAATATTTGATCAGTGAACTGGTGGAGTCCACTCCAGTAGTCATGTGGAGGTGAACTGCTGGAACAGGCAAAGGGCTTTTTTGCTCAAGCAAAAATAATGAATTTGCAGAGGCTTGGATTCCCAGGCCTGGATTTGGCTTGCCGGGCTGTTTGTCATCTGCATTTGGACCACAATGAAAGGCCTGTTTCTTTCCCTCCCAGACTTCTTAGAGAATCCAGGGATATGCTGCTTTTTAAAAAGTCTGTTATTTTTATAAGGCTCTTTTTGCTTTCTTGCCCCCAACCATGAAGTCATCTTTGACTTTTAAAAGGAACCAGTTTGACTTTTTACAAAATGAACCAGGGGACTGACTACAGTAGCAATTTCAGATCCGTTATGTTCTGTAAAGTTTTTAGCCAGTGATGGCCGCATGTGATATTCACTTTGGGGGTCGGGGATGTGCACGATGATTCAAATTATGTGAATTTTATAATTTGATGTTTTTTCTAATTTATACTTTAATTCCCACAACTTTAATATGAGTGGAATGCTACCTAGCTCGTAGCACATTTCTTATGAGAAATAGGGTTTTACATTTTTTTAATTAAAGAAACGATACTGGGTACTTTTACTGATACGAGAAGCAAGTTCATACTGACCCCCTTGCATTTCTTCCATTACCACATTGTTCCCGCCTCCAGGCCTTTGCACATGCTGTTCCCTCTGCTTGGAACAGCCTTCTCTCCGCAATCCCACCAGCACCGAAGGTTCATCCATGGCATAGCTGTCTCGTTTGTATCCTCGTTCTTTGAGGTATGACAGAGTTGGTGGATTAATATTAGTGGAATGAATAACTAAATGAGCAAGGCCTCAGACTGCCTAAGCATCCATTGATTTGCACCTGAGCTATGTGTATGGCGTCTCTGCTGAGGCTAACTTTCCTTTGAGAAGGCTTTTCTGGCGTCAGCCTCCTCCCCAATTTGAGATTAGGTGTACTCTAGCTCCCCCATCAGAGCACTCATGGCACTGCATGCAGAGGCTCCTTTATCAGCCTGCGTCCTCCCTATCAGTTAGGGAGCGCGGTTGAATCACCACACAACTGACTCGGGGCCTGACAGATAGTAGGATGCTCAGAAATATTTTGTTCTTTGCCAAGAAGGGGCAGTAAAACAAATGTTGGCCCCTTGAACCCTATTTTGTACTGTGCACAGGTAAAGTGTAAATCCTTAAAAAGTGGACAGACCCGGTTAAGAGTTTTAGTTTTAAAAGGGTCTGATTGCTGGGACAGCAACCATTTGAATATGAGCCCACAGCTTTTTACGTAAAGCTGAGTTATTTTGTATCTTGCACACGATCGGGGGAAGAACAGAGAAACTGTTGAAATAGGGAAAGAGCATGGAGAGGCCTGTGGTTTTGTTGTGGGTATTCTTCTCGTGGTAAGTACACCATCTGGGATGGGTTAGACTTGACTCGAGGGAATGATGGTCAGAGCAGGTCCCACACTGGCCCTGTAGCCAGAATTCTTGGAGTGGCAGCTGGTCTGTGCAGTGGCAACATCAGGAACAAAGGAATGATGAGGTCCCTTGCTCTCTGGGCATAGACATAGGTGGAGTCTGCCCAAGAAGGGTGTTCACACTTTAATGTTCATTGGAATTCACCGTGGGCTTAATAAAGATGCAGATTCCCCTAGGGGAGCGGCCCAGGAGTCTGCATTTTACAAGCATCCCTGGGGATTCTGCTGTAGGTGGATCACTGGCCTGCCCTTCATGAAACAGTGCTTTACAAGATGGGAAATTCTGGAGAAATATTGGTAAGCGGGACGGTCCGTGGAGTGAGAAACTGTCGTTTGTCAGGTCCCTTAGACAGAGGGGAGAGTGCAGTCTGGGAAAGTCAGCTCAAGGAGCAGCTCCCGGAAGGAGGGACACTTTGCATTAGCCCGTGATTATTGTACCCCAGGGAAACCAGCTCCAGCCAAGGCTGATGCTCTGCGCCCAGTGCCAACTTAGAAAGAGAAAGAAAGAGTCATGGTTTCCTTGACTGGATAGGAATGTCGCCTACTCTGTGAAGTAATGAAATACACATGTAAAAATAAGAGAGACAGAGACAGATGGAGCATAATAGAGCACCAGCAGCAGTGAAGGACCAACGGAACACACACGCAGAGGAACGGGGGGTGTTCTCAGCCTGCTTCTAGGAACGTCATCGCCAGCAGGGGAGAATCAGCCCTCCTCGGACTGTCCTGGGCTGGAGGCTTTTCCCGTAGTCATCTGTGGCCAGAAGACAGTACCACTTCCTCAGGAAGGAGGCACTTGATGATCAAAAAGATGCCAAAATAGCAAATATGCATATCCTTTGACCTAGCTGTTTTATCTTAAAGAGATTTTGTTCAAGTGGGGAAAATAATGTATGCATCTGCACGTGCATCGTTTATTGAAAACATCCCCAATGTCCATCAGTAATGGGACTTATAGGTACATAAGATGCAGTAAAATTACCCTTAGCTATTAAAAGTGATGGTATGGGGCTTCCCTGATGGCGCAGTGGTTGACAGTCCGCCTGCCGATGCAGGGGACACGGGTTCGTGCCCCGGTCCGGGAGGATCCCTCATGCCGCAGAGCAGCTGGGCGCGTGAGCCATGGCCGCTGAGCCTGCGCGTCCGGAGCCTGTGCTCTGCAACGGGAGAGGCCACACAGTGAGAGGCCCGCGTACCAAAAAAAAAAAAAAAAAAAAAAAAAGTGATGGTATGGACCTGTAGTTATCGACATGAAAAGATGTCACAGTATATGGTTAAGTGACAAAAGCCGGTTTCAGAATAGCATAGTATTTTATTCAGGTGCATTTAAGCAAAACTGTATGCCTAGATTTCTATTTATTAATCAGTTAGTAATTATTGAGTAACCTATGTACCAGGCACTTTTCAGGGTATTGGAGGTAGAGCAACAAACAAGATCATGGTCCTCTGCCACTTGGAAGTGAAGTGCTTGGAACCAGCAGCATCGTCATTGCCTGGGAGTGTGTTAGGAATGCAGAATCCCAGGCTCCATTCTAGACCTACTGCATTTTAACGTGGTCCTAGGGCTGTCCGTTCGCATGCTGTAGTTTGAGGGACCGTGCTTCTGGAGCATGTTGACCAAAATGGCCCCAGTGGATTTCCCTGGGTGGCGGCAACGTGGGTAATTTTTGCATTGCCTGTGTCCGTTTCTCATCGTTTGAATTTTTCACGGTGAGCTATGTCTTGAGTTTACAGAGCAAGGATGCTAATTTGGCAGGGTAGCCGGAGGCTCCTGCTTCTGGTGCTGTGGGCTGTCTCGGGCACACATGGGCAGGATCCTGGAGCAGGAATCAGAGGTGAGCAGGAGGTGGAAGTTGTGACCGTGGCTCCTTTGGGCCATCCCAGAGGTCTGCAAGAGAGACCCTGAATCCCTGCGGCTGTGGCTGGAGCTGTTGCTGCAGCCTGAGAGATGCTGCAGGTCTGATGAGCTGAGCTCCTGGCTGTTCTGCCTGAGCAGGGAGGCTCTGGCGTTCAGACTCTGTCCAGCTCTTTTGTGTCATCACTATGGGAGAGTCTGGACCAGCAGCTGTCGATGGCAGACCTGCGCTGAGGTATCTGTCATCCTCCAGGCCCAGTGGGCAACCCTGTGCCCTGCCTGAGCAGATTGGGAGGTACAGGCATGCTGCCTGGTGAAGAGCATTTCTGTCCAAGGCTTGGGAAGTTCTGACCATGCAGACAGGGGGTCTGAGCCCTTTCCTGGGGGTCTCTCTTGAATCTGGTCCCTGATGAGGGATTTGGCAGGATGTGACCCTATAGCACCCCACCTAAAGCATAGGTGTAGTTGAAAGAGGGTAGACGCAGGGGCATGAGGACTGGATTACAGACCAGTCTGACCCTAAATTAACTAAGTGACTTTGGGCAAGTCCCAAATTACCTCCTCGGGCCTCAGTGTTTTCATCTGGGAGTCATGAGACTCAGTTATTGAGTGAAGCTGTGTGGCCTACCTGCTGGGCCCCAGATGCTATGCATAGGAAGATGGGGTCTTTGTTATGAGGGCGTCACAACCTGGTGACACGGGAACATCTCTTGGTTCCCCTCTCATTCTGACATGATCCCCAAATGCTGCTCTGAGGGCTTTGGCCTTCCTGCGTTTTTGTTTAGGGCGATAGTGAGTAGAGGTTATTGCAGATTTATGTCCTTGCTGGTTAAAAAAAAAAGTCGACAATTGTGTTAGTCCTTCCTCCACTCCCATCTAGTTTTAAAAAATGTTTTATTTTACTGATCCGTGAAATCCAGAACTGTGGCATTCGGGCTCTAAAAGGAAGGGGAGGGCTCAGATCAGGAAATAAACCAACCCCCAGGAGAGCCCTGAGCCCTGTCTCGCTGCTGGTGAGAGCTGCTGCTTTGAAAAGTTCACGGAGCAGGTCCTTGAAGAGCGGTGGATTCAAGTGCTCAGTGGGATGGAGTCGCCCTGCCTGCCTTTGTCAGGGCAGTTTTAGACTCAGAGTTGGTCTTCTGCTTCTGCCAGGGGCTGCTGAGTTTCATGCCGGAATCTCCCCTTCGTGGAAATCGCGGCGGGCTGGGGGCAATCCAGACTTTGTCCGGGAAGCCCCCCGGGGCCCACGGGGGCTTGTGCAGACAGGGAGCTGCTTGCCAGCGGTGGGCTTCTCTCTGAGCCTCTGCCAGGCGCTCAGCAGGCCGTCCGTGATCTGCCTCACCGTTGCCTGAGCAGGTGTGTGCTGGTGCAGATGTAAATCATAACAGGACAGGCTGCCCGACAGAGACGGCAGCTGAGCGTCCCTGGCAAGGCAGGGAGCCTCGTTAGTGATTCCTGAAGAGCGTGCAGGGCCGAGGCCAAAGAACTGGTCAATTGAATGGTAGCTAATGCATTTATAATTACCCTTATTCTCTTTCCTCTTTCTTTGTCTCATCAAGTCCAGTCCTTGGAGCTGGGCTGGGCCTTAGAAGTGTCGAAGGAGGCAGTAGAGTAGGTGAGTCAAGAAGTAAAGTGTGAGCCTTGACTGTTTTTCAGCTGTGTCAGGGCCTTCACTTCTGGACCTGTTATCTTTTCTGTAAAATGGGTTTTTGGGAGGAGGAAATGAGATGATATCTGTAAAATAGAGCGCAATGCTCAGCCCATGCTAAGCATTCAGTGAGTGCTAGCTGTGATTACCCAGCCCCACTCTTGCCTTTTATGCGCTCATTTGTATATTCGGCAGTATTGATTAGGTACCGTGGTAGGCACTGCACAGTTGCAGCTCCTTCAAGAATGGTGAATGAAAGTATTCAAGTGAGTGTGTGTGCATCAAAGCTCTGCACAAAGCCAATGACATCTATCCTAGGAAGGAAAAGAAAGAAACAGTAAGGGCTAGAGTGCCTGAGGGTAGGGAGCGAGGTGTCTACTGTAGAGAGTGCACTGCTTAAGGAGACCTCAATACAGTAGCGGAGTGAACCATGCCGACCTCTGGGAGAAAGACAGTCCAAGCAGAGGGAACCACAGGCTGCAAAGGTCCCGAGGCAGGACTGTGCCTGATGGGCTTGAGGAGGAGCTGGGAGGCCAGTGTTAGCCAGAGCACGGAGAGTAGGTAGGCATGAAATTAGAGGGGCTCCGCCGGAGTGGCACGATGCTGTGATGGCGGCTGTGGGCTTTTCTAAAGTGTTGGGAGGGCAGAGACGTTTTGAATGGAGGAGTGACGCGTTGAGTTTACAGGGAAACGCTCTCAGGTTAGATGTCAAAGCCTATAGGTAGCTTTTCTGCCCTGAGCCCTGAAAGGGTGACGGGAGCAAGGATGCCCGGTCCTCTGCTTTGAGCATCCATCCCTGGCTCTTACCTGTGACAGTTATTGCCATGGCATCTGCTTACTGGGGACTTTCTATTTCCTACATCTCTTCTGTGTTTATTAATTGGACTTCTTCTCCCTCATTTATGTATTTATTCAACAATTATGGGTCCAACAGATCTCTGGGTTACAATCCAATACTACTGTTGTTCGTTTTGTTGCTCAAATTGTTCTAGCTCTGGCCGTTGGGAGCCCCTGCAGGTTGACTCCTGTGTCCTTTGGACATGCCTCCATCGTATTTTAAGCACTTCTTCACTTTCTGGCAACACAAGACACTCCAGGTTCATCTTGTATTTTCCCCCAGGAATGAGCCACTTCTCCAGGGAGCCCTGGTTCTCTTTATTGGATCATAGAATTTAGAAACCAGGATCTAGGCGCTGGCTGTGCTTATTGCTATTGGGGTGTACTGCTTCTAGTCTTTCTTAGCAGATGAGCTAGGAAATGTATGTACGTACACTAACCCATGCACACACGCAGATCTGTATTTCTATCTGTCGATCTATCCATCCATCCATCCATCTATCCATCTATCTGTGTTTACAAATCTTGAGTTCATATTGATGCCTTCAATTCCAGTCCAAAGCCTCGGGGTTCATTTTCATCTTCTCACTCTCTTTATTTGTGATTTCTTCCTCTGATAGTGAGAAACCTTGTTCTTATTATCTGTAATATACTTACCTATTTGTTCAACCCTAGTACTACACAAAAGGCAGTTTCAGAATTGCTGATTCATACCCCTGTGAGAAACAAATATAACTAGAGTACTTGTGAACAGTTCTTTTTTTCTTTAGCCTTATAGAATCCAGGCAAAATAATGTTTACCAGAGTTACGTGGGCTACTTCTTTTCTTCCCCACCTCCTTCAGTGTGGTGCTGTTATTCATCTGTAAGTTATGTTCATTTGTTGCTGTTTATATTTCATTCTGAGCCCTGCCCCCAACACACACATGCACACGCACATGGGTTTGATTTTAATTGTTTACATTTTGGGTATGTGAAATATTATCATGGTTCTAAGAGTCAGAGCTATACAAATAGACTCAGAGAAGTGCGCACCCTTCTCATCCCTGCTACCTTGTTCCATTCGCATTTCCCTATTCTTTCCAACCTTTTCTTACCCACCCCCTGTAGGTAACCAGTCTCTTTGGTTTCTGGTTTATCCTTCCTATATTTCTTTTGCATAGATGAACAAGTACATGTATGTTTTCTTAGATCCCCTTCTTTTGCTATATGGAGGGGTAAAGTACGGTAGATACTCTTTTGCACTTTGCTTTTTTTGCTTAACAGTATGTCCTGGAGATCACTTCCTATCAGTTCATGGAGATCTTCCATAATGAGCTTTTCAAACTTGGGTAATCAGAAAAAGAAATTTAGCAGCCCAAGGATCAATTTTAAAGTTCTATAAGCCTAGTGATCTGATGATGATGATGATAAGTAGCATAAGTTTTACCATTAATTGAGCATCTACTGTATGCCATGCTCTGTGCCAAGCATTTTATATAGATTATCACACTGAATCCTTCCCTGGGCCATATGAGATAGATATTACCTCCAGTTTACCAATGAGGAAACTGAGGCTCAGTTGTATTTAGAAACTTGCCCAAGGTCATAAAGATTAGAGCCACAATTTGAACACAGGACACTCTCTCCCAAGTTTGTGCATTGTGAAGAGCACACCAGCACCGTTAGAGTACTTTCAGGTTAAAACAAAGCCATGTGGGTTTTTTAAATCTAGCCACGTCCCAGGCTTAAAATCCCTGTTGATAGTGTATCAGCTGTTCCCAAAGTTGGCATGTTATACTGATGACGAGAATATGAAGGTAATCTACTGCCTGTTCGTTCCAAAGAAATAACCCCTTCCTTCTTGAGGACCATGGGTCCTGCCTCTAAGACAGGAGACAAAAGGGATGCTAGGTGGGGCCTGCTACCTGGGATACAGCAATAGATCCCATCACACCTTAGAATCACAAGCCAGAGCCGCCAGCACCATTAACAGGAAAGTACATTACCCCACAGGGCTGTTTGGTTAGCAGGACATCAATCAAGCTTGAGTTACAGCAGTTCTGTTAAAAGTCTTTGTATAGCAGGAGTGGAAGAAGGGTTTCTCTGAGCAGGGTTCTGGCTTCTGTTGTGAGAAGTGACAGCCTCTGGCAGAGAGGCAGTACAGTTGAGCGTGGCTTCTGGACTCTGAGTACTGGGGGCCTCACCCCAGCACCATGTTTTCTAGCCGTGTAACCCTGGGCAAGTCACTTTACCTCTTCAGAGCGTTTCTGTGAAATGAGGAAAAGAAGCACACCCGTCTTTGTCAGGGGTTCCCAAGACCACCTTCAGTTTCAGTGATTTACTAGAAGGAATCGTAGAACTCAGCATACAGTCATACCCACAGCTATGATTGATTACAGTGAAAGGATACAAAGCAAAATGAACAGAGGGACGAGGTGACGGAGTGAAGTCAGAGGAAAACAAGTCCAGGCTTCCAGAGTCCTTGCCCAGTGCAGTCACACAGGAGGCCCTTCATTCCCCCAGCAGCAAATGTGACATAACGTGTGAAATGCTTTCTCCCAGGGAAGCTCATTAGAGGCTCAGTGCCCAGGGTTTTTACTGAGAGCTGGTCATGCAGGCACCCTCTGCCCAACATGTACCCAAATCCCAGACTCTCAGAAGAAAGGCAGGTGTTCAGCATAAATGCACTGTTTGCATGGATAGTTTACGCACAGTGAGCCGTCCTCAGGAGGGAATGATGCAAACCTTCCCGACATCCAATTTCCCAGATGCCAGCCAGGCGAGGGCCAACTTTGCAAGCAAGGCTTTCTAAGGATGGCGGCCTCAGGCCTCTTGAGCCCTGCTGGTGTGGAGGCTGGGTTTGGCCTATTTGGGACCTTGGTGGCAGTGGATGAGCCACTCCCTTCCTGGAGGATGACACATGTGGGCTTCTAGTCTGGCTGGGTATTGGAGGTGGGTGCTGGTGGTAAGAAACTTTGGGCACTTCAAGGTAGATGTAAAAGGCCCCAGTTGCACACTCTGAGTCAGCGGGATGGGTATGTGGTGGTCAGAAAACTTATCCTCCTGACGTCTCGTTGTTTGTCTCGTTTGTCCTCCTGCAGCCAAGGCTAAATCGAAATGTGGCCCGACCTTCTTCCCCTGTGCCAGCGGCATCCACTGCATCATTGGCCGCTTCCGGTGTAACGGGTTTGAGGATTGTCCCGACGGCAGCGACGAAGAGAACTGCAGTAAGTACCGGGGCCTGCGTACCACGCTCCCCTGTTCATTCCCACCAGTGGACCTTCCATCCTGGCCGCTCTCATCTGTGTGCCTCTTACACCCCCAGGCTTGGGCCTTTTCTCTATTTGTTACTATTTGTTACTGCTTACTGGAATCTATTTGTTACTGCTTACTTCTTGTGTGATTGTGTAGATGCTCAGCTACCATTTATCAGGGCCTTTGCTAAGTACACTGGGCCTGGGGCATACTTTGTTTTCAGTTCTGATGATGGCTCTGGAAATGTAAGCGTGTTATCCCCATCGACACATAAGGACCTGAAGTATGAGCGGTCAACGGACTCATCCAGAGTCACATAGCTTATCAGCTGCAGAGCCAGTTCTAGGCTCATTCAGACGCTCATCTGATTGACCCTGCCACTCAGCACCCCACGTTTAGGTGCTTGCTTTCCTTCTCATTTTGAATTCTTTAAAGAAAGATGTTTATATATTAATTATATACATACTATAAGAATATGCTCTTGGAAGTTGCCGTATGATCCAACAATCCCACTCCTGGGCATATATCCGGAGAAACCTCTAATTCGAAAAGACACATGCCCCCCAGCGTTCATAGCAGCACTATTTACAATAGCCAGGACGTGGAAGCAACCTAAATGTCCATTGACAGATGAATGAATAAAGAAGATGTGATACATATAAACAATGGACTGTTACTCAGCCATTAAGAAGAATGCAGTAATGCCATTTGCAGCAACATGGATGGACCTGGAGATTATCACTCTAAGTGAAGTAAGTCAGACAGAGAAAGACAAATACCATATGATATCACTTATTTGTGGAATCTAAAATATGACACAAGTGAACTTATTTGCAAAACGGAAATGGACTCACAGACATAGAAAACCAATTTATGGTTACCAAAGGGAAAAAAGGGTGGAGGGAGGAGTAAATTAGGAGTATAGGATAAACAGATACAAACTACTATATATAAAAAAGATAAACAACAAGGTCCTAGTGGATAGCACAGGGAACTATATTCAATACCTTGTAATAAACCACAATGGAAAAGAATATGAAAAAGAAAATATATGTGTGTGTATAACTGTGAATCACTTTGCTGTACATATGAAACTAACACAACATTGGAAATCAACTATACATCAATGTTTAAAAAAGAATACGCTCGAGCACTGTGAGTAGCATGAGGGGCGGAGCCTTGGGAGCTCCAGGATCATGAGTTGCAGCGGGGATAGGGGAGGATGGGGGCGTCGGCTGCTTCTTCTAGACGCTAAGGAATGCCGCTGGACCTGGATCCAAAACAGGCTCTTCATATCCACCAGGCACAGAGGACAACAACTGGCTGGAGGACTGAGTGGAGTGCAGAAGGCCGGCCACTCTGTGCCTTTCGATTGGAGAATTTAACCCATTTACATGTAAGCCGTGTGGCTGACAGGGCCTTGGTTCTCCAGCCGGGTGTCACGCCGGACCCTCTGAGGTGGGAGAGCCGAGTTCAGGACACTGGACCACCAGAGACTTCCTAGCCTCACGTAATATCAACTGGCAAGAGCTCTCCCAGAGATCTCCATCTCAACGCTAAGACCCAGCTCCACTCAACGACCAGCAAGCTCCAGTGCTGGACACCCTATGCCAAACAACTAGCAAGACAGGAACACAACCCCACCCATTAGCAGAGAGGCTGCCTAAGATCATAAGTTCACAGACACCCCAAAAACATACCACTGGACGCGGTCCTGCCCACCAGAAAAACAGGATCCAGCCTCATCCACCAGAACACAATCACCAGTCCCCTCCACCCGGAAGCCTACACAACCCACTGAACCAACTGGGGGCAGACAACAAAAACGACAGGAACTACAAACCTACAACCTGTGAAAAGGAGACCCCAAACACAGTAGGTTAAGCAAAATGAGAAGACAGAGAAATATGCAGCAGATGAAGGAGCAAAGTAAAAACATAAACAAACACCAGACCAAACAAATGAAGAGGAAATAGGCAGTCTACCTGAAAAAGGATTCAGAGTAATGATAGTAAAGATGATCCAAAATCTTGGAAATAGAATGGAGAAAATGCAAAAAACATTTAACAAGGACCTAGAAGAACTAAAGAGCAAACAAACAATGATGAGCAACACAATAAATGAAATTAAAAGTTCTCCAGAAGGAATCAATAGCAGAATAACTGAGGCAGAAGAATGGAGAAGTGACCTGGAAGATAATATAGTGGAAATAACTACTGCAGAGGAGAATAAAGAGAAAGGAATGAAAAGAATTGAGGACAGCCTCAGAGACCTCTGGGACAACATTAAACGCACCAACATTCGAATTATAGGGGTCCCAGAAGAAGAAAGGACTGAGAAAATATTTGAAGGGATTATAGTTGAAAACTTCCAGAATATAGGAAAGGAAATAGTCAATCTAGTCCTGGAAGCACAGAGTCCCATACAGGATAAATCCAAGGAGAAACACACCAAGACACATATTACTCAAATTATCAAAAATTAAGTACAAAGAAAAAATATTAAAAGCAGCAAGGGAAAAGCAACAAATAACATACAAGGGAATCCCCATAAGGTTAACAGCTGATCTTTCAGTAAAAACTCTGTAAGCCAGAAGGGAGTGGCAGGACATATTGAAAGTGATGAAAGGGAAAAACCTACAATGAAGATTACCCAGCAAGGATCTTATTCAGATTCTATGGAGAAATTAAAACCTTTACAGGCAAGCAAATCTAAGAGAATTCAGCACCACCAAACCAGCTTTACAACAAATGCTAAAGGAACTTCTCTAGGCAGAAAACACAAGAGAAGGAAAAGACCTACAATAACAAACCCAAAGCAATTAAGAAAATGGTAATAGGAACATAAATATCAATAATTGCCTTATATGTAAATGGATTAAGTGCTCCAACCAAAAGACATAGACTGGCTGAATGGATACAAAAACAAGACCCGTATATATGCTATCTACAAGAGACCAACTTCAGACCAAGGGACACATACAGACTGAAAGTGAGGGGATGGAAAAAGATACTCCATGCAGATGGAAAACAGAAGAAAGCTGGAGTAGCAATTCTCATATCAGACAAAATAGACTTTAAAATAAAGACGATTACAAGAGACAAAGAAGGACACTACATAATGATCAAGGGAGCAATCCAAGAAGAAGATATAACAATTGTAAATATTTATGCACCCAACACAGGAGCACATCAATACATAAGGCAAATACTAACACATAAAAGGGGAAATAGACAGTAACACATTCATAGTAGGGGACTTTAACACCCCACTTTCACCAATGGACAGATCATCCAAAATGAAAATTAATAAGGAAACACAAGCTTTAAATGATGCATTAAACAAGATGGACTTAATTGATATTTAAAGGACATTCCATCCAAAAACAATAGAATACACTTTCTTCTCAAGTGCTCGTGGAACATTCTCCAGGATAGATCATATGTTGGGTCACAAATCAAGCCTTGGCAAATTTAAGAAAATTGAAATCATATCAAGTATCTTTTCTGACCACAACACTATAAGACTAGATATCAATTACAGGAGAAAAACTGTAAAAAATACAAACACAGGGAGGCTAAACAATACACTACTAAATAACCAGGAGATCACTGAAGAAATCAAAGAGGAAATCAAAAAATACCTAGAAACAAATGACAGTGAAAACACGATGATCCGAAACCTATGGGATCTAGCAAAAGCAGTTCTAAGAGGGAAGTTTATAGCAATACAATCGTACCTCAAGAAACAAGAAACATCTCAAATAAACAACCTAATCTTACACCTAAAGCAATTAGAGAAAGAAGAACAAAAAAAAACCCCCAAAGTTAGCAGAAGGAAAGTAATCATAAAGAACAGATCAGAAATAAATGAAAAAGAAATGAAGGAAACAGTAGCAAAGATCAATAAAATGAAAAGCTGATTCTTTGAGAAGATAAACAAAATTGATAAAACATTAGTCAGACTCATCAAGCAAAAGAGGGAGAAGACTCAAATCAATAGAATTAGAAAAGAAACAGGAGAAGTAACAACTGACACTGCAGAAATACAAAGGATCATGAGAGATTACTACAGGCAACTATATGCCAATAAAATGGGCAACCTGGAAGAAATGGACAAATTCTTAGAAAAGCACAACCTTCCAAAACTGAACCAGGAAGAAATAGAAAATATAAACAGACCAATCACAAGCACTGAAATTGAGACTGTGATTAAAAATCTTCCAACAAACAAAAGCCCAGGACCAGATGGCTTCACAGGCGAATTCTATCAAACATTTAGAGAAGAGCTAACACCTGTTCTTCTCAAACTCTTCCAAAATATAGCAGAGGGATGAACACTCCCAAACTCATTCTACGAGGCCACCGTCACCCTGATACCAAAACCAGACAAAGATGTCACAAAAAAACTACAGGCCAATATCACTGATGAACATAGATGCAAAAATCCTCAACAAAATACTAGCGAACAGAATCCAAGAGCACATGGAAAGGATCGTACATCTTGATCAAGTGGGGTTTATCCCAGGAATGCAAGAATTCTTTAATATATGCAAATCAATCAATGTGATACACCATATTAACAAATTGAATGATGAAAACCATATGGTAATCTCAATAGATGCAGGAAAAGCTTTTGACAAAATTCAACACCAATTTATGATAAAAACCCTCCAGAAAGTCGGCATAGAGGGACCTTACCTCAACATAATACAGGCCATATATGACAAACCCACAGCCAACATTGTTCTCAATGGTGAAAAACTGAAACCGTTTCCACTAAGATCAGGAACAAGACAAGGTTGCCCAGTCTCATGGCTATTATTCAATTAGTTTTGGAAGTTTTAGCCCCAGCAATCAGAGAAGAAAAAGAAATAAAAGGAATCCAAATCGGAAAAGAAGAAGTAAAACTGTAACTGTTTGCAGTTGACATGATACTATACATAGAGATTCCTAAAGATGCTACCAGAAAACTACTAGAGCTAATCAATGAATTTGGTAAAGTAGCAGGATACAAAATTAATGCACAGAAATCTCTTGCATTCTTATACAGTAATGATGAAAAATCTGAAAGAGAAATTAAGGAAAGACTCCCATTTACCATTGCAACAAAAATAATAAAATACCTAGAAATAAACCTACCTAAGGAGACAAAAGACCTGTATGCAGACAACTACAGGACACTGGTGAAAGAAATTAAAGATGATACAAACTGATGGAGAGATATACCATGTTCTTGAATTGGAAAAATCAACATTGTGAAAATGACTCTACTACCCAAAGCACTCTACAGATTCAGTGCAATCCCTATCAAACTACCAATAGCATTTTTCACAGAACTAGAACAAAAAATGTCACAATTTGTATGGAAACAGAAAAGACCCTGAATAGCCAAAAGCAATCTTGAGAAGAAAAACGGAGCTGGAGGAATCAGGCTCCCTGACTTCAGACTATACTATAAACCTATAGTAATCAAGACAGTATGGTCCTGGCACAAAAACAGAAATACAAATCAATGGAACAGGATAGAAAGCCCAGAGATAAACCCATGCACATATGGTCACCTTATCTTTGATAAAGGAGGCAAGAATATCCATTGGAGAAAAGACAGCTTCTTCAATAAGTGTTGCTGGGAAAACTGGACAGCTATATGTAAAAGAATGAAATTAGAACACTCCCTAACACCATACACAAAAAATAAACTCAAAATGGATTAAAGACCTAAATGTAAGGCCAGACACTATAAAACTCTTCGAGGAAAGCATAGGTAGAACACTCTATGACATAAATCACAGCAAGATCCTTCTTGACCCACCTCCTAGAGAAATGAAAATAAAAACAAAAATAAACAAATGAGACCTAACTTAAAAAAAACTTAAAAGCTTTTGCACAGCAAAGGAAACCATAAACAAGACGAAAAGAGAACCATCAGAATGGGAGAATATATTTACAAACGAAGCAACTGACAAAGGATTAATATCCAAAATATACAAGCAGCTCATGCAGCTCAATATGAAAAAAACAAACAACCCAATCCAAAAATGGACAGAAGACCTAAATAGACATTTCTCCAAAGAAGGTATACAAATTGCCAACAAACACATGAAAGGATGCTCAACATCACTAATCATTAGAGAAATGCAAATCAAAACCACAATGAGGTATCACCTCGCTCCAGTCAGAATGGCCATCATCAGAAAATCTACAAACAATAAATGCTGAAGAGGGTGTGGAGAAAAGGGAACCCTCTCGTACTGTTGGTGGGAACGTAAATTGATACAGCCACTATGGAGAACAGTATGGAGGTTCCTTAAAAAACTAAAAATAGAACTACCAAACAACCCAGCAGTTCCACTACTGGGCATATACCCTGAGAAAACCATAATTCAAAAAGTCATTTACCATAATGTTCATTGCAGCACTATTTACAATAGCCAGGACATGGAAGCAACCTAAGTGTCCATCAACAGGTGAATGGATAAAGAAGTGGCACATATACACAATGGAATATTACTCAGCCATGAACAGAAACGAAATTGAGTTATTTGTAGTGAGGTGGATGGACCTAGAGTCTGTCATACAGAGTGAAGTAAGTCAGAAGGAAAAAAAACAAATACCATATGCTAACACTTATATATGGAATCTAAAAAAAAAAGGTTCTGAAGAACTTAGGGGCAGGACAGGAATAAAGGCGCAGATGAAGAGAATGGACTTGAGGACATGGGGTGCGGGGAAGCTGGGATGAAGTGAGAGAGTGGCATGGACATATATACACTACCAAATGTAAAATTGATAGCTAGTGGGAAGCAGCCGCATAGCACAGGGAGATCAGCTCTGTGCTTTGTGACCACCTAGAAGGGTGGGATAGGGAGGTTGGGAGGGAGACGCAAGAAGGAGGGGATATGGGCATCTATGTATATGTATAGCTGATTCACCTTGTTATACAGCAGAAACTAACACAACATTGTAAAGCAATTATACTCCAATAAAGATGTTAAAAAAAAAAAAAAGAATATGCTCCTGGAAAAAAATCCAAGTAGGATAGAAAGCTAAAGTGTTCCTTGATTTGTGACCACCTGATTCCTTTTACCTGGTGTATAATATTCCATGGTATCAACACACAGAGAGACAGACAGACACACACACACCTCCTCTTGTTCTCTCTACCCCTCCTGCCTCTTAGCAGTCTTGGTGTTGAAGCTCACCTCACTACTCCTTGGCCTGGATATACTGGTGCCTTGCTTGGCAGCATCTCTGTGTCCAAATCCACACTCAGCTGTTTCAGTGACCTTCAGGTGTCCCTTTCCCGCCTTTCACGCTGTTCCAGCTCCCCCAGCAATTCGCTTTGTACCTGCTTCTGGTTCCTCTGGTCACTGCTTAGTTTATTCTTTTTCTTTTCCCCTTCAATGTTTAGACTGCTGGAGCCTTTCTAACTGTAGTTGGCTCTTGACAAACTTACACATTTACCTTCTGCACTTATATATTTTAATAACCCTTTTCTCTTCTGATTATTGTAAAGAACTTGCGAAATATAGAAAAGTATAAAGAGGAAAGCAAAAATGCCTAGAAGGCAATGCTGTTAATATGTGGGTTATTTTGTTATAGTCATCCCCCCTACCCTGTCTGTCTACCTATCATCTATCTTCTCTAATATGTTTAATTGAGATGTCCTCTTTATTGTGACCATTTTCTCATGTTATTAAATTTTTTCGAAGCCTAATTCGAAAACAGGGATTGTTTTGATAAACTGATTTTCCCTTACCCTGTTGGTTCTATTTTAAGTCCTTGAGGAGGAGAGTGACTATCTCCTATGTTCTTTTATGTCTTTCCAGGGAACAATCATTGCTGTACTGTCCCAAGAGGGACACAGAGAGTTTATAACTCTACTGTATGCATTCTCCTGTTGCCTTATCTCACCTTCTGGGTCTCAAATGGCAGAGATATGGCAGAGCTGCTAGATTGCTGAATGGTTAGTAAGTAGAGGGGCTGAACCCCAGCTTAGCGAGGAGGGTGCATATCACTAACAGGGTAGGGGCCTGACGGAGCAAAATGACTCTGGAGCTGGGGTCTGGCCTCAGATTTGTGTTCTGCCCTAGGGAAGCACCAGTTGGGCTTCTAACATAATCTCCTTGCACAGTGGTTTTCTCTAGAATGGAGGTACTGACAGCCTGCTTTCCAGGTTTGTTGTGCGGGTTAGATGAGATAATATCTGAAAAGTGCTTAGTGTGGTACTAAGTACTGTCCATAGGGATCTTATCACGGAAGGGGGGAATTTTATATGTATCATCATACATATATATGTACTAGAGAGTAATTCAGTGGCAATAAAAGCAAGTGTGAGGCATTACAGTATGTACGTTCTAAATGATTGTGTCATCCTGTGTACTGTTTGCCATAATTAAGAGCCCTGTATGATTAGATGTTTGGATATTGGTCTTTAATTGTCTAAATGCGTAAATTATATTCACTCTAAATTAAGCCAATGAGGATTAAGCCAGCATTTTCCTCTGGCATATCTGCCATTTGAAAAGAGTGGTTCTAACTCACTGTTCTGAAAACTGGTAAATAAAAGGAAAGAATCAAGCATTTATCCTCCCTTTCATATATGAATTACACTTCTGAGTAATTAAATAGCTGACTTAGAAAAGTTTTTTTTTAATTGAAGAATACCAGCTGATAGAAGAATGAGAGAATTAGAGTATGTCTATTTTATAAACCCAATGAAGAAATGGATCATCAAATGGCTGCTAAAACCATTAGATGAGAAATTGAAAGGGAGCTTTATAATGTATGGATCAGGCAGAAAAGTCCCGAAACGGGCAATCTTCTCACAGATGACTTTGAATCAGTATTGCATCACTTCAAGTGGATTGTAGAAACCTTATCACTCTATGGATCTCTCTGTATTATAGTTGTCTTAAATAGTACATCTTCCTGCTTTAAAAATCCCAAAAGATGGGCTTCCCTGGTGGCGCAGTGGTTGAGAGTCCGCCTGCCGATGCAGGCGACACGGGTTCGTGCCCCGGTCCGGGAAGATCCCACATGCCGGGGAGCGGCTGGGCCCGTGAGCCATGGCCGCTGAGCCTGCGCATCCGGAGCCTGTGCTCCGCAACGGGAGAGGCCACAACAGTGAGAGGCCCGCGTACCGCAAAAAAAAAAAGAAAAAAAATCTTAAAACAAAAAATCCCAAAAGACAATGTTTTAATGTTTACTTTAACTTTTCAAGTATGTTTAAAAGAACTCCAGAGGAGAAGATTCGTCTATTATATTTACCCAGATATTTACCATTTTGGTTGCTCTTCCTTCGTTCCTGATGTTCCAGGTTTTTTTCTGGTATCATTTTCCTTCTGTCTGAAGAACTTCCTTTAGCAATTCTTTTAAAGCAGGTCTGCTGGCAACAAATTCTCTTAATTTTCCTCATCTGAGAGTGTCTTTATTTCACCTGCTTTCCTAAAGGATATGTTCACTGCATGTAGAATTCTGGGGTGGCAGTTCTTTTCTTTAAAGCACTTTAAAAATGTTGTGCCACTTCCCCTGGCTTCTCTTGTTTCCAGTGAGAAATTTGCAGTTATTTTAAACTGTTTTCCCTTAGAGAATACACCACTTTTATCTGGCTGCTTTGAAGATTTGTTTTGTTTTGTTTTTAGTTTTTACCACTTAGATGACAATGTGTCTCGGATGACAATGTGTCTGGGTACGTGGATTTCTTTGTTTATCCTGTTTAGGGTTCTCTTTGAATCTGTAGGGTTTTGTCTTTTGCCGTACTTAGTACATTTTCAACTAGTCTCTCTCTCTTTTTTAAATTGAAATATAGTTGATTTACAATCAATCCTCTTTCTCTTTTTCTTGTGGGATTCTGATAACAATTTTAGGTCCCTGAAACTCTGTCCATTTTTTAATCAATCTTTTTTCTTTTTATTATCCAGATTGGATTATTTCTATTACTCTTTTGTCAGGTTTACTTTTTCCTCTGTCATCTCCAATCTACTTTCGAGCCCATACAATGTGACTCTTTTTTACTTTGGTTACTCTATTTTTCAGTTCTGAAATTTCCTTTTGGTTCTTCTTTACATCTTGTGTTCCTTTGCTGAGACTTTCTATTTTCCATTTGTTTTGAGAGTGTTTGTGATTGCTTGTTAGTATTTGTATAATCGCTGCTTTAAAGTCTCTGTCACAAAATTCCAACATCTGCCTTATCTTGCTGTTGGTGTCTGTTGATTATCCTTTCCCATGAGAGTTGAGATTTTCCTGTTTTTTCATATGACAAGTAATTTTGGATTTTATTTTGATTATTTTGATTACTATGCATGACACTTTGGGTTTTGTTTAAATCCCACAGAGAAGGCTTGTATTTTTGTTCTAGTGGACAAATGACTCTGCTGGGTCAGGCCACAAGTTCCTAACAGCCCTCTGGAAGGGCAATAAAGCCCTCAGTGGACTGTAGTCACAGTTGTTTTTAGACTGTTTTTGCAGTGCTGCTTGGACCTGTTCTGTGTCTGCACCTCCCAGTGGCCGGTCTGGGACCTGGGCAGTGGTCTATGCGTTTAGTTCTTACCATCTTTAGTCTGCTGATTAGGACCAGATCCATGCATGTGCATCTTGGGAATCAGCCTCGGAGTTCAAAAACAACTTTATGAAGTTGATTTCCCAAGTTCCTCCCTCTCCGTGATCTCTCTGATATTTGCCAGTTTCCTGGGAGTCAGAGAGGGGAAAAAGAAGGTAAACTTAGCACCATTTCAGTGCTAGTTCAAATTTTGGTCTTCTTCCACAGTTGGTCTGCTCCAATTTACTTTTCAGAATCTAAAAACAGCTGTTACATGTATTCTGTCCAGGTTTTCTTTAGCTGCATTCAGTAGGAGAGCCAGGGTGTGGTGTGATTGCTGCATCTGACCTGGAATTGGATCCTCCCACAAGTCAGTTGGCGCATCACAAGGAAAGAGACAACCAGACATTTGCCTTCTGATACAACCCAAAAGGAACACACATCACCACTCTATGGTATTTCTGCCCCCAAACATCCAACCTGAATCTGATTGAGCCTCTTGGTCTGTCTTAGTCAATTCAGGCTGCTATAATAAAATACCATACACTGGGTGGCATACGCAACAGAAGCTTACTTCTCACAGATCTGGAAGTCCAGGATCAGAGTACCAGCGTGGTCAGGTTGGTGGTGTGGACCCTCTCTCTGGTCATAACCTCACATGGCCTTCCTTGGTGTGTGCACACAGAGAGAGAAATCCTCATCATCATCTTATAAGGGCGCTTATCCCATCATGAGAACATCACCCTCATGACCTCATCTAACCCTAAGCACCTCCCAAAGACCCCACCTCCTAATTCCATCCATTAGAGGTTAGTGTTTCCACATATGAATTTGGGGGGAACACGAACATGCAGTTCTTAACACTAAGCACTAGTTTATAGGAAATTCAGGGACAGAGGAACATGTTAGTGACCCCGTGGGTAGATAAACGGCCAGATCCGGAATGTGGAATATTCTCCACCACTCAGTTTCAGCCACAAATAAATTCTAAGAAAAGAAATTAGAAGGGGGAGCCTACAGATTCAAAGAGACTAAGGGACAAGCCAACCAAACGTAATATGTGGACCTTGTTTCAACCCTGATTCAAACAAACCAACTGTTAAAAAAATTGAGATAGTTGGGAAATCTTGAATTGTGGTTGTATATCTAATATTAAGGCATTATTATTAAGTTTTTAAGTTTAAGGATGGCATTCTGTTTATTATTTTTTAAAAATCCTTATCTTTGAGAAACATATACTGGAGTATATGAAAATGAAATTACCTGGTATCTAGGATGTGCTTCAAGCCTTTCCTCTGGGGTGGGGTTGGGGTGGGGGGTGGATAGTGGGTGAGGTAGGACTGAAACAGATGTGTCAGCGTATTGGTAATTCTTTTTCATTTTAATTATGGGTTTATTGCTTAGATACTGGAAAATAAATTTTTTCCTTTTTTTAATTGAAGTATAGTTGATTTACATTGTTGTGTTAGTTACTGCTGAATAGCAAAGTGATTCATTATACATATATATGTACATTCTTTTTTTTTAAATATTCTTTTCCATTATGGTTTATCATAGGATATTGAATATAATTCCCTGTGCTATACAGTTGGACCTTGTTGTTTATCCATTCCATATATAAAAGCTTACATCTGCTAACCCCGACCTTCCACTCCATCCCTCCCCCAACGCCCTCCCCCTTGGCAACCACAGGTCTGGTCTCTATGTCCATAGTTTTGTTTCTGTTTCATAGGTTCATTTGTGTCATATTTTTAGATTCCACATATAAGTGATATCATATGGTATTTGTCTTTCTCTTTCTGACTCACTTCACTTAGTATGATAATCTCTAGTTGCATCTGTGTTGCTGCAAATGACATTATTTCATTCTTTTTTATGGCTGAGTAGTATTCCATTGTATACATGTACCACATCTTCTTTATCCATTCATCTGTCGATGGACATTTATGTTGTTTCTATGTCTTGGCTATTGTGAATAGTGCTGCTATGAACATAAGGGTGCATGTATCTTTTTGAATTATAGTTTTGTCTGGATACATGCCCAGGAGTGGGGATGCTGGATCACATGGTAATTCTATTCTTAGTTTTCTGAGGAACCGCCACACTGTCTTGCACAGTGACTGTACCAACTTACATTCCCACCAACGGTGAAGGAGCGTTCCCTTTTCTCCACACCCTCTCCAGCATTTGTTGTTTGTAGACTTTTTAATGATGGCCATTCTGACTGGTGTGAGGTGGTACCTCCTTGTAGTTTTGATCTGCATTTCTCTAACAGTTAGCGATGTTCAGCATCTTTTCTTGTGCCTCTTGGCCATCTGTATGTCTTCTTTGGAGAAATATCTGTTTAAGTCTTCTGCCCATTTTTGGATTGTAATGGTAATTATTAAAACCAGGTGATTGAAACACAGGGGTTCCCTATGCCAGTCTCTATT
The DNA here is from genome assembly GCF_011762595.2 of Tursiops truncatus. NCBI lineage: Eukaryota > Metazoa > Chordata > Mammalia > Artiodactyla > Delphinidae > Tursiops > Tursiops truncatus. The sequence goes on from NC_047041.1 coordinate 85,800,919, forward strand.
TTTGTATGTAACTGGAATTTTCCATAATAAAATGGTAAAAAGAAATAAAAGATAAAGGAGCAGTTTTGTTGGGTGATGTCTTGACTTCAGCAAATAATTGGAGAGTCATATTTTTAAAGAACTTTATTTCTGTGGATGTGTTTTCCACTGTTTGCATTCATTTTGCAGGAGGAAGGATAAGCAAGGACCAGTGTTTCCTTCTAGAGGATCACAGTGCTGAGATTTTGCCCTTTCACTTCCTTCCTTTCTCCTTTTTACTGTGCTTGGCCTCTTCCTCCTGCCTTGGGCTCAGACATCCTCGGCTGGCGGTGAAGCCCTGATGGGCTGACAGCACAGCTCTCCCCCGGTCCTCCGTCAGGGAGGACAGGTACTCCTTCCAGGAACTGAGTTATGGCAGAGTGGTCTGGGTGACCACGGTGGAAAATTCTTTCAAGTGGGATCTTCTGCTGCTGTTTTCAGCATAGTTGTGCTCAGAAAACCCGCTGTGTACTGGACTGTTTTTCTCCCACTGCTGATGAAGTCTTGCCTGTCCCCCTAAAGAGCTGACTTGCTCAGCCAGTGTGTCTATATTTTTTAATCACGGAGCCCCTTGGTGCTTGTGTATTTCTGTAGCTTTATTCATGTCAACCCAGATCAGATTCCACATGTCTTCTTCACCCCTCAGCAGATCCATGAGTGGAAGCCTCAGGGAGCTGTGCCTCACGTCGGAGGGGCTGGGTGAGCAGAGGGGCGGGAGGATGCTTGCACCCTATGCTTCCAAGCTCCATCAGCAAGGTCCCCTTAAAGGCTCCTGTACGACCTGCTTCCCTGGGGAGTTGTTCCTGGTCTGCCGAGCCTGTGTGTTGGCACAGCATCTTGGGTCGCCCCCAAACAAATCAGAGGCCTGCCCTGAACACCCTGTAAAGATAAGTCCTCTCCTCTCCAGTCTCCCACGCTGTCTCCTTCCCCTGATTCACGCTTCTCCTCTGCACTTACCACCACTTTTTGTTTATTTTCTGCCTTCTCTGCTGCACCGTGATGGCCATGAGACGGTATTGCTGCATGGTTCACGGCTGTACTCCCAGTGCCAGCTGTACAGTCTGGCTCAGCCTTAGCGCGGGATAAATGCATGTGGAATAAATTGCACTTCTCATGCTTTATCTTCAGTGCACATTGACCTGCCTGTCTCCCCACTAGAGTGTAAGCTCTTTAAGAACAGACTGGGTTGGGGGCTTCCCTGGTGGCGCAGTGGTTGAGAGTCCGCATGCCGACGCAGGGGACATGGGTTCGTGCCCCGGTCCGGGAAGATCCCACATGCCGCGGAGCGGCTGGGCCCGTGAGCCATGGCCTCTGAGCCTGCGCGTCTGGAGCCTGTGCTCCGCAATGGGAGAGGCCACAACAGTGAGAGGCCCACGTACCACAAAAAAAAAAAAAAAAAAAAAAGAACAGACTGGGTTTTCTTTTATCCCCAGTGCCTAGTAGAGTGCTTCATTTATAGGCAAACTAAATATCTGTGGAATGAGTGGATCAAGCAGCTAATCAAACAGAGGGTTAAAGAAGAAGACAGACGGTCAGGATATATTCTCAACATGGGGATGTCTTGGCCCTCTTCTTTGGTTTCGGATGTACACCCAGAGGGCACATTTAGGCTGCACATGGTTCATTCACCCCAGCTCCCACCTTCTTTCAGACTCTCATTCTCTTTCTACAGTTTCTGTGCCAGACACCCTGCAAGACGCTGCAGGGGATAAAGAGATGGGGCAGATGCAGGACCCTGGCAATGTTGAGGTGATCCTCAAGCAAGGGAGCCAGAAGGAGTCATACCCAAATAAATACAATATGGGTTGACAGTGGAGAGCGCTGTGGGAGCCACTGCTGGGAGAGATTATTTGCCTCTGGGCTCAGCAGCGGGAGTTGTTGAAGGAGATGGACCTGGGAAGATGGGTGCCATTTAACAGTTGGCAACACGATTCCGTGGAGTCTTTTAGGCTAAGGGCTCAGCAGTGAGGTATGCAGACTGTGCAGAGCATAAGAAGCCACTTGACTGACAGTGACTGAGTACTTACTATGTATGTGGCACATTTCTATATGCTTTACACGTGTGATATTTTAGGCTGATAACATTATGACTCCCTGTTTGTAGATAAGGAAATGAGACATAGAAAGGTTAAATAATTTGCCTAAGGTCACACAGTAAGTGACAGAGTTGTAACATCAACCCAGGCAGTATAAATCCAGGGTCTGAACTCTTAACCACTATACTGTGTATCCCCAATGATAATTATTATTACAAGCATTTATTGAGCACCTGCTGTGGGCCACATGCAATTCTCAGTTGTTCAGGTGCATTAAGTTTTTTTTTTTTAATTTTTGTTGGAGTATAGTTGATTTACAATGTTGTGTTAGTTTCAGGTGAGTGAAAGTGAGCCAGTTATACATATACATATAAACACTCTTTTTTAGATTATTTTCCCATATAGGTCGTTACAGAGTATCAAATAGAGTTCCCTGTGCTATACAGTAGGTCCTTATTAGTTATCTATTTTATATACAGTAGTGTGTACATGTCAATCCCAATCTCCCAATTTATCCCTCCCCCCATCCCCCCTTGGTAACCGTAAGTTTGTTTTCTACATCTGTGACTCTATTTCTGTTTTGTAAATAGGTTCATTTGTATCGGGTGCATTATCTTAATTTTCACAAAATCTTAAGACAGAGGCACTATTCTTATTTTCATTTTACAGATAAGGAAATTGAGGCTGAACGAAGTTAAAGCATTTTCCTGATGTCATGTGGCTAGTGAGTGGTAGAGCTGAAATTTGAACCCAGGTGAACTTCTCACCCTCACTGCTAATCATTACAGAAAAATGTACGCTCGGAAGGGTAGGCTGGGGCAGGTTGTGAAAAGTTAAGAGTCTGGTTAATAAGTACCAGGGATGTAACGTACAACATGATACATATCATTAATGCTGCTATACGTTATATATAAAAGCTGTTAAGAGAGTCAATCCTAACAGTTCTCATCACAAGGAAAATAACTTTTTTCTAGTTATTTAATTTTGTATCTATATGAGATAATGGATGTTCACGAAACTTATGGTGATAATCATTTCACGATGTATGTGAATCAAATCATCGTGCCGTACACCTTAAACTTATACAGTGCTGTATGTTAATCATATCTCAATAAAACTGGAAGAGAAAAAAGTTAACGATCTAGGATTGTATTTTATACGCAACGAGGAGCAGTTGATTCTGAGCTGAGTGCAGAGCGAGGAGAGGGAGAAGGTCAAGCATGGCTGGAGCCCGGGGAGCTGGGACGTGGCGGTCCCTTTAATGGAAGTGGATCCAAGAAGAGAGGGAGAGGTTGGGGAGAGAGGGAAGGATGTCCGTTTCAGACATGCAGAGCTTGAGGCGAGGGGGTCTTCAGGCAGAGGTGTCCACGAAGCATCGAGAGAAAGAGGATTATCGCTGGAGGGAAGATTTGGGGAGCCATCCACAGAAGGGTGGTGGTTGAAGCAGTGAAGTTGAAATTGGCGGGAGACAGGCTGGGGGGTTGGACAGGAGGTAGCCAGGCCCAGGAAGCCTTTACAAGCAGGAGGAAACAAACGGCCATTAGCAATGAATCAGGGTCTGCCACTGCCACTGCGCTGCCTCTCGAAGGGTTCTGAAAGTTCGGATCCTTCGGGTCCTTAGAGGCTGGGGAAAAGGCAGACGGGATTGAGGAACCTTTGCCTCCTCCTGCTTTCCCAGAGTGGGGGCCCCTCCCCTCCTGCAGACTCGGAAGACGGAAGACGGCTGCACATGGCCCTGATCTGTCTCGGGGGCCACGGGCTGCTGGGAGAGGTCCTGTGGGTGGACTCTGAAAGGAAGGCAAGAACTCGCAGCTGGCCACAGACAAGCCACCTCTTCTCTGAAGGTCCAGGCTGCCAGCATTTTCCAGGCCACAAAGGAGCAGTGCTTTTAATGGGTCGGAGTATTTGCAGAGAGGCTTGGGGCCAGGCATCCTGTGTCCTGGAACAGAGGAAGTCTCGGAGCAGCTCCATCTCCCCCAGTTGCCTGGTTCCCAGGGAAACGGGGGCTGGGAAGACAAGATACCCACGGAGACCATGAGGTTGGGATGCTGGGCGAGGAAGTGGGCGGGCACCACAGCGGGATGGGGAGCAGATGGGGGATGTGGGGACTGGTGGCCAGGAGGTTCTCATTGATGTGTTTTGTCAAGAACCCTTTGAGGTGGGAGAGGGGCCGACTTCACAGACTTTAAATGGATTAAAGGCGACATTTCCTACGTCCAGCTGGAGACAGATTGCTTCATTTCCTGTCTTGAAGCAGGTCAGTTGCTTTTGGACGACTGCAGTGGGCCCTGGGTCCTTTCCTTCAGATGTGGTTGAGGTGAATGCCACCAGTTTAATTAACCACTGAGCTTAACCTTCTCACTCCTCCCTCCCCTGGGCAGGGAGAGACAGCTTCTCTTTCCTGAGTACTGTGGGCTGGGAAACAGATTCTTAGATCTCTGTGTTTGTGGTGGCAATAATAGCTGGGGAACTTTGGAGTCGCAGTTGAATTTTTGAAGTTAACTCTGCGGACAGTTTTCCATCCTTACTGAAATAAATACTATAAAATGCAATGTTCCTCTTCCTAGTTAAGCGAGTAAAATAATACATTTTTTCAGTGACTGGGAAACCTCAGGAGGGACAAAGAAAACATACATGTGGAGCACATTAAATATTGCTAGAAGATGCAGAGATATAACATCCCAGAGTAGGAAGCGTTTCATGGTCAGTTTATGGGCCGTCTGTTGATCGGTTATGTTTCAGGGTCCTGGGTGAGGATCCACGGCATCACAGAAACCCCGAAGACTTGACTTCTGTCCCCCCCAGAGCCTATAGGTTTGGTCCACCATACATGCACCCTGAAATCTGGCTTAAGCCTGGTAAATGCTGCAGAGGTCCTGGAAGAAATATAGCAGAACTTGAGCTGTCTGGGGTCTTTGGGGAGATTTTACTCTAGGTAAGTGAGTGTGCCTCTGACAACAGGGATCTCCTCTTGGCTTCCTCAGTGTCTACCTCTGTTGGTGACAGTGCAGGGCCGTTCTTAGGAATGTTAGTTTTTAGACTGGGCTATAATACAGGGTTGCCTTTGGCTCCTTTTAGAACTTTCTGGTCTCTTTTGAAGCTATCTTAGGCTGCTCTGCTTTTGGAATTCTTCAGGTGGCTTTTTATAGCTTTGTGGTCCCCTCCCATGGTTGTCAGCTTTTACTTCTTGCAATTTGTCTGCAGGTTGGCAACGGCGTCCTCTCTCTCTTCTAATTTGCCGTGTCCTTGGGAACTGGAACACAAACCTTGCTGGAATTTACATAACCGGAGAATCAACAGACCTGGGGGAGGGGAAGGCTGGAGGGCCCTTCCTTGAGGACACTCCCAGCACCTAAAGGACAATAACATCCCAAAGTGTGTTTTGATGGTTCGGAGGCCTTTTTCTGGCTTGCTGCTGGTTTTGGGGCGGTTCCTCTAGCATCCTCTGCCTCTGTTTCTCTGCCCTGCATTGGGGGTAGGGGGACATAGTATTTTATGAGGAGCCCTTGACAAGGAGGAATCCCAGGTGTGTCTGTTTACCAGCGTGTACCTGTGTTCTCTGAACAACAGGGCACCTAAGTGTGAAAGATACTAAAGACAGGGGTTTGTGAGCCAGAAAGATTTTTTTTTTTTTTTTTTTTTTTTTTTTTTTTTTTTGCGGTACACGGGCCTCTCACGGTTGTGGCCTCTCCCCTTGTGGAGCACAGGCTCGGGACGCGCAGGCTCAGCGGCCATGGCTCACGGGCCCAGCCGCTCCGCGGCATGTGGGATCTTCCCGGACCGGAGCACGAACCCGCGTCCCCCGCATCGGCAGGCGGACTCTCAACCACTGCGCCACCAGGGAAGCCCCTGAGCCAGAGAGAATTTTGTGGGAAAAGAGAAAAGGAAAAGGAAAGTGAGTGATCACTGAGACATCTCTGCCAGACTAGACTCTTAGAAACTTTTAGTGGAGTCTTTCCAACCTACTGAAAAGGAAAAATAAAATTAAATGAACACCTGTGTTTCCCAACAGCCTGTTTTAAAAATCATATTTCCTATAGTTATGGTTAAATTATTATAACTATATTAACAAGTTAATAATACTATATTATATAATAATAATAATACATTATAATATTACATATTAACTATGGTTAATAATACCATATTGTGTATTTGAAAGTTGCTAAGAGTGTAGATCCTAAAAGTTTTCATCACAAAAGAGATTTTTGTGACTGTGTGAGGCGATGGGTGTTGACTCACTGTGGTGATCGTTCGCAGTATATACATACATCAAATCATCCTGCCGTACACGTGAAACAAATACAATATTATATGTCGGTTATATCTCAGTGAAAAAAGTCATTACCATATTGCCTTATTTGCTTCAGATTTTTAAAATAATAAAGTGTTACCAAATATTATAAGTCTACAGTACACCCCTTTCTGACCCTATCCTTCTCCCTTCTCTCCAGAGACATCCTTTGTCCTGAACTTAGGGTTGTTTCTTCCAATGCGAGTATATATTTTTGTATCTTCAATAATTGATAGTATTCTTTTGCATGGGTAACTTCATCTAATTGGTACAACACTATACATTTTCTTCTGTAACTTTTATTCTTATATAACTTGCATATATCTTCTATAACTTCGCCCCCTCTATTGTATTTGTGAGATTGAGCCATCTTGATCCTGGTTCATTCTTTTTTTTTTGATTTTGTATTCTTTTTTTTATTGAAGTATAGTTGATTTACAGTGTTAATTTCTGCTGTACAGCAAAGTAGCTCAGTTATCTACATATATACATTCTTCTTTATATTCTTTTCCATTATGGCTTATCCCAGGATATTGAATATAGTTCCCTGTGCTATACAGTAGGACCTTATTGTTTATTGGTTCATTCATTTTTTTTTCGGTACGCGAGCCTCTCACTGTTGTGGCCTCTCCCCGTTGCGGAGCACAGGCTCCGGACGCGCAGGCTCAGCGGGCATGGCTCACGGGCCCAGCCGCTCCGCGGCATGTGGGATCTTCCCAGACCAGGGCTCGAATGGTGTCCCCTGCATTGGCAGGCGGACTCTCAACCGCTGCGCCACCAGGGAGGCCCTGGTTCATTCATTTTTTACTGCTGTTCAGCGAGGGTTGGCAAACGATAGCCCCTGGGCCAAATTGGCCTACGCCCTGTTTTGAAAGTTACTTACTTTAAACGTACTTACTACCTGTAAATCAAGTTTTATTGGAGCACAGTCCTGCCCTTCGTTTATGAATTGTCCATGGCCGCTTTGTACCACAATGGCAAAGTTGAGCAGTTAAGACACAGTGCAAGACCCAAACGTTAGCAAAGCCTAGAGTATTTACTATCTGGCCCTGTACAGTAAAAGCTAGCCATCCCCTCCTGTAGAATTCTAACAGTGTAGCACATGGTATTAATTCTCCTGTGGGTGAACATTTGGGTCATTTCTAATATTTTTATTTTACAAGCAGTGCTTCAGCACACATTTCTGTTTGTTCAGGATTCTCCCGAGTGTGTAGCTGGAAGTGAAATGACTGGGCCACGGGGCATATGCCCCTTAAATATCACCAGGTATCACTAAGTGGATCTCCAAGGTGGATCTACCAATTTGCACTCCCACGAGTAGTCTCTGAGACTTCCTGTCCCTCCCCATCCTGGCCAACAACCTGGGATTTTAAGACCTTAAGTTTGGCGAGTCTGCTGCGGTTAAAGTGGTGCTTCATTACTGGCCATAGTCAACATCTTTTCAAGTTGTTATTGAGCGTTTGCCATTGCTCTGATGGGAATTGCCCTGTCATGTCCTTTGCCTGTTTTCCTGTTGAGTTGTTTGTCTTTTTTCTTTTTTTTTTTTTTTTGCGGTACGCGGGCCTCTCACTGTTGTGGCCTCTCCCATGGCGGAGCACAGGGTCCGGACGCGCAGGCTCAGCGGCCATGGCTCACGGGCCCAGCGGCTCCGCAGCATGTGAGATCTTCCCGGACCGGGGCACGAACCCGTGTCCCCTGCATCGGCAGGCAGACTCTCAACTGTTGCGCCACCAGGGAAGCCCTGTCTTTTTTCTTTTGAGTTGTGAGAGTTCTTTCTGTATTCTGCTCCTAGTCCTTTGGTTATATGCATTAATACCAAATATATGTATTCATTCTATGCACTGAAATTGGTTTTCAGTCCCTGTGGATTCTTTATCAATAGAGCTGTGTCTTAAGATATAGTCAGTCTTAATTCATTTGAAGATATGTGTGATCTGGATATACACATACGTACATATATACACATATATGTGGTATGCGTGTATATACACACGTGCACACGCACACATATGTGACTTCTTTTCCTTGGGAAAGTTTGTGAGGTTGAAAGGGTCTAAGGCTGACGAGAAGTCAGTAGATGCCATCGCGTCTGCAGGCTTGGTTCAGCACCCCCTTCCCTGCTGGGGCGGTTCACATAAGTTTGCAGCAGCTCCATCTTGGAGCAGTTCAGGTGCCTTTCCAAGGCTGTCCATTCGAGTGAGCTGATCGTTGCTGACGCTTTGGCTGCGTAGATGTGACCCACAAGGTCCCAGGGAAGCCAGAGGCCACCGTGGTGGGATGCTGAAGGGTTGGGAGCGCTGCCCGGGACAGAAACCAAATGTGACTTCTGGTCTCGGGTTTCCCCATTTTGGTCTTGGCTGAGGTCAGACCCTGGTTTCAGCACGATCAAGTGGAGCCGTTCTCTGGCCCACAGCGATTTAAATAATTACAACTTCCATTTTCAGGCCAGACTCCTTTTGCTTACCTTCACGCTGGTCCATCATCTTCAAAACTAAGAACGCTGGCTTCCCCATCCCTCTACCTCCTCTGACCTTTCAAATCAAACTTTCTGAGTTGAACAGTTAAAAACTAAAAAACTCCACAGCCTTTGGGTTTCCAGGGCCCTGTGAAGTCTTGCAGCTGTGATCTCTGTGCATCTTAACAATCGCTCCGTGAGGCGTATGGGGAAGATAAATTACAACTGCCATCCTGCTGGTGAGGACCATCCGGAGATGCCGGCGCTGGCTTGTTCCTGATCCCGTAGCCGTCTTCAGTGATGGCTGTGCCGTCCCGCTCTGGTGCTCTTCGTACCACGTATGATGCAGATGCCGGCTCAGTTTGTGACCCGAGATCCCATGATGACTCCTCTTCGTTATCACCAATATCACTCCTTCAGGGAGGACCACACTCCGGGGGCCTGAGGCAGACATAACTCGGGGAGCACGTCCAACATTTCTTGAGCCTGTGCTACATGTCAGGCTCTGCTGTGTACATTTTTCTCACATGTCATCTCCTTTGATGCTTAAATTAATGCTGTAAGTAGCAGGGCTAGCTTCACGGACCTGTGACCTGCACAGGCTCCGTGCTTAGCTTAGAAGCACGCCACTCTTGGTTTAATGCCCAGCACTTATCTTCTTGAAGTTTTAAATAATTTTTGAACAGTTGACCTTGCATTTTCCGTTTGCACTAGGCCCTGCAAATTATGGAGTCAGTCCTGCACACAGATAAAGGAACTGAGGCTCAGAGAAGTGAAGTTAGTTACCCAAGATCACACAGCTAATAAATGGCAGCCTGGGGGCTGGAGTAATTTCTACTTTGCTGCTTTATTGATTGAAAACAGAGCCCTGGAAAGAGCTTGAATTGCACTGCAAGGAGTGAGGAAGCAAGATAAATCGTGCTGCAGAAATAGCGATTTTCCATCTCCTTACATGTTGTTCAGTGGTTTTGTGCTGACCTTATGCTAGCTGGTTGCGACCTTCTTCCTTGAGGGGAAGGGCCATTTCTGTCATTTTTGGGGGGGTTCCTGAAAGTGCCTGCAACAGGGAGCTGCTCAGACTGAGTCAGTGGGTTCATGGGCTTCTCTGATTGCAAAGCAGAGATGGAGCTCACCTTGGTGAGCCATAAGGAAACATGAGGACTTACCAGACTGGTCCATAGTTAGGGAACCAGAAGGATCCGACATAGGCCTTGGATTAGATCGTGCCGTCACTCCATCAGTGGCAGAGGTTCACGGATCCCCGACCCATCTACTCCGTCTGGCTTTGCTCTTTTCTGTGTGTCTCTTATGTTACCGACCATTCCACTCTTGACTCTCCTGGGAGATTCGGGTGTTGCCCCAGGCCCCTCAGAGGCTGCTGGCCCTCCTAGCGGTTGACCAGTTAGGGCGAGGCGTTGCCCTCTGGCCACATTGGTGTGGTTATAGGACACCAGCATGATGACTTGGGAGAAGGAGCTTTTAGAATGGAGCAGAGTAAGTCTCATCCTGTCCAGGTCACTCCCTGACCAGTCTCCCAGGATGGGCTTTGAGTCAGCCATCCTAGAAGCTGAGTTTGCTACTTCCCGAGCAGGGCATACCCCTGGCTGGAGAAGGTGCTGGGGGGTCCTAAGGGGCCTGGCTAACCTCCCTGGTGATCTGCTCTGGTTTCCCTTCACAGCAGCAAACCCTTTGCTTTGCTCCACTGCCCGCTACCACTGCAAGAACGGCCTCTGCATTGACAAGAGCTTCATTTGCGATGGGCAAAATAACTGTCAAGACAACAGCGACGAGGAAAGCTGTGAAAGTTCTCAAGGTAGGAGCCCCTCAAGCTCTAAAAAAAATAATTACGACACCACAGCACAGTAACGCTGAAGAAAACAACACCCATCCCACGTTCAAATGCAACAGCCATGTTAATTTCTGCTCTTTACCTCGAAACCCTCGTACACATGGTTCTAACCATAATGCACCTACCATTTTATTTCTCACGCATTAAATATCAAATATACATTTTCTCTTCAAAATTGTAATTTGTCCCGCTGCACTGCACACCGTCTCGGTGCTCTACTGTGGTTTTCTAAATTGTTGCATTGGTGGAGGCCACCTAGGTTGTTTCTTTCCATTGAGTTACTTCTTCAGGATAAATTCAGCAGAGTGGGGCATCTTCACAGTTCATGACTACGCCTCGTCATACAGCTGTTTGGAAATTTTTAAAACTTTACCATTGCTGCTAGTATTATCTGCGCGTGTCAGGTTTATCGTAGTATCCCAGGCATTCACTGTTGTTCCCTTTTTCCCGTTTTTGCTGATTTCGTAGTCATAGAATGATAGCTCTCCAAATGCTTTAATTTGCATTTCTCTGATTATGAGCAAAGTTAACATTTTCCCCTGGCTGTTTGTTTACTGCCTTGTTTCCTCTTGTATGAATTGCCTATTCCTATCAGAGCTCTCAACCTCAGAGCTGTTGGATGGAAACTGAAGGGTGCATTTGGGGATGGAAAGAGGAGCTTTTTAGGAAACCCAGAAGGACATGGAGGGGTCATATCCTCCCCTGTTAAAACTGACTGGGTACGTTTCTTTACTCATTGTCTCTTTTCCAGTAAACATGTATTTATTTCTCCAGTGATTAGAAAAAAAATACAAAGATTTAAAAATGCATGTCAATTGTAAGGCATCCTAAAAAGTATATATTTCTAGTGTTATAAACAGGTATCGTCCGTATGTAATCTTTACTTTTCTCACTTAGTATTATGTTGCTGTGATCCATCCATTTTACTGTTTATTGGAAGAGTTCATTTGTTTTGACCGTTATTCAGTATTTCACTGTATGACTGTACCACAGTTTACAAATTTAATAATACTGTAAAAAAGAAAAGCAAGAGAAAGATGGATAGCTGGTTAATTCATATGTTGGGAGGCAGGAAAGATGGGAGGTAAGATGAAGTTAGCTGCAGGTTCCTTTCAAGGTCCTGGCTCTTATTTTGGTTGGTGTTTATTATGTTATTAAAAATGAATGAATGACTGGGTCATGCAGAGACCACTGGTGAGAGTGTGCCACAAATTAAGGAATTGCGAGCCATCCCAATCCGTATGCCTGAGGTCCATAGACGAGAGAAGACAAAACGTGTACCTACGTGGACTTGGCCAAAATTTGTACAGAGAGCAGCTCTGGGGGGCGAGTCTTGGCTAGAGTTAGCCTCTGATTGCCCTGACCTAGAAAATTCCCTCCTCGTGTCTTCTCCTCACCCGTGGTTCTCAAAGTTTAATCCTCAGACCGGCAGCATCAGCATCACTTGGGAACCCTTTGGGAATGCAAAGCTCCGGATGTACCCAGGTCCACGGAATCGACCCAGGAGGTCTGCCGAGCAGTCTGTAGTTTAACAAGCCCTCCAGGTGAATTGAATTCACGTGCAAATCTGTGAACTGCTACCTATTATCCACTAACTTTAGAGAGGTTTCTAATCTTGCCATTTGCCTGGGGATTTCTAAACTTCTGATTCAGTGCTGAAGGGCAAGGTGTTTCTAGGCTTATGCAAAGTCACATTTTTATAAACCAAAGCACATGGCGTTGGGCCATCGGCCATCGGCCACTGGCAGTGGTAGAGGAACAGTAATCGCAGAATCAAGTAAAAATTAGCTTAGATAGGCGGGATTGAGAAAAATTTTCCATATATATTGTTTCTTATGCGTGTATGTATCCTAGACTCACTAATGGTGCCCTGAGATGGTCAACAAAAGGACTTTCAAGTCTAAAACTTGGAAGTTAGGGAATTCGTCCTGATGCTTTCAGCAGCACCTACAATGCTCCCCCGAGCCCATGCCTATCCCAGCATTTTGCTGAAGCAGATTTTTGCTTGCCCTTAAGAAGAACTGTTCCTCTGAAGGCTGGTTCAAGTCCAGCTCGTTTCTCTCTATATATTGTACTCTCATATTATAAGCATGAGGGGTAGGAAGAGTTGGTGGTGGACACACACACACAAAGCCCAACTCTTGGCAAATGCCTTACTCGGAGCAGCTTACCTTAGAATCTCAGCTTTGTGCCTTCCATACCCAATGACCTCCCTTTAGAAAATAAGCTCATTTGCAGGTGCTCTCAGAAAACTAGTCCCATCAGGGCATGGGTAACAGCTGTCCACTGCTGTCCATGTGACAGCCTCTGAGCAAGGATACCTGTTGTGGAAAGGCATCTCCATTAGCTACCTAAGAACAGGAAGCTTTTTGGCCTCTCGAATCACACAGCTCCTACCTGGTAGCATAGGTAGTGCCCTGCACATAGTGGATTCAGTGAGTGCTGAAGACTAGAAAAGATTTCTTTGTAAGGTGTTGTTATTAAGCTGTGTTTAATTTGTACCTTGTGCAGTATTACACTGTACACGTGCTAAAGTTATGTGAGTTCAAGTATCCATAATCTATTAAAATAATCATAAGAAGTATTATTATTACTGTTTAAACAGAACAGATCATTCTGTCATTCCCTCGATGGGGGTATGCCCCCCCAGTGCGCATGAGATGGTAATCTGGACCTCCGTTCCCTTGGCCAGCCTGCATCTCTCTTAACGATGTAAACGTCCCTCTGCTCCGAGTGTGATTCTGGTATTGAAGGGGATGCTTTTCTCTACCATGTAGCTGCCAAAGCAAACTGACTGCTGATTTTGGTGTTAAAAGGAACACCGTTGTGCCCGTGCTGGGGGAAAACCTGACCCACACTGGGCTTTTGAGAGACTGTAGTGTCTTCCTGAGGAATTTCAGAGGCATCCTGAGTAGACAACGTATCGTCTTATACCACGTAGGATTTGACCTATTGTCATCTTAATAATAGCGAATATTTATCTAGCCCTACCCCGCCCCAGATACTGTGCTGGACACCTTCTGTACACAAGTTCATTTAGTTAAAACACATCCTATCTGCTTCTGCTGGGCTTCCAGCCCTTGAAAAATGCATCTTTGCTTTCAGTTGATGTGGGAAAAGAAAATTATATTTTATAATGTTTATTTTGATGGAGTGAAGAAAACTGACCCCAAGACAGGAAATAGGGTGCTTGAAATACTTCTAATTTGCTGAGGGTATGAAAAAGTCGTGTCTCCACTGAGAGACTCCAGCTTTGGGTGCACCTCTCCTTCCTTCTTCCTCTCGTCCCCATTTAGTTCCCTTCCTTACGCTGACCTTTCAAAGCAACAGCGAACCCCGCCAAGACTCGGAGGCGGGAATGGGGCCATGAAAGTGCAGTCATTACTGTACCTTTCGATTCCAGATGGGATGTATTGGAGACCAAAGAACACTGTGCTGGAATCGAATTGTAACTGCGGCTTCATTCACTGGAAGCATAACCTGTTACCAGATGATTCCACAAGCAGTGGCTTTGGAGCAAGCTTTGCATATGGCTTTCTGGGAACTTTCCCTGGGAGGGTGCATCTGAGGGTCAGCAGGTGCTGCCGTGCGCATACTGGCTGTGGCCAGCACTCAGGTGGCCTTAAATATGTTGGATTCAGTCCTAACTGAACAGATAGATTCTTTCCAACTTTGGATACATGATAATGTGGCAGGCAGCCTTCAGTGGTCCCCAGCCCCTGGGGTTCATGCCCTGGTATAATCCCATCCCTTTGCATGTGATCTGGACCTTGGAACTAACTTTTTTTTTCAATTGTGGCAAACTACACTTAACATAAAATTTACCATAGTAACCATTTTTTAAGTATATGGTTCAACAGTGTTAAGTGCATTCACCTTATTGTGCACGCAGTCTCCAGAACATTTCCATTTTGCAAAACTGAAATGCTCTATAGCCATTAAACAACAACTCCCCATTGCCCCCCCCCCCAGCCCCTGGCAGCTGCTGTTCTCCTTTGCTTCTATGAATTTGACTATTCTAGATACCTCATATAAATGGAATAATACAGTATTTGTCTTTTTGTGCCTGGCTTGGTTCACTTCTGGAATGTCTTCGGAGTTCGTCCATGCTGTAGCGTATGTCAGAATTTCCTTCCTTTTTAGTGAAGGCTGAAAAGTACTCCATTGTACATTGGTACCACATTTTGTGTATCCATTCATCTGTTGATAGACACTTGAGTTGCCTCCACCTTTTGGGTTTTGTGAGTCATGCTGCTGTGAACATAGGTGTACAAATTGTGACTCGCTTTCTACAAAGAAAATAGCAGCGGAAGTGATAGGATGTCAATTCCAAGATAAGATTACAAAAGACTCCACGTGTGTTTTGCTTATCTGTCTTGCTCACTCTGACGTCAGCGGCTGCCACGTTGTACGCTGCACCATGGATAGGCCCACGCGGCAAGGAACTGGGGAGGGCTCCGACCAAATGCCAGCAGGGAATGGAGGCCTCCAGGAGCTACAGGAGTGAGCTCAGAGGCGGCCTCTCCCTTCGTCCAACCTTGAGCTGTCTGCAGCCCCAGGAGTCACCTCAACTGTAGCCTTGTAAGAGGCTTGAGCCAGAGCTCAGCCACTCCTGGATTTCTGAGCCGCAGAAATGGTGAGATAATAAATGTTTGGTTCTTTAAGCCTGTAGGTTTTGGAGTAATTTGTTATGGCATAATAGAGAACCGACACCATGAATACCTCTTAAGTGGGCCCCACTTCTGATCGTTCTAGTAACAGAGAGCTTATGAAGACTCAGGTGATGTTGAGTCAGTCCTTTGGAAGGTCAAGCAGGTGTTTATAAGAATAGCCATCATGTTAAGTGCTGTCAGGCACCATTCCAAGCATTTTACTTATATGTTCCTACTCAGTCCTCACAAAATCCCTGTGAGAGGAGGATCCTCTCACAGAAAATGACCCCCATTTTTCCAGATGAAGAACCCAAGGAACAGAGAGGTTCCGTAGTTGTGCCATGTCCACGCAGCGAGTAAGTGGTGAAGCCAGGGATGGGAACTCACGTCCTCTGACGTACGAGCTAACATCCTCCATCACCCCGTGATGTAGCCGTCTGGTTATTACTGTCCTGGGACCAGGAACAGCAGACATTGCCCGGCCTTGGTCCTGTGAGCTCAGAGGGGAGGTTGTGTATGAGGCTGGCATATTCCCTCTCTTTGTACTCAAGGTTTCCTGTCAGTCAGAAAGACTAATGATGCCTATGTACCTTCCCACCTCCTGAGGAATGCCAGGAAGATAAGCTCTTCTGAAGAAGCCACCAATGCCAGGATAGTTACTTGAGTATATTGGCAATTGGGTTGCCGTTTCTTTATCTTGCTTGCTGTATACTGGTGATAATGCTTAGAGGAGAATTTGGAAAGCTGGCCATGAGGTTTGGCAACACACCAGAAGCTAACAGTGACAGTTTTGTCCTGTTTCTTCTGTAGAGTTGTGTGTGTGTGTGTGTGTGTGTGTGTGTGAGATAGTGAGAGAGAGAGAGGGCAAGAGAGCACATGAGCTGTCCTTTCCGGCATTTTTGTTAGGGGGCACGTAACAGGGTACCCCCGTGTGCCAGGCCCTGAGCTGCATGCAGGGGATACAAAAATGGTCTTGGTGTCTCTTAAATTGTGTTCTCCCCTATAATTCATATGTTGACGTCCTAAACCCCAGGATGTGACCTTGCTTGGAAACTGGGTCATTGCACTGTAGTTAGTTAAGATGAGGTCACAGCGCATGAGGGTGGGCCGCTAATCCCATATGACTGGTGTCCTTATCAAAAGGGCATGTTTGGACACAGATACACAGAGGGAGGCGGCCATGGGAACATGAAGGTAGAACTCGGGTGATGTGTCTACAAGCCAAGGAATGCCAGAGGATGCCAGCAAACCACCAGAGGCCGGGGAAGAGGCACTTCCAGTCTCCAGAACCGTGAGACGGGAAATTTCTGTTGTTGAAGCTGTCTAGTTGGTGGTGCTTGGTTACAGCAGCCCTAGCAAAGCCATACGGCTCCCCAGAAGTCACACTCAGGCAGAGCGCAGCCCTACGCCAAGTGCCACAGCAGAAATACAAACAAAGAGACACAGAACTGCTGGAAAGTGACCAACGTGCAAAAGCAAAGGGAGATGAGGGTGTAAGGGAGCCGTGAAAGCACTCGGTGCCTTCATGGAATCGGGACAGTTGAGGGTGCATCCTCCTGGTGGGGAGAGGTGCTGGCTAGAGCTGTGCTTGGTTAATAGGGCATCTCCCAGGTTGCATTTTGAGATGTTCATTTTCTGTACCTGGTGTGCACGCCTCATTAACTGTCTCCACAACAGCCCTGGGACTGAAATCAGGGCACCAGAACTCCTCCAAGTTTCCTTAAAGTCCTGACCAAGACCATCAACACTTCTGTTGTCCAGTCACCTTAGGACAGTTGGACTTGGGTCTTTCACCCTCTGGTCCTAATGCCCCAGCTGAGTTAAATTAGCCAGTCACCCTGGCGGTTGCCAAGGGGGAAGGGGTTAGGGGAGGGTGGAGAGGGAGGTGGGGTTAGCAGATGTAAGCTTTTATATAGAGAATGGGCAAATGACAAGGTCCTACTGTACAGCACAGAGAACTATATTCAATATCCTGTGATAAACCATAATGGAAAAGAATATTAAAAAAAAGAATATATAAAGACACAGACCTACTACAGAGAGTGGCATGGACATGTATACACTACCAAACGTAAAATAGGTAGCTAGTGGGAAGCAGCCGCATAGCACAGGGAGAGCAGCTCGGTGCTTTGTGACCGCCTGGAAGGGTGGGATAGGGAGGGTGGGAGGGAGGGAGACGCAAGGGGGAAGAGATATGGGAACATATATGTATGTATAATTGATTCACTTTGCTGTAAAGCAGAAACTAACACACCATTGTAAAGCAATTATGCTCCAATAAGGATGTAAAAAAAAAAAGAATATATATATACATATGTGTGTAACTGAGTCACTTTGCTGTACAGCAGTAATTAACACAACATTGTAAATCAACTATATTTCAATTAAAAAAATTTTAATAAATAAAATAGCCAGCCACCCACTCAGATTGGGACCTGGAGCCTAGGCTTACAATGGTTAAATAATCAGCTGCAGAAAGAAAGAATTAGGGATGGTGACTGCTTCTTACTCTCTCCTCTCAAATAAATACCTCAGATAAAGCCTGAGAGCCGAGGGAACCAAGGAGGAGGGTCCTGGTGCCTGCTGGGCAGAGGGCTGCTACCAGGTCAGACCACCACTGCTAACTCAGGGCTTTCACCTGTGGTGACCAGGGCCATGTTCTGTATGGTCCGTTAAGGGAGCTGTCCTTCAGTGCTGTGGAAATGGGAGGTCGGTGTCCCTGCACGGACCTCTCCATATGGGGCCTATGGTGGGTGGATTCTTACTCTCAGGTCTTTACTCCCCAGCTCTATCCTGTGACAGTAGCCAGAGGAAGTGTCCCTACCTGTGGATGCCAGGCTTGCTCTGGCCGTGGAATGTTGGTAGACGGACAAGAAGGGAGATTGGAATGTGCTGTGCCCCTGTGCTTGGTCTCTTTCATTCCAGTGATCTGCTACGAGACAAATATACTACTGGCCCGTGGAAAAGTGTCACATGGGTCAGCCCTGAACCCAACCCACGGCCTGGGGTCAGTCCCAGCTGAGGCCACAAAGATACAGCCAACCGGCAGACCCCTGGCAAGATAATACATTTCTGATGTGGTCAGTCACTGAGATTTTAAGGTGTATTTGTGATGTAGAAAAACCCGACTAATATCAGATCTTCGGGAAATGTGTGTGTGTGTCAGTATGTATTTATCAGGTATTTATTGGTGGCTGCCATGTGCCAGGCGCTGTGCCCATTAGATACAGGGACATACCTTATTTTGACAAACACCAAGATGCCATCTAGTGTAAGACCCACTATTATTTTATGTTATGCTGAGAAAGAGAAAATGGTGACAAATTATGACGGACTATTGATTTTAAGATGCATCCCAGTTTTGGAATGTTAAAATGGGAGAAAAAAAATGTGGCTTTTCGAGTGGAAGGTGGGAATAGGTGGGAATAGGGAACAGGATAAGTGTGATCTCTACTCTGATGGCACCTACACCCTAGTAGGAAAAACAGGCATTGAGTCGGTTACTGGTGTGAGGAGTGTGTGGAAAAGGCAAAGACAGGATGCTTTGGAAGCGAGTGATGGGACTCTGTAGGGTACTGAGACCTTCTTGAGAAAGTGAAGCTGAAATGGGAAGGATACGGAGGAATTAACTGGATAAGAGGAGGGCAGGGTGGGGGCAGAAGGAACCTTCTCGGCACAAGGAACTGTAGGGTAGAAGATCCAGGATGGAGCATTTGAACAGCGTGGTGCACTTAAAGGGCCGAAAATCCACGTGACACCCTCCCCCTCTGGTGGACAGGAGGAGAATAACCTGGAAGGAAGCAGGAGCGGTCAGCAGTGGCCTGGGGAGCCACATGAAGGACCTTAGACTTTCTCCATGGGCAATGGGAAGTCATGGACCAGATGTGTGAAGGTGATGACAGTGGGATGGATGGGCCGATGGCTTCGAGAAGTGTTTGGGGCTGGCGTCGTCAAGATTTGATGGTAAACTGCATGGGGGTGGCCAGGGGTAGAAATGGCCTGCGGCAGGTCACCGTGGGGATGCTAATCTTGTGGGACCGGAGAACCTGCCGGAGCATCTTCCAGTTGTGCCTGCTCTTTGCCCTTCCTCTCCAAGCCCCCCACTGGGTAATTGAGAGGAAAAGGAGCTTATGCTTTTGGAGGAGACCTTTGCTTTCTGTCGCAAGATAAAACCAAGTGACTGTGCAGCCAAAGATTTGTGGAGAAACCATGGAGGGCATGAGATGGGAGAAGTGCTAGTTTTTTGTTTCATTTTCAAGTATGCATGGAAAAGAGCTTTACATATTTTTAAAAATAGTAGTCTGGGGTTTAGGGGATCCAACCCAAAATGTCACAACCTAGAATCTTGGGTGGTCAGTACTTACCACAAAGCTCGTGCCGCCAGACAACGTCAAGAGCATCATTAGAGAGGTCCTTGGAGTGAGTCGTCACCCTGAAAGAATTTGTATGGCTTTACCTAGAATAAAACTGCTGGAGGTACAGTTAACAGGAGGAATGCGGAAGCCGTTTCTTCACTTTTCATTTGAGAGTTTGAAAGCCCAGCTGGGCCGGGAGAGGCAGAAACGCTGACTTCATTGGAAGAAGCAAAAGGAGGTTGAGAGAGGTTGATTGTGCCTTTCTGTGTCTTTGGGGCTCTCTTCTTAGTAACTGAGTGTTTGCATCACGAAAGCCTCCATTTCTTTAACCACCACAGCAGGCATCTGAGAATTTCTAACGTGTCCCTCGTTTAGAAGCAAGTCAGGATGATTCTCCATTCACGACAGTAATTGCTTCCTGATCTGGTGATCACCATGCTCATCTGCAGAGCTGTTTCTGCGGTCTCCCCCACTCCCCACCTACGTTCCCCTTCTCTCCCCCGTCCTGGCTTCTGCCCCCATCGGTCCCTCCCTCTCCCTGGCGTGTGGTAGATCCCGCCTGGACACACGGCAGAGCGGGCCTCTTGCTGAGGCAGGTGGACTAGGTTTCGGGGGAGGGGGACCGAGTATGGGGCTTACCATCTCTCTGCAAGTTTTCTGAGCTGGAGGACAAGCCGTGTTGTGCTGTTCGATTGTGCAGGGGACATGTGTCTGTCCGTGGATAGCTTGTGGCCCTCAGCTCCCCACCCAGTACCCTTTCACTGTCTTGACTCTTCCTTCAGACACAGATCATTTGCACAGTGCCTGCTACTGCCCGGCCCACCTGGGTTCTGGAAGAAACACAAAGCTCAGTCCCATCACAGTTGCTCATAGTTGACAAGGGAGAAGCAGAGCGCCCCAGGGATAATTACCCCGAAATGTGATAAATGCTGTAATAGAGGAAGGAACAGCACGCCGTGGGGGACACGAGGACATGACCGGGACAGTGGGGAATGACTGTTTTTCCTAGGGGATATGGGAAGCCTTCAGAGGAGTGAAATCTCTGCCCAGACGTTAAGCGTAAATAAAAATGGACCCAGCAACAAGCACGAGGGTGGGCATCTAGCCAGAGGGAAGAGCATATTCAGAGACAGAGATTCCAAACGGCCAGAGCAAAGTGTGCTTGTGTGTGTGTGGGGGGGGGGGGGGTGCGTGGAGGGACGTGAAGCTGTCAGGGGGGTTGAGGCTAGCTTGCCAGGCCCCCTCCCTGCGTGCTTCCGTTGGAAGGTGGAGCCCAAGGAGGAAAATCAGGAGAAATGAGATGCTCTGCTCTGGTAAAGGAATTCACAGGAGGGGCTGGTTATCATTGCCTGCAGTGAGAATTTTGATTCTCCGTGGGTCTTAATAGAGCTTTGCTATCCCATTGGCAGGGGAGATCTAATTGCAACTTGGGGATACTGTAAATGAGACCGCAGAATAATAGATTCTGTGAATTCTCCAGGATGAGAATAGCTTAGGCGGTTAGATGGCCACATGCTGGGTATTTCCATCCGCCACCCTTGACTAGAGGCTTGAAAATCTCCCTGGGGTCATGCAATCCAGTAAATACCTTTCTTTTTTTGGCCCCGGTTTGGCTACCTGAGAGCTCTGTGACCTGTGGGAAATGAAAATGTGCTCTGATGTTGCAGATATCTTGTCATATCCCCCAATGCTCCCAGCACCTCTCTCTTGCTCCCTCCTTGTTTCTCTCTGGAAATTCAGCAGGTTATGTCGGGTTAGTCTTTGGTTCTGAATGCCACAAAATGACACTTACGCACGTTTCCCTTCCGTGAGTTCTCTTCCCTGAGATCTTGTGCCCTATGTAATGTGTGCGCTGCTCAAATTACCGTCAGTGGGTCAGCTTTTATTGAAGGTCTTCTTTTGCAGAGCGCACTGCTAGGCGCTATGAGAAATCAAGAGACTTCCTAGCAGCAGCTCTATTTCCTAGTAACTTATTTTTCAGTTGGAGACGAAGACCAGGAATACATAACCACTCCTTTGATCAACACTACTAACTTGAGAAATGTCCCATTAAGCCCTTGCGTTTGACAACATGTACACATTAATGCTCCATATATTCTGGGTGCCAAAGTATACTGAATATGTCGTGTTAGCTGCCCTGTCCTCAGCTCCTTCCAGACTGTCTGCTCCACTCATGACCTTTGGAAGGGCAAAGGTCACTTTCCAAGACAGTTCCCCGCCACCTCAGCCACTGTTGACCCAACTAGACTTAGACACCTGACCCACGACCAGTCAGTTCATGGGCTGGCCAGCAGCAAATCAGAATGACTGTCTCAAACTCAGACACTCAGGGTTGAATCAGCCTTAGGAGGCTGAGCAAACACTGTGTAGAGGTAGGACCCAGCAACGTGGCAGCCACAGTTGGGAAGGGCAGAATTCACAGTTGAGAGTGCTGGTCTGCTTAGAGGGGACATCTAAGAGGCCAGAGGTGGCAGCCCCCAGAGAGGGATGGAGAGGGTATTTGCTTTATCCTGGATGGCTTCCCAATTCCCAGCTCTAGCTCCCATGAGGCCCAATGTCTCTACCTTTCACTGAGGCCTCTGGGACCTAGAGCAAAACTTTGTCTTCATTTGAACTGGCTTGAGTGAGTTACAAGTGATAATCTACTGAAAGAGTGGTCACTGTCAGTCATTCATGGAATCATGGAAGACTTATATTATGTACTTCAGACAATTAGGAGGGACTCAGAAGATGGGAGATGTAGAGAAAACAGGGATGTGAGCAAATTGGGGGGAATCTTTAGGATCTGGTTTCTAGTGTTTCTTCTCTGATTCTTTCTGACATTAGGTTCTTAGTTTAAAAGACTAGAGACAGTCCAGGGACTATGTATTGGTTAGGAAATAGGCTAAGCTGCTGTAACAAAGAGACCCCAATATATAGTGGCTAAAATACGATGGAGGTTATAACTTAAATAAGTGCCTTAAAGAAGATGAATTCTCTCACATATAACATCCCAAAGATGAGCAGTCTGGGCCAATAGGGAGCTCTGCCCTCCCCCAACGTTGCTGCAAAGGTCACTATTTCCCAGATATCAGGAAGGAGGAAAGAAGGGGAAACCAGGATATCTGCTTCATTTTTAAGGCAATGAACTGAAAGTTGCACACATCACTTTTATTTCTAATCCAGAGACCTGAACTTAGTCACATGACCATAACTAGCTGCAAGAGAGGCTGAGAAAGGTATTCTTAATCATTTGGGTATTTATATGCTCAACTAAAACCCAGGAGTATATATCTGAAAAGACAGAAAGGGAGAATGGATAGACACTGGGGAATAATTGGCCACACTCTCTGCCATGGTCTCTTTTAATCTGAGCTGATATTTCAAAGGTTGGTATATGCCAGCAGCATGTCTTGTAGGTTTTCTGCATGGACCACCACCAGACCACAGACTTCTATCTGAGTGGCATTCGTTCCCACAGCCTGAGAGAGAACACTCCGTGGTGTGTGCTTTGCCTCCTTGGGCTCTGAAACAGGTCTGAGCTGGAGTGCTGTGCAGTGCCAACTGGGGAGACTCAGGTACACACCCAGTGCGGGCAGCCCCTCTGCATCCCCAGATGTATAGTTGAAAAGGCACTTCTCGTATTTCTTTGTTCCTTCATGGTCTCATTTATTGTAAGCCTGTTGTGACCCTTTGTAAGCTTTTACCTTGATTTTGGAGTGTGATCAAGGTGATAGTTATTCTTTAGATGGCAGGAACACGACTTTGATTTTGCTTTTTTCACAGAAGTCAGTGGGCCACAGATTTGGGTCAGTTTGCATCTGAAGGAAATCTCCAAGGACAGGTGCTTTGTCCTCATTAGCCGATTTGTTAGGCAGTCTTTCCCTGTGGCTCAGAACCTTTTATAGATTTTTCCCTCAAACTCTTTTGGTCTACCTGTACCTGTCTGCTTACCTTCTGGAAATGTGTATTTGGGGAAAGTGACTCTCTGGTGTGTCCCTCCCCGCTGTCCACATCCCCATGCTATCCACAGTTCAGTTACTTCTCTCTTTCTCCCAATCTCAGTGTGACAGTTTTAAAATATGTCCACATATTCTTTGTCATCCTTCCATCAAGAAGTGGAGCCTTCCCCTGGAAACTGGCCTGGCTTTTGTGACTATTTTGATCAATAGAGTATGATAGAAGTGATGCTATGTGATTTCTACGACTATAAAAGGCCATGCAGCTTCCTCCTTGCTCTTGGGATACTCCCTGTTGAAAGCTTCAGAAGCCATGTAAGCAGTCCAGCTGCCCTGAGGCTGCCATGTTGTAAGGAAGCCCAAACTAGTCTATACAGAGGGACCTTGGAGAGGCCCCTGAGGAGAGAGATGCCTGGGCGGCCCCTGGCTGCCTCTGCCACTGTCTGATTACAACAGTATGTGAGACCCCCAAGCCAGAAGTGCCGCTCCTTTCCTGAATTCCTGAACCACAGAAACTGCGAGAGATAATGAAGTGTCATCCTTTTGAGCCATTTGAGGATGATTTGTTATGCAGTTGTTGCTAATTGGAACCTCAGTCAATAGAAAGGCATCTCCCTTTGCCATTAATCTGCTCCTTGAAAGAAAGAAGCTGATTGGCTCAAACCCTTCACTCGGCCTCTCATTTCCCAAGAGGGCTTTCATGTGGTCCTTATGTTCCTGAGCTCTCAGGAAGAGGGTGTTGCGCACATAGACTGGAAAGGCGGGTGACCAGCAGGCTCTGCTGTGTCATGTCTCAGTCACACAGAGCTACTCCTGGTCACCTCACAGTCACCCCATAATTCACAGGGGCTGCGTAAGGTGCTTCTGATGGAAGCTGAGCCCACGTCCCTAACCCACCACTTCCTCAGTGTGAGACAGTTACCTGGGGGGCTTTGATTTTCTCTGCCAGCCCTGTGTAGGCACGGAGGATACAGAGAACATTCGATGTGAGAAAGTTAAAAAAAAAAAAAAATCAGGCTTTAGGTATAAATTTCGGAGCCAGCTGCTTTCCAAGACCTCCCATCACCTTGCAGCGGTATCAGCCATATTCGTGATACAACACATTCAGACCCCAGACTTTGCATAGCGTCAGGCGGAAGCTCTGCCATTTGGCAGCTCTGTGACTTTGGGCAAGTTGCTTAACCACTCTGAGCCTCTTCAACACCAAGGTGACAAGGCCTGCCTGCAGGATTGCTGGAAGGAAAAGTGAGAGAAGGTTGCAGAGCATGCAGCTCAGAGCAGGTACTCCTGAGTGTGGGTTCCGTTCCCCAGGGGTTAGCGTTCCTCTCTATAACCAGCAACCACCATAGCTGCTGGCCGGAGCCTTTTCCTCTTTGGAGAAACACTAAATGTAACAGAATCAGGTGAGCTCTCCAGGGTGCTCTGTCTCTGACAGCTAACAAGGTTTTCTCCTTCCTGCCTACCAGCAAGGAGCCAGGCCCCAGGCTTGGTTTCATTTGGCATCTTGCTTTCTGGCCTACACAAGTGGAAAAGGCAGTGGAACATTCCAGATGGTGAACATTCAGTTAGAGGTTGGGTGGAGCAGACCCTCTGCCAAGGAATCAGGGGTGTGGGATGCTCAGGAGGGGCTTCTGTTGTCTGAGTGTCTCAATAATAACTTCCCTGGTTATGTCCTTGGAGAAGCTGTCTTATTGGTAAGTAACAGAGGTGAATTCACATTAGCCTTTGTTCATTCAGCAGATATTGTGTTGGGCATTTAGGATGCACCATTGAATAAGCAGGCCCCCTACATTATGTGGTTTTCTCCATTTCTAAGGACCAGCACCAGATTAAAAGACATGTGTAAGTCTTGATTAGTTTGGAAGAAATTACTTTGATGATTTATCAGGAGGAACAAAGATTAGTCTTCTGATTGCAGGGTCATCTTCTAGAGCAAAAATTGTGAGGTAGAATCTGGAAGAAAAGAGGGAAAAAAGTCTCTGGAGTGACTGATCATCTATGCTACACAATCACACTTTGAGATGTGCAGAAAAGACGAGTCCCCTCAAACTAATTTATGGCGTGTTTTCTATTAGAATTGCAAAATTTGCACAGAGGGTGTTAAAATGTGACTTCACATCATATTTAATACATGCTCTATTTAAAACTGAGATAAGAACTGAAACGTGAAGCGAAAACCAGAAGGGTTTTGCTGGGTTCTAAACTCATCTTCGTTCTGCTGTTGTCTTTTTTTGTTTCCATTGTTGTCCCTTATTGTTTTTCATTAGAAGTATTTTGAATCAGAACCACACCATGAATTTTCAAACTTAATCAAATAGAATGATTCTGAAGCATCGCAGCACCCCAGCTGAAACTGGACCAGTAGTTGTCTGAGTCCCCGGCTCCCCATGCAGTCTGTCAGTGTGACAGGCAGCATGACGGCCGTGGCTGCAGCGATGTCCACACGACTGAGGTCCACGTGGGCTCTGCCAGTTCAGAAATGCCTTACATGGCACTGTTCTCTGCTTGGTCAACCCTTTAGCTCCCAGTCTGGTAGTAAACTTCAGATGATTCTGTAAGATGTTTATATCCACCGAGGAAAGACCTGGAAAGTGGAAATGAGTGTGATCAGGGCTCTATGGAGGCAGAAATTACTAGAGGAAGGCAGTATGGCCAGTGGCAAGGACTGTTTGGAGCTAAAAGAGTTACCCTGGAGAAATGTAGGTGAGAGAGAGGGTATTTGGAAATGTTGATGGTGAATTTCAAAATGATGGGGCAGGAGGTGGAGACATGATTGGCATTTAGTGGATGGGGTCAGGGAAATTTAACGCCCTTCATCGTGGGGTGCAGTCTCACAAAGAATTGGGCCCCCCTCCCCCAAATACCATTAATGGTATTCTCTCTCTGCTTGAGAAACATTAGATAAACTCTTTGATTTTTTTAAAAGATAAAATGGAGGCCCAGAAAGTGACTTGTCCAAGGTCACACAGCTTGGAAATGACAAGACCGGACAGGAATCCAATTCTTCAGACCCTGAAACTCAGGTCTTTTCCCATTATGCTCTTTGTGAGGGGGTAAAAGAACTTAGGAGTTAGTAATTAGAGGGAAAAACATCTGCATGATATTGTAAATGGTATTGGCACATTATACAGTGTGTCATTTGACACATACACAACTCCCAACAACGGAAGCAAAAAAATAAGAATGTGTGTCTGAAATACCTCACTTTCTGCCAATCGAAGGCTCTAAACTGAACTCAATTTGGGAGTCCTGAACACCAATACAGGAGGTATTAATTGAAAGTATATTAGATTGTTTTGGGATTTTTCAAACAGCTTTATTGAGATGTAATTTACATACCATACAAGTCACCCATCCGAAGGGCTCAATTCAGTGTTTTTTAGTATATGCACACAGTTGGACCACTGTCTAATTTTAGAACATTTTTATTACTCCAAAAAGAAATCCTGTCCCCATGAGCAGTCATCCGCACTAACCCCATGCACTCCTCCCTCCACCCTTTCATTCTCTATAGATTTGCCTGTTCTAGACATTTCATATAAATAGAATTCTATAATATGTGCTCTTTTGTGACTGGCTTGTTTGACTTAGCATGTTCCCAAGGTTCATCCAGGTTGTAGCATGTGTCAGTACTTCATTCCTTTTTATTGGCAAATATTATTCTGTTGTGTGGATATATGACATTTGATTTACCTATGCATCAGTTGACGGGCATTTGAGTTATTTGCACTTTTTGGCTCTTATAAATAATCCTGCTGTGGACATCTATGTGCAAATTTTGTATGGACCTATGTTTTCATTTCTCTTGGGTATATACCTAGAATTGGCATTGCTGGGTCATGTGATAACTTTATGTTTAATGCTTTGAGGAACTGCCAGACAGTTTTTGAAAGTGGCTGCACCATTTTACATTACCATCAGCAGGGTTCTGATTTTTCCAGATCCTCACCAACACTTATAATTGTCTTATTATTATTATTATTATTATTATAGCCATCCTTATGGTGTGAGACAGAATTACACTGTGATTTTGATTTGCATTTTCCTAATGACTAATGATATTGAGCATCTTCTCATGTGCTTATTGACCATTTTTTAATCATCTTTGGAGAAATGTCTATTCAAATCCTTTGCCCATTGTTAAGTTGAGTTATTTGTCTTTTTATTGTTGAGTTGCAAGGGTTTTTTATAGCTTCTTCTAACAAGTCCATATCAGATATATGATTTCCAGATATTTTCTCCCATTCTGTGAGCTGCCTTTTCACTTTCTTGACAGTATCATTTGCAGCACAAAAGTTTTTAATTTTGATGAAGTCCAATTCATCTATTTTTTTCTTTTGTTTGTACTTTTGGTTTCATATCTAATAAACCATTGCCTACCCCAAGGTGCCAAAGATTTATTCCTATGTTTTTTCTAAGAGTTTTATAGTTTTGGCCGTTACATTTAGGTTATGATCCGTTTTGAGTTCATTTTTATATATGGTGTGAGTCAGGAGTTCAGATTCATTCCTTTGCCTATGGATATCCAGTTGTCCCAGCCTCTTTTGTTGAAAGGCTGTTCTTTCCCCTTTGAATTGTCTTAGCACCCTTGTCTGCTTTGTTTTTTAATAAATACACTACCTAGACTCCCTCAGCTATATTTCTGGTCTGGGGACAAGTTCACAAGTAGTGCATGACAGTCCTTTCTTTCTCGAGATTTATATTCAGTTAGGAGGAGCTGAGAAACACACGTGAAATAAGACAAAACTGTGTGATGATGTAGCAAGCTTTTTTAAAAAAGTGGTCAGATCCCTTCCTCATTGGATGACTTCATCATACTATGTACCTCTGCTTCATCAAGCCAGTGGCAATCTCTTTCACCTGAATAATAATATTTTTACTCTGCAGGTAGTGGTAGTAGCAGCCCTAGTTGTACGAAGTGGAAAATAGTTGTACTTAGTTGTACTGAGTCATGTGCGTGTTTACTATGTGCTGGGCACTTCTCC
The DNA here is from genome assembly GCF_011762595.2 of Tursiops truncatus. NCBI lineage: Eukaryota > Metazoa > Chordata > Mammalia > Artiodactyla > Delphinidae > Tursiops > Tursiops truncatus. The sequence continues at coordinate 85,829,501 of NC_047041.1, forward strand.
GAGCATTTCATACATGTCAATCATTTAAACCTTGCAAGAACCCCATGAGGCAATAACTATTATCCACATTTTATCAATGAAAAAAAAATGAAACCCCAAAACTGTATTTTCAGATGACATGATTTTATATAGAGAAAACCCTGAAAACGTCACCAAAAATGTACTAGAAACAATAAACGAATACAGTAAAGTTGCAGGGAACAAAATCAGCATACAAAAATATGCTGTGTTTCTATGTCCTAATGATGAGCTAGCAGAAAGGGAAATTAAGAAAACAATCTCATTTACAATTGTAACAAAAAGAATAAAATACCTAGGAATAAATTTAACCAAGGAAGTGAAACTCCTGTACACTGAAAACTGTAAGACATTGCTGAACAAAATTGAAGAGGACATAAATAAATGGAAAGATATTCTGTGCTCATGGATTGGAAGAATTAACATTGTGAAAATGTCCATATTACCTAAAGCAATCTACAGCTTCACTGCAGTCCCTATTAAAACCCCAAGGACGGGCTTCCCTTGTGGCACAGTGGTTAAGAATCTGCCTGCCAATGCAGGGGACACGGGTTCGAGCCCTGGTCCGGGAAGATCCCACATGCTGCGGAGCGGCTGGGCCCGTGAGCCATGGCTGCTGAGGCTGCGCGTCCGGAGCCTCTGCTCCACAATGGGAGAGGCCACGACAGTGAGAGGCCCGCGTACCAAAAAAAAAAAAAAACCCCAAGGATATTTTTCACAGAAATAGAAGAGAGAAAAATTCTAAAACTTGAATGGAACCACAAAAGACCCCAAATAGCCAAAGCAATCCTGAGAAAAAAGATGAAAGCTGGAGATATAATACTCCCTGATTTCAAACTGTACTACAAAGTTACAGTAATTGGGACTTCCTGGTGGTCCAGTGGTTAAGAATCCACCTTCCAGTGCAGGGGATGTGAGTTCGATCCCTGGTTGGGGAACTAAGATCCCACATGCTGCGGGGCAACCAAGACTGCGTGCTCTAGAGCCCATGTGCCACAATGAAGAGCCCACATGCCACAGCGAAAGATCCCACATGCCACAACAAAGAACCCACGTGCCGCAACTAAGACCCCAGGCAGCCAAATAAATAAATAAACAAACCACAAAGTTACAGTAATCAAAACAGGATGGTACTGGCAGAAAAATAGATACATAGACCAATGGAACAGAATTGAGAGCTCAGATATAAATCCACACATATATGGACAATTAATTTACTACAAAGGAGCAAAGAACATACAATGGAGAAAGGATAGTCTCTTCAATAAATGGTGCTGGGAAAACTGGACAGCCACATGGAAAAATATGAGTAGACAACTATGAAAGTAGACAACTATCTCACACCATACACAAAAATCTACTGGAAATAGGTTAAAAACTTGAATGTAAGACCTGAAACCATAAAACTCCTAGAAGAAAACATAGGCAGTATGCTTTTTGACATCAGTCTTAGCAATATCTTTCTAGATGTGCCTTCTCAGAGAAGTGAAACAAATACAAAAACAAACAAATGGGACTACGTCAAACTAAAAAGTTTCTGCACAGCAAAAGAAACCATCAACAAAATGACAAGTCAGCCTACCAAATGGGAGAAAATATTTGCAAGTAATATATTCGATAAGGGGTTAATACCCAAAATATATGAAGAACTCATACAGCTCAACAACAGAAAAACAAACAAACCAATTTAAAAATGGGCAGAGGATCTGAATAGACATTCTTTCAAAGAAGACATGCTGATGGCCAACGGGCACATGAAAAGATGTTCATCATCACTAATTATTAGGGAAATGCAAATCAAAACCACAATGAGATATCACCTCACACCTGTTAGAATGGCTGTTAACAAAAAAAGCAAGAAATAACAAGTACTGGCAAGGATGTGGAGATAAAGGAACCCTTGTGCGCTGTTGGTAGGAATGTAAGTTGGTGCGGCCACTATGGAGATCAGTATGGAGGTTCCTCAAAAACTAAAAATAGAACTGCCATATGTTTCAGCTATCCCACTTCCGAGTATTTATCCAAAGAATACAAAAACACTAATTTGAAAAGGTATATGCAACCCAAAGTTCATCTTGGCATTATTTACAATAGTCAATACATGGAAACAACCTAAGTGTCCATCAACAGATGAATGGATAAAGAAGATGTGGTATGTGTATATATATATGTATATATCTATGTATATGTAAACACAGATTATATATGTTATATAATGGGATGGAATATACTATAATATAATGAAATATTCCATATATATATATATGGAATCTATATGTGATGGAATACTACTTAGCCACAAAAAGGATGAAATCTTGCCATTTGCAACAACATAGATACCTTCAGGGTATTATACTAAGTGAAATAAGTTAGATGGAGAAAGAAAAATACCATATGATTTCACCCATATGTGGAATATAAAAAACAAATAAAATCCCCCAAATAAATGAATAAATCAAACCAAGCAAAAACAAACTTGCAGATCACGAGAGAGAGTTATTGGAGGGTAAGGGTGGTGGAGAGGGTGAGATGGGTGAAGAGGGTTAACTGTATGGTGACAGATGGAAACTGAATTTTTGGTGGTGAGCAGCACACCATAGTATATACGGAAGTCCAATATAATGTTGTACACATGAAACTTACCTCAATAAAAAATAAATTAAAAAGAACAACTGTAGGGCTTCCCTGGTGGCGCAGTGGTTGAGAGTCCACCTGCCGATGCAGGGGACACGGGTTCATGCCCTGGTCCGGGAGGATCCCACATGCCGTGGAGCGGCTGGGCCCGTGAGCCATGGCCGCTGAGCCTGCGCGTCTGGAGCCTGTGCTCCGCAACGGGAGAGGCCACGACAGTGAGAGGCCTGCATACTGCAAAAAAATTAATTAATTAATTAATTTTAAAAAATAAATAAATAAAAAGAAAAACTGTATAAGGACATAGTATTAAAATGTTGAGTTTATTACTTGAAAAAAAAACACCTAAATTGAGATCTAAGAGACCCAGACTGCAGCTTAGAAGGGGGGCATGTCATTATGTCACCACAAGTGTGAACAAAATCCTGCAGAGACCAGGTGTGGGGTCTTTGGAAGGATCCAGAGGAGGAGATAGGACCACAGGGTAATCTGTGTGGAGATTGGTTGGACATCACCATTTCCTTTTGCTCTTAATAAATATTTGAAGAATTAATTTCAAAAAAGAAACTGAGGCCCAGAGAGGTTGGTTAATTTGCTTTGGGTCACACAGCTAATAGGTGAAGAGGCCAGATTTGAACCCTGCAACCCAGCTCCAGATAGCAGTCTGCACTTTCCACGTTTCGGCAACGTGGCTGAACTGCCTCTCCCTTTCACACTTCTGTCCCTGGTCCCCAGCACACACTTGGCACTTGGTAACCATCTGTTGAATATACAATTGGATGAAATGAACGAACATCTAGAGGAGCAACTGAGACAGAACAGCAGTGGCCATGGGAAGGGAGAACTGATTTATGGGAGAAAATTAGACCGAAATCCACAGACAGAGTCTGCCTCCGTCAAAGTGATGCCCGAAGCCAGAAGGCGCCTCGAGGAGAGGAAGCATTTCCGTGGTAGTAACGGGGAGGGGGGATGGGTGGTGGAGCACAGAGACGAGGCTGGAATGCGACTGAGGGAGCACCGAGCTTACCTGGCCGCCTGTGGCCATGTAAGAAAAGTATGGCAGTGCCGTCCGCATGTGCCCCGGGAGCGCCGGACCCCGACATCGAAAGGGGTGCCTGTGCTCTGCGGGGTGCAGGGCAGGCCAGCGAGGGCTCACCTAGGATCAGCAAGACCTCGATGAATTCTGAGAAGATGGTACAGCATGTGTATCAAGTTGTTACCATTCCAGCAAAATATTGCAGGTTGTGGAATTCGGGAGAAGCAGTGTCTCAGGAGAGAGACCTTCACAGAAGTGTTCAGGCGGGAAGAGCTGGTTTCTGTGAAGGAGGAAAGCGTGATGGGCTATCTGAGGTGATTGATGCTAGGAATTCCTGGCTGCTTTGCTTGTCTCACGGTCTGTGAGCCAAAAGGTCACCTCCAGCTTGGAAGGGTAAAGCTGTACCACCATGGGACCACAGGCCAAGGTGTGAGACGATCTTCTTTGCAAAGGCAGTGCCCGCCATCTGGGGACCTGGAGAGACAGCCGTCAGCAGTAGTATTGCCCACACTCTGCCAGGCAGCGGGCATTCGCTTTACACTGCACTGGATCTTTGGAAGCAGTTTCTCCTATTACTATGATCCCCTTTAACAGGGGAGGATGTGAGGTGAGGGAGGTTATGGAACTGGCATGAGGTCACTGTGACGGTTGATTTTATGTGACCCCTTGGCTGGTCGTCCCTTAGGATGACCAGAGAGCTGGTAAAGCGTTTCTGGGTGTATCTGTGAGGATGTTTCTGGAAGAGATCAGCATTTGAATCATGGACTGAGTAAAGCAGGGGGCCCTTCCCAGTGTGGGTGGGCCTCATCTAATCCATTGAGGTCAGAAAGGTGGAGGACGGGTAAATTCACTCTCTCTGCGGGACCATCCATCATCTCCTCCCCTCAGATGTCTGGACGTTGGTTCTCCCCGTCCTGGGGTTTCAGATTCAGACAGAGGCTTAAACACTGTTCGCTCCCTGGTTCTCAGGCTTTTGGATTTGGACTAGAGCTACACCCCTGGCTTCCCTGGGCCTCCAGTCTGCAGAGGGCAGACCGTGGGGCTTCTCAGCCTCCATGATTGCCTGAAGCAATCCCTCACGGTAGATCAGTCAGTCTGTGTGTGTCTGTTGATCCTGTCTCCCATCGGTTCTGTCCTTCTGGAGAACCCTGACTGTACAGTCATCCAGTAAATGGCAGTGCCAGGATTTGAACCCACACTCTTGTGACCTCAGAGGCAAAACTCTTAACTACCACATTCTAAAGACGTGATCCCTGCCCCCTAGGACCTTACAGTTTGGTTTGGGTGACCAGGTGCACAGACAGAAAACAGCAAGTAAGGCCTGTGCTGTGTACCCACGAGAGCAAGTGAGGGGATCTAGATGAACAGCTCGGAGACTGTCTGAGGTAGAGCTGTGGTCAAGAAAATCGAGGCTCAGGGTGAGGGAGGACATAGAAAGGGCTTGCTCTGCACGTTTGAGAGTTAAGAACTGATGGAAGACTCAGTTTTTTCCTCTGAAAGATGGGGACAAGACCATCTCCTCATTTACTATGATTAGCAGATGAAATAATGTTGGTAAAGGGTTAGCGTAGTGCTTGGCACGTGGGAAGCGCATAGCAGATAGTAGCTGCTGTGATTCACTGTTGCTATGGCTGTTGCGATTATGATTATTATTATGCAGACACTGTCTGCGGCGCTGGGAGACCAACAGGAATAAGACCCAGACCCAGACCTTGAGGAGCTTAGAGTCCAGAGAAGGAGAGAAGCACAGAGAGCACTGGAGCAGATACCGTCACATGAGTAACCACCAGTGAATATTTTGAAATGTACATGATGCAGTATGAGAGCTGGACCCAGTCTGTAGTTTGGTAGGCTTCCGCTGATGCAGGCCAGGCTTGGCTTCGTTCTGCAGGTGGGGCTCAGGTGTGCTCTACCTGTTTCTCTTGCTTCTGGGAGAAGACACGGGCTACCCAGGGCCTGTTGTTTTCATGGTAGTGTCAGAAGTGCAGAAGACCACACCCAGCTGCACAGGCATATTTTAAGCCTCTGCTCGTGGCACGTACTGTGGTCCTGAGGGCCAGAGTAAGTCACATGCCCACGCCCAAGGTCAGTGGTGCAGGAAGTGTACTGTACCTCTGGTGAGAGAAGTGGCATGGTTGCATGGCCAAGGGCGTGAGTGCAGGAAAGAGTGAAGAATTGGGAACAACAATGTTTTCTACACTGAATCTGGAGGGGGAGGCGGACATGGTCACAAATGTCTGCCCCCTGGCCTGGCGGATGCCTTGTTTTCCAGGAGACTTCCCTGGCTGTGGCAAAGCGCCTCCCCGCTTAACTCTCCGTGGCAACCCCCCAGATTCCTGAAGGCCTGCTGCAGTCCTGGAACCAGACTGTGACTCCAGCCAGGGATGCCTTTTATTGAGTCTGCCTCTGCCTCATTATTTACATAGACAGTAAAATAAAGCTTAACTCAAAATTACTCAAAATTATTGTAAGTCAGCGCATCCAAGTGAAGCCGGCATCTGGACCTTCACAGTTGAAAGCAGACTAAATAAAAGGGGGAGGGAATAAAAAGAAGGGAATGCTTAATTATATAAAGGTTATGCGTCTGCCTGCGTAATTGTCTAAAGTGGCTGATGGCAACAGCTGGCCAAGGAGGCTGTCTTCAGTGCTGTTTATGTGTTTATCTGGTGCCTGTCACCATAATGGCTGCAAGCAGTATTGGGTGCAAGTTAATTTTGCCTCATTCCTTCTCTTTCTTGGCTCTACCCTTACCACTGCCTCCCCTACTAAAAGAGGAAACTTATTGAATACGTGGCAAAAACTTGTAAGTTTTGGTGGATGGGAGTGGGGGTGGGCAGAGTCCACCAAGTAACACACAAACAAGCTCTTATTATGTGCCCAGCACTAGCCTAGGTGTTTTTTTTACACGTATAACTGACCTTTCTAATACTTACAACAACCCTATGAAGTAGGTATTATTATAATTCCTGTTTTACAGATGAGGATACTGATGCCCAGAGAGGTTAAGTAACTTGAAAACAGCCAAACAGCTTGGGTGTGGCCTAGCAATTCACTTAACCATGGCCCTCCTGATTGTGTCCTGCAAGGTGGTATTTTGGGAGTTCTTTCACGTATCAACACTTGGAGTGAGATTGAACTCTTCGCCAAAGACTGCAGTGCCCGTATGTTCCAGCTCCCAGCTGGTCTCCAAACGCAGTTTTTCCTGATATTCTCTACCTTGTCCAGTTGGCTCTGGCCCCATGGTCTCCTTTCCCTTTCTTAGATGTGCTAAGCTCTTTCCTGTCTAAGGGCGTTTGCAGGTGCTGTTACCTCTGCCTAGAACGCCACCCCTGCAAGGATCACAGCTCCCCTGGTCACTCTCTTTAAGCAGGCTGTCCTCCCTTTGCTCTTCATATTCTTGATCACAGCGTCCTATGTGTTTCTCCTGGGTGGTTATTAAGTGTTTATCCGTTATTGCAAGTCTCCCCTCGGGACTGTACATTCCATGCAAGCAGGGGTCATACTTGTTTGTTCACCCATGTGTTCCCAGACCCTGAAACACAGAGGCAGTAGAGTGCTTTAGAGCCTGGGCTCTGGAAGCAACTGCCTGGTTCAAATCCCAGCTCTGCCACTTACTGTGGACTATGTGGCCAACAACTGTATCTTTCTGTCCTCTGTTTCTCCATCTGTAAAATGGGGGTAATGACAGGGTTATCATATAGAGTGAATTAATTAGCCCATAGAAATGCTTATAGTATAGAGCCTGGTACACGGTAAGCATTCAGTAAATGTTAACTGCTATGACTGTCATCATTCATGTTATTCATATTTTAATTATTATTCTTATTAGTGGCACATATTACATTAGAATGGACGAACGAATGAATTTTTATTTATAGAAAGGGAAACGGAGGCCTCAGTAGGTCAACGGGATTGTCCGTGAGCTGGGCACCCTGATCCAGCCCTCCTTATACCACGTCGCTCAGCGTGAGACGGCCCCTCTGAAGTGACACAGCGATGGCAGGGTTATTCTTAAGTTCTGTGCTGCCTTCCACTACTGAGCACCCAACTGTTCAAAGTCAGTCTTGCTATTCAAAGTAAATAGGTTTGGGAGACCATCTGTGCAAAGTTCTGTAAATCCTTTGGGGCATCGGACAGGTGATTTTGTTGGTGGAGAATGTTGTGCTCCTGCTCAAAGAAGGAGCACGTTTGTCCCAAGCCACGTGGAAGGTGCGACTGCTGTGCCCCATGGTCCTGTTCCATCCCTCCAACACCCCCCCACCCCCCACACCCCCGTCCAGGCTATTATGCCAGGCCAGCCACTCCTCTTGGGAGGCATCTGATGGAAGAAGCTGTCGGCTTATCTGGGCCCCAGCCAGTGACAAACAAGGCCAGTTTGGAGCTGTGTGCGTGGTGATCTGTGCATGCCATGCGTCTCCTCACCCTTCATTTGCAGAGTCTAGTTCTGTCTTCCCCTCTCTTCCTTGCCTTCTGCCCCTCTAGGCTTCAGCAGGCTCCCTGCAGGAAGCCTTAGCACTCTCCCACTGCTCTCCATCCCTTGTTTCTCCTCCCTTCTGTTGGTCTCTGCTACCTGCTCTTTCCACCCACCTCTACTGACTTCTCTATAAAGCATCACCTGTCACCCCTCAGTTTCCAGACATGGGCCTGCTCTTCTTGGCAGCCTTTGCAACTCCCATCCTGCACCATGTTCCTAAATAGAGGCTGATACCCACTAAGAGCAGGGTTTCCTTTATCCCATTGTCATCGCTCATCCTTCCCAAAATGCTCAGATCTCTTATTAAAGAGAGTTATCACAGAGACCCTGCCAGCATCATTTTAGCCACGCCCAGCTTTCAGAGAAGTGACGGGAGTCTGACCCTTGGTCACAAATGGAATACTGGTCCCCAGAAGCAGCCAGCTGGCTGTTGGCTGTGGCTTTGGGGCAAGGAAGTCTGGAGACTGCCTGGGTCATCCACTGGGGCTGTCAGCCTTGTTTGGGTTTTCTAGTGGGAGCTCGTTAACATATCCAGTGACAGGATGCTGGGTGGTCTGAACTGTCCTTTGGTTTTTAGTCTCCAGGAGTTCCAGTGTTCCTGGTGTTATGTGGCATGCCTGTGACTTTTTAAATTTCTGTTTAAAGGAAGAAAGAACTCTGTGAAGCTAAGATCTACAAAGAACCTATGTTGTAAGACCAGTGGGTGTCTTGAATGGTTAATTTGAACATGTGTAGCCACCCAGTGTGAAAGCCACTGCTGAGTGCATCCTGTGAGCTCGATTCTGTAAACGAAACTATGCAGGATCAGCCTGGAGGACAAGTCACCAAATGTAAGCAGTGGTCATCTCTGGTGGTGGCTCGGTGGGTACTTTTATGTCTAGTTTTAAGCATTTCCCATTTTTTTTACACTGAGTACATTACTTTCATGTTTTAAGAGAAAGATACACATTAAAAAATAAATAACACCCATACTTCTGGACACTTGATCTTGTGATCTTAATAAAGAAGACTGGAGAGAGATAAATTAGGAGTTCGGAATTAACATATACACACTACTATATATAAAATAGGTAAACAGCAAGGACCTGCTGTGTAGCACAGGGAACTATACTCAGTATCTTGTAATAACCTATAATGGAAGAGAATCTGAAAAAGAATGTATGTGTGTGTGCATGTGTGTGTGTATAACTGAATCACTTTGCTGTACACTTGAAACTAACACAACATTGTAAGCTAACTGTACTTCCATTTGAAAGAAGAAGACTGGAAATATGATTGGTAAAAGCTAAATACACAGATTGTAAAGACTATATTTTATTATTTATTTGTGTTAAGGAAATATTAATATAATAATACTGCAGGTTTGCCTTGGAGTTGGGGATTGGCCGAACAGGGGTTTGAAAGAATATCAGTTACGAATAATTTATTGTGAAAAGTTAGAATCAGAAAATAAAACAGTGCTAGAGAGGAAGGGGTTTTGCACTTATATTTTTGAACTCAGATAGGAGTGCTGTTTAATCCTGGGCTGGTTCCTTGATATCTCTGTGCCTTAATTTTCCCATCTATAAGATGGCATAAAATCGTCCTGGCCCATAAGGTTATTCTTAGAATGAAATGAATTGATGCTTGTGAAACTCATAGAACAGGACTGGAACATAGCAATTACTCAATAAATGTTTGCAGCTGTTGGGTCACTCTTGTGGTATTTAGGCTTTTGACTACAGCTTCTACCTCCCTGTGGGAAGTAGCAACCCCGATAAAGTTACAACAGCAAATCAGCGAACACAGGTAGAGTTCTGACCACGTCTGAACCACCATGCACAGTTTTTAATTTAGATTACCTCATTTGCTCCTCATACCTACTTTGTACCATTTTTCCTGTTACTATCTTCACATTATAGGTTAGGGTGCAGGGGGCTCAGAGAGGTTAAGTAACCTGCCCAAGATCACACAGCTTGTAAGGATTTGACCCTGACTCCAAAGCTCACTCTCTAAATCACTATGTTCCCTTATGTGCCCGAGATATGCAGTTATCTTTGCTTTCCCTGGAATTCGTTCTGTGGGTCAAAGGTCCTCTAGTTGAGGTGTTTTAAGGCCCTTCCAAAGGGGTATGTCAGGAATATCTCCAACTGTGTCCCCAAAGCAGAGCCTAAGCCACCTCCTGGTGGATATGCATCAGGGGAGGCAGGAGCCAGCCCACACCCACTGATCTCAGGCATCAGGCAGCAGCAGGACGTTCATAACTTAAATGCTGCACATTGATGGCGGAGGGTTTTTAGAAATGTAAAGCGATTATGCAGCTTGCAATTAAACTCAGAATGGGACTTCCAAGTTGGATAATTGATTTCCTGTTTATTTGTAGTATGGTGTCTAAGCAAACAGTTCATCAGCATCTGTATAAATACCCACCCTGTAGGGGGCCGGGACCCAGTGAGAGGGGGCTTCTCTGCCTTCCGTTAGCTGGAGAGCTGTCGGTCCATCTCACGCATTTAAAGGCGACTTACCCTGCCTGCCTGTGTGCCGGGTGCTTCGGCAGCTAAAGATGACTCAACCGTCAAGCGCATGGATGCTGCCCTGGGGCCCTTGGATAGAGAGGCCAGAGGGTTCTAATGAAGGTCTGCAGAAGCTGTGGGCCATGGAAATTGGACTTTATTCCAAGAGCAGGGGGAGTCCCAAGGGCACGATCAGACTTGCGCTTGGAAAAAACCACTGTGTTTGCAGGGTGGAGCAGCGATGATCAGAGGCCAAGATTCACAGAGAGAGACCATGGCTGGGAGGCCATCTCTGTAATCCAGATGCAGGCTCTTGGTGGTCTGCCATGTAGACGGAGGGAGTGCATAGACTCCAGAGAGGTTAGGGAGGGAGATGTAATAGTAGCTGTGATGCTTGTGGGGAGGAGAGGGAATTGGTCCCTGTATCCAGCTTGAGAGATTTAATGGGCTTTCGCAGACATGAGTGTGCAGGTCGTCATGTGGGGTGAGAGAAGGGTTAATTTAGAAGAGTGTATGGCATTAGTTCTCTGCCTACTTCAAGCAGAAAGGTCACAGCCTCTCTTTCTCTCTTCCTTCTTCCTTTTCTCTCTCTCTTTTCTTGCTTCCTCTCTCTCTCTTTTTCCTTCTATCTTTGTCTGTCTCTCTTTCTAACTGTATTGTTCACTACTGCAGCCCAAGCCCCCAGAACAGTGCGGGGAACACAAAAGGCACTCAGTAAATATTTGAACAGATAATAACACTACTGGCTAACTTTTATCAGCTGAGATCCTGTGCGCACGGTTCCTTGTGTAGTGGGAAGACAGGCATTGAACAAGCAACTTCAAATGTGACGACTCGTGTATGGAAATGTGCAGGGCACGGTATGAACAAGGCTGGCTTCCCTGAGGGAGGGGCATTCAGGTGAGGCCTGAAGGGGGAGTAGGAATCTGAGCAGAAAGGAGTTTTCTAGGCAGAGGGAACAGCGAGTGTGAGGCCTAAGGTGAAGAGACTGTGGCCCACAGTAGCACCCAGATGTGAAGACCCGAGTGTGGAGAGACCGGTCTTGGAAGGTCTCCTGGGACTGGGTGAGTCTGGATGGGGCTGGCCTTAGACCTTGGTCCTCGGGGTTGTAAGAGGCTATTAGAGGGTTTATTTTAAAGGACAGTTTAAGACAGAGGAACCCCGAAGGCTGGGGGCGGTGTGCCCTTGCTCAGATGAATTCACGAGGACTCTCGAGCAGTTTTATCCTCTCAGCCAGGGATGCCCCTGAGCCCAGACAGTGATGGACCCGAGCTTCCTCTTCAGGTGCCTCGAGCTCCCCCGTCATTCTCAGCGTTTCAGCCCCAGTCTGAGCGCCTGCTTGGGGCCCGACCCTGCGCTGTGTCCTTCACGCAGCAGCTGGTTCTGGAGCCGCTCTCATTGTCATCCCCGACGTGCAGTGGTGGAAGCTGAGCCTTAAGAGACTCTCCAGGTCCTCTCTTCTAGACAGTGTCAGAGCTGATCCCAAGTCCAGTGCCCCTGACCTCTGTCCCTTTCATGGACTGGCTCTCCTACTCCCAGGATCCCAGGGTCCTCACCCTGCCCTGTGCTGGCCCCAGACCTCGGCCTGGTGCCCTCCTGTTCCTGGCCCCTCTCAGGATGCACTCACTGGACTTCCTCTGGAATCCAAACTGAGCCTTGCAGGTCCCAGCTCGCTGGAATAGTAGACGACCAGGGGAGCAGGCCTTCCCACTCTAGAGGAACTCAGGAGGCTCTCTGAGACATGCCCATCTCCCCCAGCTCTCGCCCACTACCATTAATCCACGTTTCAATGTGGGTCTCTTGCCTTTCAACACAAGTGAAATGCAAATAGTGAGATGTGAAGCAGCAGCAGAAGCATTACAGAGCTAGTTTGGGGCACAGGACCTCTCTCTCTATGAGAATAACCTGCTTCAGAGCCTTCTCAAAGGTGGGAAGGTTGGTATTTACACGAGGTGAGGTTTTCATAATGAACTGAGGGCCCAGCTGCCCGATGGTGCCCTGCGTTATTCTGGAGTCCACCAGTTTGTAAAAGAGCTACTTTTTTAGTTGCTTTGAGGCTGGAGAGCATTATACCCAAGCAAGAGATGGTTCCTAACTGCATTTTTGTGATTATTTTTATGAGTGAAAATGCTTTTCCTATTAGTGGAGATGATTTGCCTTTTTTTTCTAGTTCTTTCTTTAAATTGCGGTAAACATACATAACATAAAATTTACCACCTTAATCATTTTTAAGTGTACAGTTCAGTAGGAAGTATATTTACATTGTTGTGATGATTTGCCTTTTGAAATTCAGAAAAGAATGCCTGGGTATATTTTGTCCAGGGAGGTAAAAGCAAGCATAGAATATTCCTTCCTTGACTACTGCTAACACTGGATAGTTTATTCCAATTTGCACGGTTTCTGTCCCACATCTTGCCTCGGTGAACCCATGGGCAGAGCGGGGTGGGGTGGGAGGAGGGCTGAAAGAGGCCGAGGCTTCAAGCGTGTTCTAGTGTCATCTAGTGTCTGCGGTGCCTTGTGCCTGCTGGGCTAAGGCTGTTGGGTTTCTTCCTGGCTTAGGGCGGTAGCTCTATAAACCCAGATGGATTTAAAAGAGCACCAAGGAGATATTTGTCTTTCTGGATCAGCTGGTATTTTTTCTGCCTCTGGTCTCTTGGAAACTTGCAGCTGAAGTCCATTTCATTAACAGTCAGAGCAATTTGTCCCTTTGAAGCTCAGACAGGGTGAGATTAATATGAACCCGATATTAAGGCTATTAAGCATCAATTTGGCAAACCTATTTATAAAGGAGTGCTGAGGACAGAAAATAAAGAAGGTTGCATTACGAAGCTCTGTTGCCAAGTCCACTTTCTCTTTGCAAAATGTGACTCTGTCACCAGTTGTGTGTGAGAGAAGGGAAAAAAGTGTGTGTGTGTGTGTGTGTGTGTGTGTGCGCGTGCGTGCACATGCATGGGTGAACATGTGTCTTGATGATGTGTGGTTATTCTTAATCACAGTAATAAGAGAAGTAATGCAGTGTAACCGACGTATATAATGCTGACTATGGATGTGCCCAATGCTGTTCTAAGCACTTTATATTTTATTTTATTTATTTATATTTTTTAAAATTTTATTTATTTATTTTTAGCTGCATTGGGTCTTCATTGCTGTGCGGGGGCTTTCTCTCTAGTTGTGATGAGCGGGGGCTACTCTTCCATGTGGCGCGCGGGCTTCTCATTGCAGTGGCTTCTCTTGTTGCAGAGCACGGGCTTCAGTAGCTGTGGCGTGCGGGCTCTAGAGCGCAGGCTCAGTAGTTGTGGCGCACAGGCTTAGTTGCTCCGTGGCATGTGGGATCTTCCTGGACCAGGGCTCGAACCCATGTCCCCTGCATTGGCAGGCGGATTCTTAACCCCTACGCCACCAGGGAAGCCCTACTTTATATTTTAAATTATTTAATCCTCATGACAACCCAAAAGGAGGAGGAGTGATTATCTCCTCATTTTACAGAGGAGGAAACTGAGGCGCGGAATGGTTAAGTAATTTGGCAAAGGTCACAAAGTCCCAGTGAGTGTCTTGTGATGGAGAAATTGCTGAGGACTTAGAGACTCCCGGATTTTAGTTAGGGTTCTAGGTGATGGTGAGTTGCCCTTGCTCCCTGTGTTCCTCAGGCAGCTTCTGGCCATGGCTGTTGCTCTCATGTCCATGTGTCACTGCTAGTCCTGAGGACCTCACAGAGTCATGCACACAGAGGGCCCTGGTGTGCTTGTGTAGTGAATGGAGGGTTCGGGCTTGTTTGTTTTAATTGGCTCCCCCTGCCCAGGCTGGGAGAGGCTGCGTGCAGAAGGCGCACCCCAGCTTGGAGCTGGCAGGTCTGAGTCCTATCCCCAGTCCTGCCGTGACTTACCTCACCTGCCCCGTGACTGCAGGCAGTCGATTGTCCTTCCCACACCTGGTTCCTCCATATGGGGAAGAATAAATTTTAGAGTATGTTGGGGTTTTTTTTAAGGATACGTCAGGTAATGATTATGATAGCACATTGCCCATTAAAAAGTTACTTTGTGGGTTTCCCTGGTGGCGCAGTGGTTGAGAGTCCGCCTGCTGATGCAGGGGACACAGGTTAGTGCCCCGGTCCGGGAAGATCCCACATGCCGCAGAGCGGCTGGGCCCGTGAGCCATGGCCGCTGAACCTGCCCATCCGATGCCTGTTACTCCGCAACGGGAGAGGCCACAACAGTGAGAGGCCCAAGTACCGCAAAAAAAAAAAAAAAAAAGTTACTTTCTTTACTTTTGGTCCAGAAAGTTAATCTTACTTTAGCTTCCCATCCACGTGCTTCTGGCACCTCCTGCTGTGATGGTACAGCTGCCCTGTCACCTGAGAGGGCTGAGTCTGTCTTCTGTTTAAAGGATGGAATGGTCCAGCTCCAAGGGGACATGATTCTTAAATGTCTCTTTTAGTTGGAAGAACTAAAAGCTAAGAAGGTTGGCTTCATCACCCCCTTCCCTATTTTAGATTTCTTTACAGGCATATGCACACATACATGCAATATGTATATGCACACATACACGGACACATGTGTCTGTGTGTGTTTACATATATGCATGCATATATATATAACATACACTCGAGTGAATATACACATACACACATGCATATCAACCTGGATAATTTTGCATGAAGTATAACAGGAATGGTGATGAAACCAGGACATGAAACATTTGCATGCCTGGCCAGACGCTGGGAAACAAATTATGTTCGCCTGCATGTTACCTCCTACAATGCAAAATTATAATATCAGCATCTTATGGAAACGGTGAGGAGGGAGATCCTGAGAAATTTCCTGCAAGCAGGGGATAATAAATCATGATGCATTAACAGCCCTCATTATTGCAATTTAGATGTATAAAGTGTCACTGCTTGTCTCCTTGATAAACAGCATGTGTTGTAGTTAGGTGAACTAACAATATTAATAAGCCCTTTCATAGGTCCTTGTAAAAACTGAGTTCTCCTAATCCTGTTTTACCCATCAGGTCTTAGGCTGCTCTATCACAGATTTTCACTCCATGGGGACTGTAATATTTGCATGTCTGGAGGAATTGATTTCTTATCCCAAAGGTATGAGACTCTGAAAGGGACTTTTATGTATTATCTTAATGGCAGTGTGGGAAATGAGATCTTTTTGTTCAGGGGGCTCTTGTGGGTCCCCTTCTCAGATCATGGAGGGGGCAGCCGTTTAGATTTTGCAAGTGTGAGTCCAGGCTTTCAGCTGAATGGTAGGAATTGCCCTGGTAGCCGCGACTCAGGGCATCTGCTCCTGACTCTCATGGAGAATGGAATCATCCATCCAGTCCCTCCTGGGCTCATTCAGTTACGGCTGGAACCTCCCATCTGGCTGGAAAATCTGTCATTTGACCTAGAGCAGGAAGAATAGCTTGGACTTGGCAAGTTTGTGGTGGGTGCCTCGGGTATTCTGGGGGCCCCGGAGAGCATCAGCTTCCCAGCACCATAACGGTATTAAATGGGGTGGAACGCTAATTATTTTTTCCAGTTCTCTCTGCCCCTGGTCCCCTCTCCTCCCCGCTCACCTGGTCCCTTTCACTGACCCAGTCCCCCACTCTCTCGGCATCCTTCTCCTCGATTTTCCCTCTTTCCCTGCTCCCTTCCCTCTCTCTCTTCCTCCCTGTTGCAGATGCAGTAAAATAAGGGTGATGTCTGATGGACACTTGGGATGCCCATGGCTTCCATCTTTTGACTCAGCCCAGGGATGCAGCCTCTGCATTTGTCTGTGCAAATCATTTAAACACAAGGTTTTGCTGTGGCTTGTTCCTGTAACCGGCTCACTCCAGTCGAAGCCAGAAGTCCAGGGAAATACCTGGGGAAAGTTGGATTGCACATTCCGGCTCCGTGCCATCTGATCTATGAAAGACTCATCGCCGGCTTTTGTCCTTTCCTGGGTAGAGTCTGGGTGGGTCAGGGACCGTTGCCATTTCTGGCCCTTAAATCTTGAGAGGGTGGCAACAGTTCTGACCTTCCATTCCTCTTCCTGCCTTCTGTTCTCATTCTGAGTCTTTCAATTACCCTGAGTGTCTAAAATGAAAACTTTTTCATGCCATCTCCCAACACCCCCCAAAAAAGTTCTGTGATTTATGAAGTACGGGTTAACACTGGGTAAAGCCAAATTAAACCATTTTCTTTGTTTGGGGACTGTTTCAAGCCTTGGATGCACTTGGGTGCGTTAGGAATCCCTAAGTGGAGGAGATGGTAGCTGGCATCTTCTGAAAGTACTCAACCACAGAATTGTGTCTTTGAGTTACGCCTGGATGGGCACTGCCAAAAGCCTGGTTCCCAAGACCTTCCAGCATCATCCCCTCAGGATAAGCAGTTCCTTCCATTACGCAGGCCATCATCTGTGCCTGTGAACCTGTGCTCGTTGAGTCCTGCGCTCCGTGGCAATTTGCCTTTGCGGATGTATTGCTGTGAGCGAGCCGACTATTTCTGAAAGGATTAAATGGAGGCAGGAAACCTTGAGTGTCTACTGTGCACTCGGTATTTCACACGCTCTCTCTCTTATGTAGACTTCACAAGAACCCTGCAACGTAGCAGGCTCATTATCCCTATGTCACAGATGTGGCCACTTGTGTACAGAGGGGTAACCTAAGTTACCCAAAGCCACACAGCCAGTAAAAGAGCCAGAATTCAGCATAAACATTAGGAAGAGTCCCGTGGAGCTGAGCCCTGCTAAGCCTTGATTGTCACTGACCAATGACCTGACCTGAGGTTGACCAGGGAACAGAGATGTGTGATGGGACCGTTCTCATGCTGTGTGTGTGTGTGTGTGTGTGTGTGTGTGTGTGTGAGAGAGAGAGAGAGAGAGAGAGAGAGAGAGAGAGAGAGAGAATGAATAAGGGCTCTTCCCTGCCGCTGCAGCCAGAACACTTAGACCCTTTGGTCACATGAACACCATCTAAAATACAGGACTCATTTCAACACCTACAAGTTCAGCATTTATCCTCCCGATGTCTAATGACATAACCACGAGAGTTCACTGTACCTGTAACTTCTCTTGCCAGAATTAGCATATGCTCTACAATTTGGGGACTCTGGTCAAAAGCAGGGGGAAAGATTCCGAAGGCAGAGCATCCCTTTATAGCAGCCCCAGTGGAAGCGTCATCACAGCAGGCCCTACATCTGCAGTCCGCCCAGATCCCTTAAATTGGTTTCTGGGAGGGTTTATGGTTCGTGAGAACATTTGGCAAAGCTAAGCCCGTATTAATAAGTGCCTTGTGCCCACGGACAACATTGTAGATCAATACGGTATGTGCTCCAAATTCAGATGATAAACGAGTACCATCATGACCTAATTAGCAAGACTTGTATTTTGAATGGATAAATTAACATTCCACCGCATAATCCTAAACAACTTCTTGAAAAATGCTGTTAACCTGCTGCACAGACGAAGGCAAAGGAAGCAGAACCACCATTTACATACTTATTTGCTCCAGAGATGAGTAACTGTTTTGTCTGTATTCACTGGCCTGTCTAGCTCAGCTGGGCTCATCATTTTTTAAGGTTAGACAATATTTAAAGCATTCAGACTGGGGGAAAAAAAGCCAGACTGCCTCTTGAGGGTAGAATTTCCCGGGTCCCACATGACTTGGGGGCTGCACCGTCATCCTTTAATCTCTTGCATTTGAGCAGCATCTGCTGAGTACTTGACTGAAGGTCACGGCATTGGGTTCAAGGTCAGCAGTGATGCCAGCTGGCTGCCCTCGGTAAAAGACCACCACCACCTTATGGGCAAGCACATGGGCTCTGGAACCACAGAGACCTGGGTTCAACTCCTGGCTCTTACCTTTCTTAGTCTTTCTGAAAGGCAAGTAAATGAGGATGATAATAGCACCTGCTTCCTTGGGTGGCTGAGAGAATTAGTGGGATATCATGTCCAGTGCTCAGCACAGCGCCTGACGCATGACACGGGCCTAGATCAATGTTAATTTTTCTAAGTAGTTTCTCTAGACCTCAGGTTCATCTTCTGTACAATGAAGCAATCGGACCACATCATAGGTTCCGAAATGGGGTCCTCAGATTCCTATGCTTCCATAAACATATTCATGGAGGTGGCCCACGTGACGCTTTCATTCTGAATTCAGATTGCCCGATTTCTTTGCTCTTGGCTGGACTCATTTCAGCTTCATAGCAACCCCTGTTATCTCACGCAGATCACAGGCTTGTAATTGGCGGGTACATTTGTTCAGGATTAATAAAAAATGGGAATCCGATGACTTATTACTTAACAATTGCGTTGTGGTGATAGATGTGGCAGCCAGCTTGCCATCACACATCTGATGTGAAAAATGCCTGTCGTCCAGAAGATGGCAGCTGTCAGAACATGCGGTCCTTGCAGGGTGGGGGACGGCTGGACACTAAAGCAGCCACGTGGTGGTGGAAGGTTTGGGACCTTGGTCGGGATGGTATTTCCACTTAGCCTTGTCTGCTTCTGTGGGTCGGGTCTATCTGGAGAGCACAGCCTTGTGCTGTGGGGAGTCCAGGCAGCTGTCCTCTGACCTCAGGTTATTATTTTAGTAAGAGTTATGACCATTTTTACCTATTCCCACACCTTGCCCGCCCCCTGCACTCCCACCTATTATCCCCCAACTTGTGGCCTTGGCTTGAGCCAGATACACATCCTTACAATCTCAGGAAAATGCTGCACTCACTCTCATCTGTTACCTGCCCAAGAGTGCCCTTCTCTCTCCCATGACCTAACGCAGAGCTTCTCAACCTGGGCACTTGACATTCTGAGCTGGCTAGTTCTTCATCGTGGACAGCTGTCCTGTGTATTGTAGGGTGTTCAGCAGCATCCCTGACCTCTACCACTAGATGTCAGTGGCACCCCCACCCTCAAGTTGTGACAATTAAAAATGTCCTCAGGGCTTCCCTGGTGGTGCAGTGGTTGAGAGTCCACCTGCCGATGCAGGGCACACGGGTTCGTGCCCGGTGCGGGAGGATCCCGTGTGCTGCGTAGTGGCTGGGCCCGTGAGCCATGGCCGCTGGGCCTGTGCCTCCGGAGCCTGTGCTCTGCAATGGGAGAGGCCACGGCAGTGAAAGGCCCACGTACCGCCCAAAAAAAAAAAAAATGTCCTCAAGTATCCCTGGGGCCCAGACCCAGCTTAACATCCCACGTTCTCCCTGAAGACTTCATTTCCAGCCCACTGAATTCAGCGGTTAATTCTGGATGATCCTGACTTTGGTCTGCGTTTGTCTTCATTGTGTCTCCCCAACCAGGATCTGGACCACATCTTGACCTCTGTGTCTGCACAGAGCTGATCTTTGTTTGATGTATTGATTTTTAACAAGGGCCTCTTGGTTTGCCGTCAGTTACCGTGAAATGAGTGCCTGGTATTTTCCAATCCCTTCCCGTGTAGCATATTTTCTCTTGATTCTTACAACCACGCAAACCTTTACTGGGAAGGTTTCTGAGACTCAGAGATGGTAGGTAACATCCCTGTAGTCACACAGCTGATGAGTGCAAGCCTGTGCGCTTTCCACTAAACCTTCCAACCCCGCCAGTTCAGGTGGGCGGTGAGAAGGCAGCCAGCATCTCTGCCTGTCTGGGGGTCAGGAGATCCTCTGTGGCCAGTGTTTGAATTGCCTCTAGGAGATGACAGTGAGATCTGGGAGTGCCCTTTCAGATGGACGTGGGGAGGAGCTAGTGTGGAGAGAACGGGTGACAATCTCTGAAGCACCAGCGTGCCCTCTAATAGTAGAGCTGGGCGCTGGGTGGTTATTGGTGCTGCGGCCCTGAAGGCTGTGTTAGGATTGGGGTCAGTCTGCCATCCTTGGGGATGCCCTGGAAAGCGACATATCTCTCATTGGACTAAGCGCCACGCCAAGGAAAAGTAAATATTCCCTGTGGCAGCCATGAAAAGAAGGGTCAGTAGTGGCAAGCAGCAGAAGCGGGGTGATTTGCTTTGCCTTGGACAGCTGTGTTTGTTACCTCTGAATGTGGCTTGTTTGTTCTTAACAAATACTGACCTGGGCAGCTCGCTTCTAAAAGGGGAAGTCGGATGAACTGGCAGCCTAGGAGGAGGTGCTCAGCCGTTTTAGTAGACAGAGCGAAGCAAATCAGAACAGCAAGGGCCCCTTCTCACACTGGAGAAAATCTTGCCATGTGTATAGAAGGATGTGATTAGGAATTTCTTGTCATCGTTGCTAATATTGAAAAAATTCCCAACAATCTAAATGTCCACCAGTAGGAGATTAGACAAATCATATGATGGAATACCATGCAGCACTTGAGTTTTTAAAAAGAGCAAATCTGATTGATAGTATGGTAATAATACAACTTGTGTATACTTTAAAAACATGCAAACCAATACTACGTATTGGTTATAGATGCAAATATGTATATGAAAGTATTTAAAAATGGACTTTAAAGTTGCAAACAAACTCAAGAAAATGATTACCCAGAGTCAGTGGGGTGGATGGCAGGAAGACATGCAGTCAAGAGGGGCTGGATAAGGAGACCTTTGCTTTCTCTGAAAGTTTTTTTTTTTTTTTTTTTTTTACGGTACGCGGGCCTCTCACTGTTGTGGCCTCTCCCATCGCGGAGCGCAGGCTCAGCGGCCATGGCTTACGGGCCCAGCCGCTCCGTGGCATGTGGAATCCTCCCGGACCGGGGCATGAACCCGTGTCCTCTGCATCGGCAGGCGGACTCTCAACCACTGCGCCACCAGGGAAGCCCTGCTGGAAGATTTTTAATCATAGTCTCCATTTCAGTGCTTGTGATTGGTCTGTTTATATTTTCTATTTCTTCCTGGTTCAGTTTTGGAAGGTTGTGCTTTTCTAAGAATTTGTCCATTTCTTCCAGGTTGCCCATTTTATTGGCATAGAGTTGCTTGTAGTAATCTCTCATGATCCTTTGTATTTCTGCAATGTCAGTTGTTACTTCTCCTTTTTCTTTTCTAATTCTATTGATTTGAGTCTTCTCCCTCTTTTGCTTGATGAGTCTGGCTAATGGTTTATCAATTTTGTTTATCTTCTCAAAGAACCAGCTTTTAGTTTTATTGATCTTTGCTATCATTTCCTTCATTTCTTTTTCATTTATTTCTGATCTGATCTTTATGATTTCTTTCCTTCTGCTAACTTTGGAGTTTTTTGTTCTTCTTTCTCTAATTGCTTTAGGTGTAATGGTAGGTTGTTTATTTGAGATTTTTCTTGTTTCTTGAGGTAGGATTGTATTGATATAAACTTCCCTCTTAGAACTGCTTTTGCTGCATCCCATAGGTTTTGGGTCATCGTGTTTTCCTTGTCATTTGTCTCTAGGTATTTTTTGATTTCCTCTTTGATTTCTTCAGTGATCTCTTGGTTATTTAGTAGTGTATTGTTTAGCCTCCCTGTGTTGTATTTTTTACAGTTTTTTTTCCCTGTAATTTATATCTAGTCTCATAGCGTTGTGGTCAGGAAAGATACTTGATACAACTTCAATTTTCTTAAATTTACCAAGGCTTGATTTGTGACCCAAGATATGGTCTATCCTGGAGAATGTTCCATGAGCACTTGAGAAGAAAGTGTATTCTATTGTTTTTGGATGGCATGTCCTATAAATATCAATTAAGTCCATCTTGTTTAATGTGTCATTTAAAGCTTGTGTTTCCTTATTTATTTTCATTTTGGATGATCTGTCCATTGGTGAAAGTGGGGTGTTAAAATCCCTGCTATTATTGTGTTACTGTCGATTTCCCCTTTTATGACTGTTAGCATTTGCCTTATGTATTGAGGTGCTCCTACGTTGGGTGCATAAATATTTACAATTGTTATATCTTCTTCTTGGATTGATCCCTTGATCATTATGTAGTGTCCTTCTTTGTCTCTTGTAACAGTCTTTATTTTAAAGTCTACTAGCTCTGAAGTGGGTCTCTTGTAGACAGCATACATACAGGTCTTGTTTTGTATCCATTCAGCCAGTCTATGTCTTTTGGTGGGAGCATTTAATCCATTTGCATTTAAGGTAATTATCGATATGTGTGTTCCTATTACCATTTTCTTAGTTGTTTTGGGTTGGTTTTTGTAGGTCTTTTCTTTCTCTTGTGTTTCCTGCCTAGAGAATTTCCTTTAGAATTTGTTGTAAAGCTGGTTTGGTGGTGCTGAATTCTCTTAACTTTTGCTTATCTGTAAGGGTTTTAATTTCTCCATTGAATCTGAATGAGATCCTTGCTGGGTAGAGTAATCTTGGTTGTAGGTTTTTCCCTTTCATCACTTTAAATATGTCCTCCCACTCCCTTCTGGCTTGTAGAGTTTCTGCTGAGAGATCAGCTGTTAACCTTATGGGGATTCCCTTGTGTGTTGTCTTTCCCTTGCTGCTTTTAATATTTTTTCTTTGTATTTAATTTTTGATAGTTTGATTAATATGTGGCTCGATGTGTTTCTCTTTGGGTTTATCCTGTATTGGACTCTCTGTGCTTCCTGGAGTTGATTGACTATTTCCTTTCCCATGTTAGGGAAGTTTTCAACTATAATCTCTTCAAATATTTTCTCAGACCTTTTCTTTTTCTCTTCTTCTTCTGGGACCCGTATAATTCGAATGTTGGTGCATTTAATGTTGTCCCAGAGGTCTCTGAGGCTGTCCTTGATTCTTTTCATTCTTTTTTTTTTTTATGCTGCTCCTTGGCAGTTATTTCCACCATTTTATCTTCCAGCTCACTTATCCGTTCTTCTGCCTCAGTTATTCTGTTATTGATTCCTTCTAGAGTATTTTTAATTTCAGTAATTGTGTTGTTCATCGCTGTTTGTTTGCTCTTTTATTCTTGTAGATCCTTGTTAAATGTTTCTTGTATTTTCTCCATTCTGTTTCTGAGATTTTGGATCATCTTTACTATCATTACTCTGAATTCTTTTTCAGGTAGGTTGCCTATTTCATCTTCATTTATTTGGTCTTGTAGGTTTTTACCTTCTTCCTTCATCTGTAGCATATTTTTTGTCATTTCATTTTTTTTTTTTTTTTTTGGTGGGTGATGCTGTATTCCTGTCTTACTGGTTGTTTGACCTGAGACGTCCGGCACTGGAGCTTGCAGGCAGTTGTATAGAGCTGGGTCTTGGTGCTGAGATGAGGACCTCCGGGAGACCTCACTCCGATTGATATTCCCTGGGGTCTGAGGTTATCTCTTAGTCCAGTGGTTTGGACTCGGAGCTCCCACCGCAGGAGCTCGGGCCCGACCTCTGGCCTGGGAACCAAGATCCCGCAAGCTTCATAGCATGGTATAAAAAAATAAAAAAAGGAAGAAAGAAAAAAAGGAGCAGTACAATACCAAATAATAAAATACAAAATCAGAAAGATAAAAAATATATTAGGAAAAATAAAACTATAATTCAAACAACCGGTTGCTGGGGGTTCCTCCCATCCCCTTAGGTGTCCACAGTCCCCCACCAGTGCCTGGTAAGTGCCCTAGTTGTGAGGAGACGCAAATTCCGCATCCTCCTAGTATGCCACCTTGACTCTGCCCCTCTCCACAGCAGCCAAGTATTCCAGGTGGGGGATTTAGGCATCTGGGTGAAGAACAGAAACATTGAAGAAGGTTGGAAAAAAGGGAACACAGCCCCTCGCCCCTCCCCCCAGCCGGGGCCACCCAGCACCCTGTGTGTAATTTTTTTTTTAATTTTTATTGGAGTACAGTAGATTTACAATGTTGTGTTAGTTTCAGGTGTACAGCAAAGTGAATCAGTTATACATATACATATATCCACTCTTTTATATCAATAGATTCTTTTCCCATATAGGCCATTACAGAGTACTGAGTAGAATTCCCTGTGCTATACAGTAGGTCCTTATTAGTTATCTATTTTATATATAGTAGTGTGTATACGTTAATCCCAATCTCCCAATTTATCCCTCCTCCCCTTACCCCGTTAACCATAAGTTTGTTTTCTACATCTGTGACTCTACTTCTGTTTTGTAAATAAGTTCATTTGTACCCTTTTTTAGATCCGACATATAAGCGATATCATGTGATATTTGTCTTTCTCTGTTTGACTTACTTCATTCAATATGACAAGCTCTAGGTCCATCCATGTTGCTGCAAATATTATTATTTTGTTCTTTTTTATGGCTGAGTAAATTCCATTATGTGTATGTACCATGTATTCTTTGTCCAGTCCTCTGCTGATGGACATTTATGTTGCTTCCATGTCCTGACTATTGTAAATAGTGCTGCAGTGAACATCGGGGTGCATGTATCTTTTTGAATTATGGTTTTCTCCAGGTATATGCCTAGGAGTGGGATTGCTGCGTCATATGGTCGTTCTATTTTTAGATTTTAAGGAACCTCTATACTGTTCTTTGTAGTGGCCGTACCAATTTATGTGTGTCTAATTTTTTTTCAGTCTTTTTCTATAAATTTTTTAAAAGTCTCCACCCTTAATGGAGATTTGTATGTTACTAGCCCTGCCTCATGCGTGGGGCTGTCATGAGGATCGGATCGCATTAATAGATGTGAAAATGCTCTGTCAACCAGGATGCAAGGGAAGAGTAGGTAGTGTTTATTTAATAAGAATAATCACCTCTTGGGCTTTTCTTTGGTCGTTGGCTAAGTAGCGTTTGTAGCTTTTGGAGGCCTGGGGGGATTTGCAGTGATTTACACTCTTCGTACCTTGAAGTTCATGTTCGTTTGTTTTGTAAGACCTCCTCAGAGCACACAGCAGGGATAAAAGTAAAAAGAAAACAGGGATTGGATTTTTATGTGCATCTTGGAAGGCTGGGGAGGATGTGGGAGCGGATGCTTCCCTTCAGGAAAACGGAGACAGCTGTCTTGGGGTCTGGGGTTTGATCTCCCCGACAGTCATATCCTCTGGAGCAGATCCAGTAGACTCCGTTGCATGCTTGCTGGGCCGCGGTGCACACCACGCCCAGAATTCAAGGGAGAGTGGAGTTTGGTGGGGTCGGGGGTAGGGAGTCAGTCAATAAAGGGAGACAGGTAAGCGGGAGGAAGGGATGTTGGCTGACCAATATAGATTAAGGGCAAGATACTCATATAGTGGTTTCTATGACAACACGTGGACCGAGCTGGGTGTCCCCAGACGGAGGAGGCAGACATGCTCTGCAGAGAACTCCTGCCCTCACCTGAAAGGTAGCCAGCTGGAGTCAGCTGGGCCATGGGAAGTCAGCAGAATTGCCGGTGGGGGGCAGGCTGAATCAGAGTGTAGCCTCATCTGCATTTCTGAAGGCAATAAATTCTCATTTCAGCTGCAATATTGGTCTGCTCTGTGAAACTGCAGCATCAGTGATTTTTTTTAAGCCATACAATTGGGACCTTTTCCTGAATCTGAGATAGGATGTGCAGGGGCTAATTTGCTCCATTTTCTGATAAAAAGGCATCTCAATTGCTTGCTCCTAACCCCTAACCCCTTCTTCGTCCTGGGGGACGCCATCACGCAGCATGTGGGGGGTTTGAGGGCAGACGGTGCCCAAAACCCCGCCTTGGCCTTCCGTCAGGGCCGCTCCGAGTGCAGGGATACCCTGAGGTCCACTCCCTGTCTGTGGCCTCTCTCTGATGGTTTTCCTCGGTGAAGGGTAGACTACAGTCTAGACCTCATTCAGACATCCCCGCTGGATTTGCTAAGTGAGCTGCAGAAGAGGTTGACAGAGAAAATCCATCTGTCTGTGCCTGCTCTGCAAGTCTGTTGTCTGGCTGTGATTGGAATCACCTTGGGTGTAGTAGCTACTGGTGAAATTTTGAGATGGAATTCTTAATAGTACAACCTGTCCACCTGCCCGCTTTAAATGTGGCGCATCATGAACTGAACGTTGGTTACACAGCCGTTAGTCAAAGCTGATGAGGATTCAGTTCCTTGACCCACGGTTCCCGCTGAACCCACTGCCTGGTCCCCGCGCCCTTCGCTCTCCTCCCTGAGCTCTGCGTACAGATATCCACAAGAGCCCGGCAGGTGGCAGTGGGGTAGCTGCTCAGGTCACCCCCATGCACACCAGAGGGCACACACTCCATGAAGGGGGCACCCCTGCTCAACACCAGCCAGGCACTGCCACAGAGGAGGGCGCTTTGTATAGCTGCATCTTCCAGGTTATCAGAAGGACTCAGAGGTTGGAAATTTTATGGGAAAGCTCTTGATTTTTAAAGGCTGGGGATGAATATTCAAAATCTTTTACCACACTGTGCAGTCACACCAAAGCCCAGGCGCTCCCGGGAGCATGTAACCATAGGAGGAAAAAGACCGAACTACCCCATGGGATTTAGGTACCTTTGAAAAGGGAGCCAAGTTCGGGCACCCTTTTCATTAATACGCGTAAGAGACATTTATTAAGCACCTCCTGTGTGGTGGGCACAATGCTAAGTGCTTGACGTTGCAGATTCATCCCCCGCAGTGGGGCTGGGTGGCGTTGGCTTCACTTTACAGTGAGGAAACTGAGTCTAGCCTGGGGAAGCAGGTTGCGTGGGGACACACAGGAGGGACTGGAAGCGGGCTCTGAAGCCAGTTCCCTTCCAGAGCCACTGACGCGGCCACCACACCCTGCTTCCCCTGTCTAAAAGTCACAAAGCACCCCTGGCCCGAAGGGAAACCCAAGCCTTCATCCCCTGCCCCCGCCCCTCCCCCACTCACACTGGCGGCCTGCGGCTCTCGGTGAGCAGCCAGAGAGGCTGGCACGTCTAGCGAATGTGGCTTTGACCACGCCACCCGCCCAGCGGGCGTGGCGGACCTTCTGCAGATGGATTTGCCCGAAGTCTTGGCTTTTGTTGCTAGCCCAGAAATAACCTCACTGGGCAGGAGAGACCTGTAGCTGGGAATTATATATTTCCCTGCTTCCTGCTTCAGCCCAGGGAGGATACCGCAGGAAGAGGAGAAACCGGCATAAAGATTCTGCCTTCCAGCCTTCCTAAGCATCTTAGCTTGGGCTGCTGTAACACATTACCCAGACTGCATGGCTTCACAACAGAAACTTACACATTCAGTTCTGGGGCCTAGCAGCCCAAGATCAAGGTCAGGGTTCTTCTGAGACCTCTCTCCTTGGCTTGCAGATGGTGGCTTCTCCCTGTGTCCTGACATGGTCTTTCCTCTGGGCATGCCTGCACGTGTCTGATGTCTCTTTTTCTGTGTGTCCGGATTTCACCTTTATGAGAACACCTGTTGAACTGGATTAGGCCCACCCCTAAAGACCTCCTGTTAATTTAATCGCCTCTTTAAAAGACCTTGCCTCAAGTATGGCTGTATTAGAAGTGCTGGGGGTTGGGACTTGAACATGAATTTGGGGGTGGGAGGGACGCAGTTTAGCCCCTAGCACTAAATAAATAGCCAGACGCGACTGGAGCTGCTGAGAAGCACGCAGAGACCCAAGTTATTCAAACTCAGCCACCGGCTGCACCTTCTGGAATAATGTTCCCCTGCTCTCACCTCCCCAAGTTATTTTGAAGATCAAATGTCTGGTGAGTAAGAACTGTATCATGGGAGCAAGGTTTGGCTCTTAGCTAATATCGTTGGTAAGATGGCAAGTTGCTTGTGCATTTTTTTTTTTTTTTTTTGCGGTACACGGGCCTCTCACTGTTGTGGCCTCTCCCGTTGCGGAGCACAGGCTCCGGACGCGCAGGCTCAGCGGCCATGGCTCACGGGCCCAGCCGCTCCGTGGCATGTGGGATCTTCCCGGACCGGGACACGAACCCGTGTCCCCTGCATCGGCAGGCGGACTCTCAACCACTGCGCCACCAGGGAAGCCCTGTGCATTTTTAATAACTTTTTCGTTCTTTATCAGAAGAATACACACTCATTGTCCATCTGTTTTACATAACCGAAACCATCCTGTAAATAGTTCTATAAGCTGCTTCTGCGTATCACTGTACATTAGTTTCCTAGGGCTGCCATAAATGACCACAGACTTGGTGGCTTAAAGCAACAGAAATTTATTCTCTCACAGTTCTGGAGGACAGATGTCCAAAGTCAAGGTGTTGGCTCCTACTGGAGGCTCTGAAGAATCCGTTCCATGCCTCTGTCCTAGCTTCTGGTGGCTTCCAGCAATCCTTGGCATTTCTTGGCCCCTAGGGGCGTCCCTTTAATCTTTACTTCCATCTTCATCTTCTCCCCTGTGTGTCTCTGTGTCTCAGATCTCCCTCTCTTTACTCCTTGGATTTAGGGTCATCTAAAGATCCTTAACTCAATTACGTCTGCAAAGACCCTGTTTCCAAATAAGGTGATATTCACAGGTACCGAGGCTTAGGACTTGGACGCATCTTTTGTGGGGAACACAGTTCAACCCACTGCACGTAGTACCATGTGCCTTTTCTCAAATTGTTAAAAGTTCCTAAAACAGTAAGTGTTTCAGAATATCCCATCGTATGGTGATGGTATCATTTGTTTAACACGGCAGTTTACTTCATGCCAGGCTCCTGGGATTCTGGCCTCTTAGTCAATGCAAAGCTGTGCCTGGCTGTCCATGCGCCCCACCGTGTTGCAGGAGCGAGCTACCAGTTTGAGTCTGTAGTACCTGTTCTTTTATTTCTTTTCCTTTTTCCCGTCGAGAGTTTTTACTGCTTCTTTTTTCTTATTCCATAAATGGTACATAGAGGGATTTTAGAAAATACAGAAAAGCAAAAAGAAAACTATGCAGTGGGGTTCCAGGGGTGATGCTTTCCTTGCTTTTCACCCCTGTGTTGTTCGTGTTTTAACATCTCCCAGTCATTTCAGGGGCTCAGAAGCAGAAATGAAATGTCTGTGGAAGCTCGGCCCACCCTCCTGATGCACTCCGGAGAAGTTCTTTCTGAATTCCTGTGGTGACTCTGGTTGGGGGGTGGGGATGGGCGTCTCGGTTCATTTAGTGGCAGGTCCAGCTTTTCTGTTCCCTCACTGGGACATTGCTGCCTTTATTGTTCTCCTCTCACTGCCTGCTTTGGGGAAATTATTCTGACAGCTATGTTTACCAGTGGGATCAGAAGGGAAAGGATCAGTCTGAGAGCAGTTGTGCGGAGCAGCACGTGGAATCGGGGGTTGGAATTTAGTTGGGGGTCTGAGGGATGGCCAAGAACAGGAAGGAGAAAGGGTCGTCTTGGGGTTTCTGCTGTCTCGGACTCTCAGTCTTGGTGATCCTTTTGGGCACATGCAGCAGCTGGGGACCTGAGCCAGGGCTGCTCCGTCCCAGGAAGACTCCCAAACCATATCTTAGAAGTTCTGAGGGACATGGAGAATTCAGTTGTCTTCTCCCTCCACAGATCACCAACCCTGTGAAGAATGTGCTCCCCTGGCTCGGATAGGCAGAAAATGTTGGTAATGAATTGAAATAACATTTTGCCTGGAAGCTTTTGTGATAGACTGTGGTGGTAGAAGCTCTAGAAAGGGCAAATGAAGTGCGAAATGGACCCTCATTTATCCCTTCATCCATCCATCCATCCCTCCATGTAGCTAACATTGTTGGTACCCCCTCTGAACCGGCCCCCATGTTGTGCACTGGGATTGTAAAGGGAAGTAAGATCTGGGCCTTCAAGAAGCTCAGGATCTAAGAAGAGCAACAGGCTCAAGGCCAACTGGTGAGTTCTGTCGAGTACCAAGGAGGCACATAAAGGGTGTGTGTAACTCCATTCGGGGGCCCAGGGAAGGAGACCTTTCTGCTGGACTCTAGGGGACCAGCAGGCACGTAGGACTGGGTGGGGAGAAGACATGAAATATCAAGGGCCTGTCTTCAGAAGGTAAGGAAGGAGTTGAAATCTGCCACCTCGAATCCGTGAAGGAATAGAGGGAAGCAAATGCAGACACTATCTTGGATAAAATTCAGTTGGCAGAAAGCAAGAGGGAAAACGGAAAGAAGGTAGCAGCATGTAGTCCATCAAAAGGAAAGGACAAAATATCCCAATTTGGAAGGCCCTAGAAAGACAGATGATTCAAGAGACACCACCGTCTTTGGCTGAGACGCTGACCTTGCACAGCAGTGTCTGCCAGCTGGTGAGAGATGAGGACGGAAGGGAGTTTGAGCCTGAGCCCTGCTCCTGTTCACTTCTTGTTAAAAACGGAGCCTCCTGTTTGCTTCTGTGCTGGTGGTCAGGGGTCCATGCCTCACAGCACCCCACCGTCCTGCCTCGTTCATCTCAGGAATCGGGAAGCAAACCATTGCCTGGAGTCAGTGATGGGGGGTGGGGGAGGGCACACAGCACCGAACCCGAACCTCCTTGGGGCGGGAATGTGGAGGCAAGTGCAGTCCTTGCCAGGGGCAGGGACAACCTCCTTGAGGCTCTGCACCTGTTTCCACGTGTCCTCCGCATTGCTGAGTGAGAAGGTAAAGCCCTGCTTCATTCTTACAGCATCATTTTTCTGTACTTAAGGCCCAGGGAAGTGGTGGGCGATGGGGTAGGGTGAGGCGGAAAGAGTAGGGGGGTCCTTTTCCATCCCCAGCAACAGCTTTCTTGAAGTTACCATCAGGCTATAGGGGGGTGTCATTTACCTGGGTGTGTGGTGTTGCATCCTCTAGGAAAGAGCGGTGTCGCCTCCTAGTGGCCGTGTCTGTCTTAGATACCAGCCATCCCTGGCCCAGGAACATTATTTGCTGAATGAATGAGGCATCCATTGTTGCAGCTGAACGCCTGTGCCCTAATTCTGGGCTTCTTTACATCATGCCTTCGCATAGCTTCCTGCTAATGAGGCTTCCTGCCCCTCATCCTCCCTCCCTCCAATCCATTTTACTCCAAACCTAGTCCCAGCTGTCTTAAAGTCCCAGCAGCATAAAGCCAAGCTTCTTACTCCACATCGAAGGTTCTGTTCACCATTGCCTGTATGCACTTCTTGGTTAAACACCTTTCACTCACACGTTTCTCTCTTCCTGGAATGCCTCCCTGCTCTCAGCCAGGCAAAAGACTTCCAGTTCAAATTCTCATTCAGATGCCTCCTTTTGGCGAGCCGTAATCACATCTGGGAACGCCTTCTGAATTCCCTTCCGGCTCAGACAACTGTTAATTCTCTTAGGGTGTTCACCGCACAGCAACACCATTGACAATAATAGCACCACTGTTTATGGAGCCCTCATTACATGTAGATGGCAGGGCTGCCAGGTTGCACAGCTTAAGGACTTTGGGGTCCTGTTTACCTGGGTTCCCGTCCTGACTCTGCCGTTTAGCGTGTGTTTGTGCAAGTCATTTCTCTGCTCTGAACCTCAGGGTCCCCGACAAAGGGGATATTGACCCTGGAGGATTCAGCGAGATGCCTGGCGTAGGGGAGATGCCTGACCAGTGTGGCTCCACGAGTGCAGAGCTGTGTTGTCCATGATGCACCCCTGCTTCCGAGAATGGGGTCTCTCGCAGGTAGCTGGTCCACAGTAAATAGTTGCTGAATTCATGCTCCACGACTGGATAAATGCCACCTTACCTTACTGCAGGAAGCACACGGTCCGGGAGGAACCAGAGGTTATTGTCAAGTGAAGTGAGTAAGTTTCATGAAGTTTCTGCCTGACCGCTAGCTGACATCTGGGTGCTGTTGAGAGAACCTTTAATGGAACACCCCCGGGCTGGGGGTGGGGGATGGAGGGGAGTATCTCCACTTTACCCAGACCTCCTGCCTGGCTGGCTCATCTATCCAGACTTAAGAGCCGGCCCCTTCTTGCTACCCAGGGCACTGAGACTTCTCTCTGGATGACCTTGGTTTATCTGTTTCTGGATCAGTCGGTAAAGTTGTTGTAAATATAGACCCAGTTATCAAGTACATGATCTAATTAGCAAGACTCTCACTTGGAATGGCTAAGTAGAACATCCCCACGTCACAGTCCCAGTGACCCATTTCCCAAATGCTCCCTTTATGCTGTTTTTTTTTTTTTCTGCTTCTTGAACAAAGGAGAGGGGAGAGCCACAGCCATTTGCATATTTATTTGCTCCAGTGGTGGGCGACCACTTGCACTCCGTGCCACAGGGAGTTCCTCTCGCTTGCTTGTTTGTTAATGTTTCTCTTACAGGATAAATAATGTGAAAGCGTCATCATAGGCCAAAAAGAGGCAGGCCAGCCACGGGAAGGCGGAATTTACTGCCTCACCCCAGCCCAAGGACACAGCTCCTCCTGAATTTTTAAACACGGGTTGGAGTTGCACTTTCAGCAGGAGACCAGGTGGGAGGGCCGCCAGAGGAGTGGAGGGAGCTCAGACCCTGAGGGTCAGGGACCCTGGGTTCTCATTTCATCTCAGCCACTAAGTTGCCCCTGAGACCTTGGCTGTTCCTCTTCTGTAAGCAATGAGTTATCCAGAATGCTCCCTTACATCTCTGACATTCTTCCAGAGTGTCAGTCAGTACACAGAATCCCAATTTTGATCTCTGAGAATATCACACCCACTGAAAGTCACATATAAGCACCAGGCAGACTTAACTGCGAAGAAGGTGCCCATTCTGCCACCACCACCAGTGTTGCCAAGTGGGGAGATGGTGACACCTCTAGTGTCCACGAGGGGACCAGACCCCACATGGCACAGTCAAGGGGCCCTTGGGTCCCATCGATTCCTTGTGAACCCAAGTAGCTTTCCTAAGGCACTGCCCTTGGAATCACACATCTACAAGCAGCTCTACCTGTGGTCTCGTGAATTTGGGAGACACCATCCCGCTCTTAGAAATCCCATAAGACATAAGGAGAAATCTTACTGCAAAGAAGAAACCTGTGTAACAGTGTCTACCTAGTGTGTCCCGAACTTAATTGACCAAAGAATCCATTCTTTTCCCCTTTTCATACCACCTTTCCCCTCCCGTGCAAACCCATTCTGGACACTGTGGCTGCGCTCAGCCAGGTAACTTAGTAGGGAATCTGCTCCATGTCTCTGTTAGTTTTCCTGAAGCCTGTGTCAGACTGTTAAGGATTGATTGTTTGTGTCCCTCCCGCAAATTCATAGGTTGAAACCTAATCCCAGTGTGGTGCTATCAGGTGGTGGGTCCTTTCAGACGTAATTAGGTCATGAGGGTGGAGCCCCCATGAATGGGATTAGAGCCCTTGTAAGAACAGGCCAGAGAGCTAGCTTGCTGTTTTTTCTGCCAAGTGAAGATACAAGGAGAAATCGGCAGTCTACAGGCCAGCCCCGAAGAGGGCCCTCACCAGAACCTGACCACATGGCACCCTGATTTTGGACTTCCAGCCTCCAGAACTAGCTTATAAATAAATTTCTGTTGTTTATAAGCCATCTGGTCTATGGTACTTTATTATAGCAGCTCGAGCTAAGACACAGAGGGATGTCCATGTCCATCCTAATGGCTCGGGGCAAATTTTTCCATTAGGGATAGTTAACCAGCTCACTCTCAGCAGCTGCCCCCTGGCCCCAGTCTTTCTCTGAAGTGCCCATCTCACCATCAGGCTCAGTCTGTCCGTTTGTGTGCTTCTTTCTCTCCCTTCTTTTCCCCTTCCTTGGACCTACACCTCTTTTTCTCCATTTCAGCATTCTTCATCCTCTCACCTTCCCCTTACTTTGAACTCTGCTAGGAAGGAGATGGCCTTGACCTCAGACCAACAGCTCTTCCAGGTTCGGGCTGGCTTATTTGCCATCATTGGGCTTCTCACTGATCAGGAATTAATTAGTGGCTGAAGGGCTCCTCAGAGTGGATCTCAGCTGTCTAGGAAATCTGCTGATCTAGAAGGATTTTCAGATGTTGTTAGCAGTCCAGAGAGCATGCTGTCAAGTGGTTCTTTTTCCGGCGTGCTCTTGCCACTGTCTGCATGTGATTCAGCCACTCTGCCCTGTGTCCTTCTGGTGACATTTAGTCTTTATTCAGGGCCTTTGCAACTATGCCTCAAAACGTCATTGAGGATTCTAAATTATTTTATTTTCTTCCTCTTTTGTTTAAAGAACTGTAAGTAAAAACTTTGCTTTGAGACAGCTCGCTTAAGTAGTAGCTAGGTTGACTTCTGCCTCTGCCCTCCGGTTCGTTTTTGCTGCCTGTTTTCTCCCCAGTCTGGTTCTGAGGTTTAGAAAGAGTCAGACTGGTGTCACTTCCTAGCTTTGTGACCTTGGGCAATTGCTTAATGTTTCTGATCCTCAGTTTCTTCCTCTGTAAAATGGGCTTACTAATACCTCACAGATTGGTGATAAGGATTAAATGAGAGCATGAGAGAATGCAAAGTACTTAGCACAGTTTCAGAGCATAGTTGTCTGTAGGGGAAGACAATGCTCTTAGGTTATTTGTAGGGGCCTGCAAATTAAACTGACAAAAGACAAACTAACAGAAAAAATTTTACTGACGTTAATATTTTTAATTTTATGTCCACAGGGAATTCATGGAAAAGAAATGAAAACCCAAAAAAGTGGTTAGACCTGAGGGTTTACATACCATTTTAACAAAGGGTGATGAATTGTGGAGAAGTGACTAGACAGTGGGAAACGGGTTTGGACCCCTAGGGGTGGTAAATTGTGGGAAGTTAAGTATATGGGGAAACTAATGGTAGGCAGGGTTATTCAGTAAGGTGTGCTTATGCACTCATCTCAGTGCCACCTCTGTCCCTGATAATAAGGTATTCTCCTCCTGGTATTAGACCAGCAGGCACCTTCACAAGGGGCACTTAAGCCACCTTTACAGAGGGAAATGGATGCCCTGCTTTTAGGTAGGTAGAGGGCAGGGAGAGAGCTCCTCCTGTGTCTTCTGTTTCTCACCTGACTTCAGCTCAGAATAATCCTTACGCCAAAGTGGCATATTTTGGAGTGGCATATTTTGATCCCTTTGATATCCATCACTTTAGGGGAAGGAAGAGGCCTCTTGTTCACTCCTGTATTTCCAGGGGTATCTGGCTTATAGTAAATGCTCAGGAACATTGGAAAATTTTTACAGTGGACAATAGAGGAGTGGGATATGCCTGTTGTGAAATCCTCTATCGAAGTCTAGTCTGGGCCCTCAGCAGTCCTGGACCTGCCTTCTTCCTGGCTTCAAGGTGCTAAACCTGCCACAGGAGCCAGGAGGCCACCTGCAAGGTTCTGTGGAGGAGAGAGCATTGAGCTGGGAAAATGCATTACTAGATAAGTCATTTTTCTGGCTCTCCATCTCTTTAGCCATTTCATTCTTGGTTGCATATTAGAATCACCCAGGGAGCTTTTTTCACAATATTGATGCCAGGGCCATCCCTAGAGACTGACTCTGCTGGTCTGGGGTGGGGCCTTGCGAGGGTCAGAAAGGCCCTTGCGAGGGTCAGAAAGCCTTGGCTTTAATCCAGGAAAACAGACTGAGTGGAGATTGTAAAACCTCATCGAACGCGAAGCATTTGAAGGGATAACGGAGAACTCCAGTAGGTTGCGTCTTAATTGGGGCTTCAAGATTGCATCAGAAGTGGTTAATTATCTCTATAATAATAATCTCTATAATAATGGGGTGACACCAACTTAGGAGCAGCTTCTATATCTACACTGTCACTGCAGACTCCGGGTTGGCTCCTACAGCCAGCTCTGCCCAGCAGGACTGTGGGCAGGGCCAGGTGTCTTGGCAAAACATGAAGCAGGTGGTCCAGGGCCACTTGGAACCACACCACCCATTTGTCATCGTTAGCAGAAGAAGTCGGGTCTTCCCAAGGCAATTCCACCTCATTGAAGTAAACAGCACCTTTCCTACCATCTTTAAAAAGACCCAGCATCTTTAAATAAACACAGATTGGGTTTTGTTTGTTTACCCAGACGAAGCTTCCTCTTGAGGGGAGGTTAAGTGAGGAGCACAGTCTCGACACTCACACTCTGATGTGGCACTACTTGGAAACAGTGACTCATTCTTCTGCCAGCCGCCCCCCTGCTCGGGCCACCCATATGACTAGTGGAGGATGACAAAGGTGGAAGGTCAGCATTCATCATCTTCAGCACGATAACGTTTCAGAGCTGTTTAGTGTTTGATTTGTAATGTTTTCGGAAGGCAACAAAAATCACGTTGGTAATTTTTTTATCGTGTTTAAAAAAAAAGGAAAGTGTGAATCCATGTAGGACAGCATGTGTGTCAGTCACAGCCTGTTTGGATCTGGTCGAAAAGCTGCAAATATTTTTTTCCACACAAAGTGTATTCGGGATTTTGTTAATGATGTTGTTGTTAGTACAAATCTCCTCAGGGACTCTGAGTAACTCTAGCGGGGAGGATGGAAAACAAAGCGCAAGGGCTGTAATTTTCAGCCTGGAGTAGAAGCAG
The DNA here is from genome assembly GCF_011762595.2 of Tursiops truncatus. Lineage (NCBI taxonomy): Eukaryota > Metazoa > Chordata > Mammalia > Artiodactyla > Delphinidae > Tursiops > Tursiops truncatus. The sequence continues at coordinate 85,866,222 of NC_047041.1, forward strand.
CAATTTATAAAGTCTATTAAGGGCAATCTGTTGGTCTCCTTCTGGAAAGAGAGGGCCTTGTTCAGAATGCTCTTGGTGATACTGTAAGGGGCTGATGGGGTCTCCAGATTTTGACAGAGTCTCCCACACCCCCAAAGCCATCAATAGGACCCTGCTCCCCACTTCTGCCCCCTCATGCCTTTAAATGGCAACATTCATAATTTCCTGCTTAATGGAGGGTCTGTTGCAAAAACTAGAAATGAGTTGCCCAGATAAAGCCAGATCTCTGGGGGCTGCCCGACAGACTTGGTTTTGTCAGAAAAGAAGAAATTCGGCGAGTTGACTGCAGAGTTTCCCACATTGCAGCCTGTGAGCGGTGTAGTGCTTTTGTTGATTTTTAAAATTTCTTTTTATTAAGTCATCATTTTTTAAAGTCCCTGCTGAGCCAAGAGAACAGATGAACATTGGTTCAGCCATGTTTCCCAGCAGGCTGCCCACGAATTGGGCTCCACTCTGTCGAGTGGGGGTCATATAAGAAAGGAGAGACCCCCCCAAAATTTGTTGTGCGTGTCTCTGTGGGTCTTAAAATCTAATGGAGCATGACCCATCGGGGCTGTTGGGTAAGGACCCACCCTATGGCCAGGAAGCTGGGTGTCAGTCTTTAGAGAAAATAGCCTCTATTTCATTCATTCCCGAGACAGGTAACATCTGGTGGGTGAGGAAATGTCTTCATATTTCTGCTCTTCGTTTTCTGAGCCTGCGTTGTAAGGGGTCTGGATTTCTCAAGGGAGATGCTCCCAGGTGCTGGGGACAGAAGACACAGCCACAAGGCGGCAGGTTGGGGCTTAATAGAAGGTAGCCTATGGGCCAGTAGCTTTCCAACTATTTTTTTAAGTTATTTTGATTGAAGGATAGTTGGTTTACTATTTTGTGTTAATTTCTGCTGTACAGAAAAGTGCCTCAGTTATGCTCTCAAACTATTTGGACAGCAACCCACAGTAAGAAATACTTTTTATATCACAATCATGTATACAGATAGGAATGTATTCTATATTCTATATGTATTCTATTCTATACATCTATAGGAATGTATTCTGTATGTAGCACACTAATGGGTTTAGTAGATCCTATTTCCTTCTGTTAGTTTTATGTCAGCCCTGACCCACTGTGTGAGGTCTACTTAATATTTGGTGGAAATCTGTTGTTTAAAAAATTGCCACGGGCTTGCCTGGTGGCGCAGTGGTTGAGAGTCCGCCTGCTGATGCAGGGGACACGGGTTCGTGCCCCGGTCCGCGAAGATCCCACATGCCGCGGAGGGGCTGGGCCCGTGAGCCATGGCCGCTGAGCCTGCGCGTCCGGAGCCTGTGCTCCGCAATGGGAAAGGCCACAACAGTGAGTGGCCCGCGTATGGCAAAAAAAAAAAAAAAAAAAAAAATTGCTGCAGTAGGGTATTCTACGAGGAGGACCTCGGCACGTGCGTTCTGAGAGCCGCCTCAGCTAGACCATTTCCGGGAATGTTGCTGCCCCCTGCTGTTCCTGACCCCAGGATCTTTGCACTTATTCTTCCTTCCACTGAGGACAAGCTCTTCTAGATATCCAAAGGTCTAGCTTCAGTTCTTTATCAGGTGTCACCTTCTCAATAAGTCGCCCCCTGGCTTCCCTCTTTAAAACCGCGATGCATCCCCCATCCCGCCCCTGCTCCCTCTTCATTCCACTTCCCACGTTCTGGAGTGTTTTGGTTGTGGTTTGGTTTTTACCACCATGCTTATTACCTCTCAACAAACAATATACTTTATAATTTATTTGTTATATTTACTGTCTTCCTCCCTCTGCTAACTCCTGAGTTCCACAGGAGTTTTTCATTGTTGATCAATGTATCCCAAACAGCTGGAGAAGTTGCTGATACACGATGGCTGCTCACTCAAGACTTTGTTGAATGAATACATCAATGAGTATGTGATTAAAAAGTACAGCCTCTGACTGTGACTATCTTGAATTGAGTAAATTAAGGGAAAGGCTGAGCCTCCACTTGGGTAAGAACAGAAATGAGGAAGAACAGTGAGACCAGGAGATGGGGATGGTGGTAGAGGGTGAACATCCCCGGGATAAAGGAGAGATCAGGGGACCAGCATCAAGGTGACAAGGTGCCCACAGGAGAACCCACCCTCACCCCAGGGGCCCAGGGCTAATTAGGGGGCCGTCTGGCTTCCTCTCCTTCTACCCCAAGCCCAAATCTTCCATTCATTAGGTGCCCAGCATCTCATCAGCACCACCCGGCTGTAGGGTCTTTGTTCGGACGCCCATGAAATGCTCAGGCCCACGTTGCTGCAGGTTGCTCATGGTTGATAAGACCACTGCGGGAGAATTTATAAATCCCTTGCTTTAGTGGCTGTGACTGAGGCAGATAAGCAGCGGTCTGACACAAATAAAAGCATCTTTCTCCCCCTCCCTTTTCTTGCCTGAGACACAAAGAGTCAACCTGAATCTGTGTGGTGAACGAACATTCTGGTGAAACGAAAAATGATAAAATTCCAACTTGCTGCTTTGTGGGGAATATTGCAAGCCACCCATCTTTGTTCTTCAGACCACTGCGTTCTTTGTGTAGGCCAGCCTCCAGGCCCTTTGCCCACCGAAACCTGGAGGAAAATCATACTCACCAAAAGCCAGTGTGATTTTCCAGCCAGAGGAGATAAGGCCGCTGGGGAGCGTGTTTCCATGAAGTGATGCCAGTTGAGCCAAGTCCTCCTTGAAATATTTAATTATAAGATATATGAACGCATATCCCAGCAGTTCTTTTTTCCCTCTTAACCTATATTTAGCCTTGCAGAAAAAAGAAAAATTTCTGGGACTTTACCTTACTTTTAACTAGGATCTCAGAGGTGAATTTTATAATATTTTTATCCCATTGGTCAAGCCCAGAAACTTTCCTTGTCTCAGGTGAGGATATTGGAATAAAATAATGTCGTCTGATCCCCTTTATAGTCATAGCTTACCTTTTATATTGGTTTTCAGTTTAAAAATTATTTTCACATAGAGGAAATAGGGACCGAAAATGCACTCATGACCTGCTCAAAGTTGTACAGTGACTCGGTAAGAGCCCTTTGGAAGCTGAATCTTTGACCTGGAAAGGTGCTGGTCTCTCCATTTCTACCCAGTGAGGGCGCCCATGTCTGATTTCTCTTTCCACTAGGAGAGAGGGCAGGATCTTTCTGGGTGTCAGGCCCTGTGAGTGAAGTAGCCTTCATACGTTACCCCACTGGCTCCTCCCAGGGATCCTGGGAAGCAGATCCTAGTGCCCCATTTTCTAGTTGACAGAATAGACATTCAGGGTGGTTTTATTGCAAATGGCAATCGAGCTTTGGCCTCTGAGCCCCTGCAAGCAAGGTGGGTTGTGAACTTCTACCTATGGCGGAGAGACCACCAATACGTAGATGTATTTATAGATAGAAAAACAAGCAAACAAAAAAACAGGTGAAAATCCCTGCCCTTGTGGAGGCCACCTTCTAAGGATTCCTTTGGGGATGGATGGATAGTCTATAACAGTCCTCAGAGGCCAGCTCCATTTCCAATCCAGGAATAATAATTAGCCCTCTTGTGAAAGGGCTAGCACAGATGCACTTGTAGACATACACAACCTGGGCTCCAGACCAGGGAGGTTTGACTTGGCCAGTAAATTTGGCCCCTGTGGCAACACATCTCATAACTCTTAAGATGACCGAGAAACCCATGCCTTAATGAATTCTGTATGCCCCACATGCTTACTGCTTCCTAGGTGCTTATGGAATGTTTAAATGGACGAACCATGTAACCGAGCTAACGTGAGGCTCTCTGAGAATGAATTAACATCCATCAAGAGTCGTGCAGTCCACAAACTTAGAAACATCCAAAAATAACCACCACCCTCCCAAGAGATCTCTGAGAAGCAGCAATGAAAGAGCTAAGCGGAAACTGTAAATCTTCATGATAGTTTCATACGTTTACAAGTAAGTGGTTTTGGAAACAAGATTGGTGTAGAGCTGCATTTAGCCTTGGTGTGCTAAGCAAATTTGCACCAAATATAAATTCCTGGCATGGTATTTTTAAGCCATGCGGGGCGGCGGGCCTGGAGAAGAAAGAGTATTGGAGGCGCATCAAAGCTATTTTTGAAAGTTTAATCTGCATTTTTAGAAAGCTGCGTTTTTGAAGCATTGGAATATCAATCACCTCCCACTGGCGGGATTCTCAAGGGAGAAATGACAGCACATCCGATCTTCCTTGAGTTTCTTCAGATCACACTAGGAAAATGATTTCTGTTGCTGTGCACCACGTGTGAGAAGGAGCCCTTCCTTGGCATGCCGCCCTGTCCTTCGCCTCCTTATTTACAGCCTGAGATAGACTTGTTGAGTGTGAAGGGAGAACCCAGACAGAATGTGAATGCAGAGAAATGACACGTGAGTGCGGGCGCCCTGGGCTGTGCATGCAGGTGAAGGAGGGGAGGCCCGGTCAGGTGTGGCTCTGTTCCTTGAATTAGCTTTGATGAGCTAGACATTGCGTGCAGAATGAATCGAACCTCAGCCAGAAGGCCTTCAGCCAGGAGCCAAGCAATGGCCCTTAAGTCTACAACATCCCACTGAGACTACTTAATTAGCCGGGGTCCTCAGCTTGGCTGGTGGTGGGCCCAGTGAATGCCTGATTTGCAATGGGAATCCACAATTGGGTATGGAGTCTCCCTTTTTTTAAAGTGTTGGCTAACGTTGCCGCTTCCCCCTATCCCCTTTTCATGACAGTTTCCCCTTGTGGAATATTTCAAATGTGAGGAATAAAACAGGTTTGTCACTAGAACTGGATCCTTTCCAGGGGGCTTATTAGTCGTGACATTCAAAGGGACAAATATGGACCCAAGAGGCCAAACGGCATCTTCCTCCCCAGGTAGTTAAAACAGAGATCTGCTCGCCGCCTTGCCCGCATGTGTCTGCATGGGTGTCTGATATCAGGGTAATCTAGGAGCTAAAACAGAGGGCAGAAACAGCAACGCAGATGCATTAGGCAGGAAGCCAGGGTGGATCGGGAAAAGGTCTGGAATTACGGAAGGTTGAAGATAAGCAGTTTTTGTTGGTCTCCAACATGGGCAGTTGCCTGCTTTAATGTCTGGATAAGAACTTGCTTGTAATTGGTAGATGGATTGCCTGGATGTAAATGGAGCCTGAAAAGAATCTATTCCCTTCCAGCAATTAAACATTCCCCTCCTGCTTTCTCCACTCTAGTTATTCAGCAGACCGTTTCTCCTGAATACACTGCACAGAAGTGTGTTATAGCCCAGCCTGTTTTGAATTAACTTATGGGCTCCACATAATGAAGTTTGGCCTTACTTGTAACTAGATATAATACAGTGACCAGGGTGGAAAAATGGATTTTGGAGAGTGCTGGTATAAGAGACCTACCGACAAGATGCAGGGCGGGGGGCGTGGCTTTTAAGTATCCCTTCCCTCAACAAGAGAGTAAAGGCAGGAAACCGTTACTTCCTGCCCCTCTGGCTGACCCCATGGCTGCCACACCATCTGACAACCCACTTCAGTATTTAGAACACTTTTCCAAAGAGGGATGTGTGCAAGGTGAACGCTTTAGGGTTCAAGTCAATATTTTTTACCTTAAAGAAAAAGAAAAGCTTTATATTTGATATATGGATTGACGGAGGATCGTATATATAATAAAAAATCACTATATGTCTATATTGGGGGGATATGTTAAAAATATATTAATAAAAATGTTTGGAGTCTACTGGTTTAGAGCACTGAATGGGGTACCCAGATTTTGCTCCCTTTTTCACTTTGTCATTAGTGCTGAATGGCTTCACTTTTCGCTACTTTCATCCCTGTCCTGCCTGAATGGGTTACGAGAGCAGAGCCCGAGAGCTTCTAGGGAGAAGAGAGGAAGTCAGTGCCATTCCTCCCACTGTCCTCCGTGATCTCTAGGTTTCAACCGAGTCTCGGGGACCTCGGCCATGCACGGTCCACACACTTCTCATACAAGCTTCCCAGACAATTAAAATTGTAAAGATGCTTTAGGTGAAGCTCGGGGTCCACTGGGCTGGCCCATCCCAAGAGGCCCGGTTCTGTGTCCTGCTCTGCCGCTCTGCTACTGCTGCTGCTGCTATTTAGGTCACCCAAGTGTTGCTTTATTTAAAATTGAACAAGATTCAGGTACTTAGAAAATATATCCATAAGCTCATCGCTCAAATGAAATTGTTCCTGCACCCCTGCACCCTGCATATGGCCTTAGATTGCTTCTCATTCCAGAAACAGATGGCTTGCTTCCAAAAACTTCAAGCAGAGTCAGAAAACTGGAGATGATAGCTTTCAAGTGCACAGATCTGCCAGGAAGGGAGGGGGCTGTGATTGGAGATGCTCTCTGGCAAGGAGAAATGTCCAATCTCATTTACTCCTGTCCATCCGTGCATCTGTTCTCCAGTGCTGCACGGTGGATCTCCTTCCAGTGAATGAACTTCGGCAAATGGAGTGTCTAGGACAGCTGTTTGCCTCATCTGGAGTCTAGTAGTTGAAAGCTGGCAGCCCTGACTCTTAGTTTAACTTCTTAAGTGCAGTATTTTAGACAGATATAGATGCTTTGCAAGCAGGCCGCAGGTCACATTTTTCTCTGCCCCAGATCTGGATGTCAGATTCAAAAATTTGGTATTTACAAATATGTCTCACCTTGAATTAGGTATGACTGAATTATTATTGTTGGTTGAAGGGGGCATCTTTTAAAATCTTAGATAACTGACTTGATTTTCAAAAACACGATAAAATCATGTTTTCATTGTAAAGGTACACACACTTGTTAAAGAACATTTGGAAAATAGAGAGGAGGGAAAAATTCACCCATACATTCTCCATCCATAAATAATGATTATTAGCAATTGGTGTATTTCCTTCCATATTTTTTTTTCTGTGCCTATAAAATGGAGGCTTTTTGGTCTTCCGACGATGGTATTATTCAGTCTTGCATCCGACTTCTTCCCCACTGGTATTGATAAGTATTTTTCCATGTCGTTATAAACTCCTAATAAACATTCTTAATGATTGCGTTATGTTCTATCCCGTGGATACACCGTATTTTACTCAGCCACACGCCTAGTGGTGAACATTTAGGTTTTACCATTGAATTATTATAGACAAAGTAGTAATAGGCTATAGTAATGGGCTATAAAGCTTTGCTTCATAGTTTGGATTACTTCCTCAGGATAGATTTCCGTAGGATTTATATCAAGTATGAACACTTTTAGGGCTCATTGCCCGTAAATTACTAAATTGTTTTCCAAATGGATTGTCTCTTTTTACACACCCACAAGCAATTGGACGGAACTTTTTTACCACATCCTTGCCAACATAGGATATTATAATGTTTTAAAAATCATTCCTGGGGATTCCCTGGTGGCGCAGTGGTTGAGAGTCCGCCTGCCGATGCAGGGGACGCGGGTTCGTGCCCCGGTCCGGGAAGATCCCACGTGCCGCAGAGCGGCTGGGTCCGTGAGCCATGGCCGCTGAGCCTGCGCGTCTGGAGCCTGTGCTCCGCAACGGGAGAGGCCACAACAGTGAGAGGCCCGTGTACTGCAAAAAAAAAAAAAAAAAAAAAAAAATCATTCCTGCATTGCTAGGCAAGAAATGCAATCTATTTGGCTTTAATGTCGCAGCTTCCTTTTAAGTGTTGATGGAGGCTTTATTTGAGAAGATCCTGCTGTGTTTTCTATAGTTCATGGAAATTCTAGGAAAAGTGCTCTTGAAAAAGGAAATAATTTATTTTCCTTCTGCTTTTTTAAAACTTTCATCTTTTCTCCTTCCGCCCTTTTAAGTCATCTGACATGAAGAAATGTATGAGCAAACCACAGGAGCAGGGAATTCATACTCCAGAGTTTCTGTCGATGGGGATGGCCACCCAGTTTTCAGGCAATAAACAACCTTACGTGAATTTTAATTTTTCTGACATACCATCGAGTGCCTACCGTTTACAGTCAGTAACTATTGAGTGTCTACTGTTTCCAGCCCTATCTTCATTCCTCCTTCCCCCCTCCCTCCCTCCCTCCCCCCTCCCTCCTCTCTCCATCCTGTGACAGCTCAGGGGAAGGTCTGGCAGAGGGAAGTTAACTGGCTAATCCGTGTGCAGCGGCCCCGACTTCCTGCTCCCCTTCCCTGCTGAACATGATTTATAGTTGTTTGTCAGAAGGGCAAAATCTGGTTCCTCCGAGTCGGGGTTGGAGGGGGAAGTACTTGATTTCCTTGACACGGTTCATTAAAAATTCATACATATGGATCTGAAGATGAAACATTTCTCCATGTCAACGTGAGTTACGGTGGGAGCCTAGAGCAAGACTTCAGTATTAGAATGAGACAACGTACCCAAGCCTTCATATCGCCTTAGCAGGCCTCTCGATGACACAAGAAGGGGGAAAGGTGATCTGGGCTCCGGATGGTGGTAATGAAATTTTTGTCCCTTTTGCCTAAGGGCTTTCCTTGTAAATAGAAGCTGGTTTATTAGAAAACCTCTTTATCTTAAAGAGCCCACTTTATTCATTTATTCTTTTGTCTACTTGTTTGACAAATATTTTATCTAGTCTCAGCTATTGGTAAGGTGCATCTTAATGAGACATGACCTATTTCAAGATTCCCTGCTACCTCTACTCTCTTTCTTAGTTCCTCTCCCCTGACCCTTTACTTTAAGGTTGTCTGACTTTTACAATGTCTAGACTCCAAACCTTTTATTATAAATACCGTAATGGCTGGAAACACAATCTTCTAGCCCAGAGCTTCTCAAACTGTAATGTGCATACGAATCCTCTGGAGAACTGTGGAAGTCGAGATTCTGAATCACTAGGTCCAGTGAATGGGGATTGGGTAGGAGAGACTGCATTTCTACCAAGCTCCTAGGAGATACCATTGCCACTGACCCAAGCTCTACGCTTTGAATAGTGAGGCCCTAGTCTACATATCTTTACTGGGTTGACGTGTTTCCCTGAAATTCATGTCCACCCAGGACTCATAGATGTGACCTTCTCTGGAAGTAGAGGCTTTGCAGATGCAGTCAAGTTAAGACGAGTGTATTAGTCAGGGTTCTCCAGAGACACAGAACCAATATTTACCTATCTATCTGTCTATATTTTGAGAGAGAAAGAAAGGGATTGATTAATTGACTTTAAGGAATAAGTTCACTTGTTTGTGAGCACTGGCAAGACCACATCTGCAGGGCAGGCCCACAGGCTGGAGACCCAGGGAAGAGCTGATACTGCAGTATTGAGTCTGAAGCCATCTGGAAGCAGAATTCCTTCTTCCTTGTTGAACGTCAGTCTCTTCTCTTAAGGCCTTCAACTGATTAAATGAGGCCCGCCCACATTATGAAGGGTAATCTGCTTTACTCAACGTCTTCTGATTTAAATGTTAATTACATCTAAAGAGATACCTTCACAGCAACATCTAGATTAGAGTTTGGCTCAAAGCTATGTGCCTAGCCTAGCCAAGCTGATGCATAAAACTGACCATCACAGTGAGGTCATATTAGATTATGGTGGGCCCCAAATCCAATATGACTGGTGTCCCTATAAGAAGAAGGCAGTTTGGACACAGACGTACAGGACCATGTGAAGACAGAGGCAGAGACCTGAGTGATACATCTACAGCCCAAGGCACGCCAAAGATTGCCAGCAATCACCAGAAGCTAAGAAGAGTCAAGGAAGGATTCCTTCCTGGAGCTTTAATGTCTGCTCTTTAAGCCACCCCACTTGTGGTCATTTGTCCTGGCAGCCCTGGGAAACGAGTACAGCATCCTAAGTAACAGGCCAATGACAAGCCTAAGAACAGCATCACAAATGCTTGACTTTTCTGGTAATCTGCTACCTTGAAAGATGGACCCAGAGCCTGGAAAGGGCATGAACTAAAGTGTTTCATCATGAAGAGAGGTTCAGAGCTACTGTGGCTGGGAATGAATTGGTCAGGACTCTTCTTTCCCCGACTCGCAAGCTGGCCTGGAAATGCTCATCTGTCTCTTCTACTCTCTTCTCCCTCTGCCTCAGGTTGCAGGCCAGCTGGGTGACAGACAAAGAGGAGTTAAGTTTGCTTTTCTTTGAACAAATTATACTAATAAGAATGTCCCCCCACTGGGATTGCCATTTGCCATAAGTAATGCATATTTCATTAACATTCGTTTTAAAAACTAACAAGATCATAAAGTTAAGATTGCTTTAGCCTAAATGCTGTCCAGATTTAATGTACATGATATAAACTCCCAGCATAGCAGTAAGCTTAAGTAGGCAATTTTTGGTGCCTCACCGATGCTTATTTTTAACAGGAGGGGAATCGATCCTGGGTGAGGGTTAGACTAACAATGTGAGCTGTCAAGAACCAAAGAAATCATTAAATTATAATATTAACAAAGCAACGTGGTTGGAGGGAACGGAGAGATGATATTATTCTGGGTGCTTTTTTCCCCCCTGCCTCAGGCACATTTGTTGGCATTTTAGAAGGAGATAGAATCGGGAGGTATTTTTCTGCTAGGGAACGTTTAAGTAAATGTCAGTTGTGATCAACAGGGTAGCCTCCACAAGGAATACAAAGATGTAAATATCACTCATTTCACTTTTTAGCAACAGTTGTGTGTGTGTGTGTGTGTGTGTGTGTGTGTGTGTGTGTGTGTGTTAGAGCTGAAATCTGAAACCAGTGAATTTGACTTTAGCCAGGAGGTATCAACCAAAATCAGTGGTGAGGAAACAAAATTACCCTGAAAAAGTTGAGTTCCTCATAACAGTGGTAGATAGCAAGGAGAAACCAAACTCCTAGACACTGTGATTTCTCGACTATTTAATTCAACAAATTAAGATGTCCCTTTGGACTGCCTCAAGGCAGACTTCAGACAGAACACAAGCCCCATCATTCTTTGAGCTTGAAAATGATGCTTTTGAAAGAGTGTGGATATTTAGGTGGTAGGGTAGCTGTAAAGACTGGCACATCGTGAGTAATTCTGTTCCCATGGTATGACTTACTCTGCGTTTTGACTACTCAGGAAGGGTCTTCTAAGTGCTGGCTTGGGTTAGTGAAAGCTATTGTTACCCAGCATCGGCTAGACCCTTACTAGTACTAGTACTAGTATTGGGCTGAAGCAGATCCTTCTTATTGATCTCCTATGGGTTGGAGGTCCATCTACTACCACAGTGTTAAACCATCCTCATTCTCAACCTCCAGCGCCATCTTGCCGAAGCTCGTGCTTCCCACTTTACGGAGAAGATGAAGGCCACCCAGTGTGAGTTCCTTCAACTGCTTTTCCACCTCAGGATCTCACTTTGCTCTGCCCCTCCCTCTGCACTGTTGAGGACCCTCTCCTTCTATAAATGGTCGCCTTTCTTTGCCTTCCGTGGTTCACATGCCAACTGGTCTTCCCACCTCCTCACTCTCCATCAGGTCCATCCATCCTACAGTCAGTGTCAGATCTGTTATCCGCAGTCTTACCTCCAGTATTAACTCTCCCATTCAAACGCCTTCCAAAGACCACCCTCCACCCTCACCACCGCTTTGCCTTTTAGATCAAGAGTAATCTCCTCATGCCGGCATTCAGAGCTTCAATTCTAATGGACTTCTTCACACTTAACCCTGTGCCCCAGCAAAACTGGATTGTTTATCATTCCCCAGACGGACCTTGCCATTCCCCATCTTCCACTGGCCAGTGGTTCTTTTCTTCACACGGAATATTCTGTCTCCATCTCCACTTGCTAAAATTGCTTCCATCCTTCAAGACCCACCTCACGTCCCACCTACCTGATGAATCGTGCACGCTTCTCACTTCTAAGCCGGAGACCATCGTCCTGCCTTTGAACATCCATAGCATTTAATTCATACTGCTTTTCCAACACGTACGTTGGAGCACTTATATTCCTGACTTTTGTTTCCTTTTATTTTTCCACCTATTTGATTATAAGCCTCTTGAGATCAAGAGAAGTAAAAGAGTGCCATGTCACCTGAAGTACGAACATCTGCCTTAGCTATCATAAGCCGTCCTTAAATGTGAACTGCACTGAACACTCAGCAGGGCAAGTTCTGTCTGTTTGTAGCTTAATTCTTTCTGTGACTTGAATGATGCTGAGGCAGGCAGGCAGCGTGCCCTGGCTGAGAAGAGAATCCCAGGGCATTCACTCAGCACAGATGCTTGGGCTGCATCCCTGCAGATTCTGAATCAAAGGGTAGAGCTTGTCATTTTAATAGGTATCTCGGAAGTTTGTTGCTGCTAAAAGACCTCTTGGGAGCTGTTGGTGCAGTGGATGATATGGAAGTGAGTTTGAACCCAGTTCTGCAGTTTCCTAGCTGTGCAGACCTGGTCAACCTCCCTAACTGTAAAATGGGCTATTATCATAATACTTGCTTCTTTAGGCTACTGGGAGGGGGGGGTGCGGTTTAAATAAAACAACAGGTGTAAAATGGTTGGCCCAATGCTTAGATCAGAGAAGACACTGAGACTGTCGGTTTCCTTCACAGAGTGTCACATCCGATCCTGCATCCCAGAGGCAGGTCGTTCTTACCAGCCTCGGTTCACTCTCAGTGTCCTCATCTGAGGCATTATTTGGAGGTCCCTTCCATCATAAGCCAGCAGCTGTTCTCTCCCGGGATTTGTCTATATTTTCACCCCTTTCTGCTGCTTGTGGCCCAGTAGACCTGAGTTGCCAAGGACACAACTTCAGTGCTCCTTTTCCTAGAATATCTTTCTGTTGGTGTCATTTCTTCAACATGTACAGAGTATCTGCCCTGCCAGACCCTGAACATACAGCAGTGAACAAATTGAGCAGAAATCCCTGTCCTCAAGGGGTTTATATTCTAAACAGACTAGAAACATGATAAATAAGTAGGAGGCCATGCAGGGAGCCCTGTGAGGGGCGGCGGAGGGAGAGGAGGCCGGAACCAGATGGTGAAGACTTGTGAGGCATAGAAAGGACTTTGACTTCTACTCCAGGTGAGATGGAGCCAGTGGAGGGTTTTGAGTAGGGGAGTGATGTGATCGGGCTCTTGTTTCCAGCGTTATCTCCTTGGCTGCTGTGCTGAAAGTAGAGTGTAGGCGGCAGTGGTGCACATGGAGAAGCAGCAGGGCGGAAGCTACTGCAGTAATCCAGACGACATGATGGCAGCTGGTACCAGGTGGTAACAGTGGAGGTGGTGAGAAGCAGTTGGATGGGAAGGGGCTATGTCCTGAAAGTGGAGTCCATTGGAATTGTTTATGGATTTGATGTGGAATGTGAGAAAAAAGTCAAGGATGATGCCAAGGCGCTGGCCTGAGATATGGAAGGATAGAGGCACCGAGAACAGAAATGGGGTCGTAGGGCTTCCCTGGTGGCGCAGTGGTTGAGAGTACGTCTGCCGATGCAGGGAACACGGGTTCGTGCCCCGGTCCGGGAAGATGCCACATGCCACATGCCACAGAGCGGCTGGGCCCGTGAGCCATGGCCGCTGAGCCTGTGCGTCCGGAGCCTGTGCTCCGCAACGGGAGAGGCCACAACAGTGAGAGGCCCGCATACCGCAAAAAAAAAAAAAAAGAAATGGGGTCGCATTGCAAGAGGAACGATCAGGAACTCAGCTGGAGACATGCCACCTCTTGAGGTTAAGCACGGCCTTAGTTCAGGTAGCTGATCTCTGGGACTGACTGGAAACAACACCACCTGTGACCCAACATTAACTTTTTAAGAATATAGGACTCAAGTGGAAAAATAAGTTTTCCTCAATACCCCTGCTCCCCTGGGATAATTATTGTTGAATTTTTGCTGTTGTTTTGCAGGTAACATTTTTCTACATGTCCTTCAGAGCAGGCCCTAGGCTAATTAAGTGCTTGAAAAGCATCACCTCACAGTCACCCTCTTATTTATTTATTGCCTGAATATTACGGATGAGGAAATGGAATCAGGTAGAGTAACTTTCCTAAGACCAGGAGGCTGGTGAGGGCAGGAGTTCATGGTAGGTCTTCAGACTCAAAAGCCTCAGCTCTTAATCACCGTCCTGGGAGCAAGTGGTCCAGGCTTTTGTGAAGGACCCTTCTGAAACTTCTCTAGCATCTCCCGCTATGGGGTTGGATGTGAGCTGTTTTGTGTTGACTGTACCTAAATTGAATTAAAATGGGCTAATTAAATGTGGCCTGTTTCAACAGACTGCTCTATTTTTCCAATTACAGCTTTCCTTCTCTCCTGAGAAGGGGTGGGGGGGATGGGAGTCAGTTTTGCCTGCCTGCGTTCCTCTCCCCCTCCTTCCCTCCCTCCCTCCCTCCCTCTCTCTGTCTCATACAAACACACACACATTCTTAGTTCACAGTTGGCCCAAAACATTAGAAATAAAAAGTCAGACTGACTGACCTTAGCTGTTAGTTAACATCTTATCTTGCCTTCCCTGCCTTTGGCCCTGAGACTTTGATCTGAGCCTGCAGGTCACAGAAAGGAGCGGGTTATCTAGACAGGACCCATGGAAATAGCTGGGAACGAATCGTCACCATGAGGAGGAGAACTAAGGAAGAGAAATTGACCAGCTTTAAGCAGGAGGTGGCTCCCCATGCCTCTGGCTTGGTAATGGTCCCTGGGCTGGAATTATGTCCCACGTATGAAGTTGTTGCTTGTGATGCAGTCCTTTCCAGAGAGAATAAATGAGGTTTGAAACTGTATAACGCTGATCACGAAGAGGTGTGCAAGTTTGTGGGTTTCAGAGCTGGAAGATGGAAGAAAATGTTGAAAGAGGCAAAAGGAAGTAAGTGGGGAAATGTAGGAAGCAGGGTAATGGCCTTGAGTGACCTCAGAATTTGGTGGCCCAGGTTCATCTCAACATTATTTTTGCTCCCCTATTCACGTCCACCACAGCCTGCCCTCTGTTAAGAAGACAAAGAGTGGGTTCCAGTCTTGCCAAGGTCTGCTGTTTATCAGTGCATTTGCACTCCTGCGAGCCTTGCTCCCAGTGGAAAGTTGCCAGTCCCCTTCAGTGCCCTGTCGAGGCTCTTGCAGACCCCTGACTGTGCAGGACACCATTCTGAAGGCAAGAACATGATGACAAGCCATGAGGCTTTCATCTGGCATTTTCTGCATCTTTGGGAAGGCATGCCGGGAATGACCAGGGTCCATGTGTCTCAGTTTCATAATGCCAGCTTTTAATATGTGTTAGACATTTAATATTTGTTAGACATATGTTTGTTGAGCCTGATATTAAGCAATTAGGCAAAAGAGCCAGGCTAAGACAGTGGTGCCAAGAAGTGGCTGTCTTTGAAGAAGCACAAGAAATTTGGAGAGAAAACAAGGAGTCTGAAAGGTTAGGGCTACAGTTCAAGAAATGGATGTATCATTTATTAATCATGGCTTCCAGTGTTTGAGCTCTAACCGTGTGCCAGGCCCTGTGCTGATCGTTTCGTGCATGTTGCTGGGGATATAGATGGTGGGATGCCCATGTTACAGGTGGGGAAGTTGAGACGCAGAGAAGTTAAGTGAGCCAGACACACAGTGGTGGTTAGCTAACTTTTGAGAGATGCTTTTCACAGGCTGGAGTGAGTAAAAGACAAGCAACATGTACTTTTGCTAAACCCCAATGAAAGCAAAGATGATAAATTCACACACACTAAATTTGTAAAAAATTTTAAATGTCACTTGCTTTGGAAATACAGAATTACTGGATTTCAAAACATGTTTTGATTTTCCTGTCTAAACCCCAATTGAATTAAAATAAAGCACATTTACCATAATCCACAGAGGAACATTACGTATTTTGCCCAACTGTTCTGAGCGGGAAGGGTACAGTCAGTGAGAGATGAAAAACTTAATCTAGTTTGGAAAAAAGGAAAAAAAATAACTTCGGAAGTCTGCCATCCAGAAGTAACCGTTCCAATACTTCTTAAAGTATGGGTGGCCTCCACACCTAGTACTGTGTATTCCTGGGACCCAGCCTAGTATTGAAGAATAAAAATAATGGGAGAGGGCCCCAGCTTCTATGTTTTAACAAGCTCCAAAGGTGATGCTATTGCACCATAGTTTGAATTTCCTTTAGACCACCTCACGCTAAGTCTGTTAGCCTCTTGTCCGTATTTTCCATCTTTTTGTATGTCTCTGCTGTGTTCTGAACGGTTCCTCCTGAGCCATTTCTCAGTTCATTTATTATCTTTTCACCTGTGTACTGTTAAAGTGGTCCATTGAGTTTTACATTTTAGTTACAGTGTGCTTTACTTCTAGATGTTCTATTGGTTCTTTGTTCAAATGTATTTGGTCATTTTTTAATAGCTTACTATTCCCTGCAGATGGATATATTCAAGCTTTTATTTCTTTAAACATAGTAAGCGCCTTTATGATCTGGTCTGATCATTTTAATATCTGAAGTCTTTGTGTCTGTTTCTGACGTCCATTGTTTCTACTGGTCTATTCATGGTGCCTTGGTTCTTCAAGTACTTGGTATTTGGGGCTGCATACTGTTCACTGTATCTGAAAAATTATTTGTGGGGATTCATTAAGGGGTATGAGATGCCTTTCTTCAGAGAGATTTAGCTTGGCTTCTGCTAGGTGCCTGGGAGGAATACAGTTCAATAACATTCCAAACCACGTTTATGAAGTTCCCTAGACCATCTACGTAATGCAAACTCAAGGTACACAATCCATGAGAGGGCCACCCACGGCGACAAATTCCTCCGCATCTCCCTTGTTGCACCTGTTGCAAAGATAACCTTCCCTGAAGTCCCCTCAGCAAAGGGGAGGAGGTTTACCTCTGGTTCATTCTTACCCTAAGAGGAGCCCCAAATCCTGACTTCAGTTGTTGGCAACAGCCCAAGTTGTTCCAGATCACCATTGCTCTTGGGAAAAAAAGTTATTTTAGTTTTCCAGATGCTTACCTTTTACTCTTTATCATGTCTTCAATGATACTAAGATTTTTTTAAAAAAATATTTTATTCCAGCCTTGTAAGTTATTTTTTCCAGTGGGAAAGTTGGTTGGAGGAGATAGCCCACCATACTCCCAGAACTGGCAGTCTCTAGGCTAGAGTTTAAGAACCATGCTTCTGTCCACTTTAGTTCACACTAGCAATGATAGAATAAAAAGCTCTACTTCTTGCTTCACTTGCCTTTGCCCAAAACTTTCACTTTTA
Organism: Tursiops truncatus; assembly: GCF_011762595.2. Classification (NCBI taxonomy): domain Eukaryota; kingdom Metazoa; phylum Chordata; class Mammalia; order Artiodactyla; family Delphinidae; genus Tursiops; species Tursiops truncatus. The sequence continues at coordinate 85,883,295 of NC_047041.1, forward strand.
TTCTCCCTAGGGTATCTCCAGATATCTCAAATGAGACGGCCCAAGGCTCAAACACAACGGTTCCTTTAATGCAATAAAACAATCAAACCATGCTTTTAGAAGGAGGTCAATGGGATGCCATCAGGTTGAGAATCTTTAGTCTCTAGGAATTCAGGGAGTAGGGAGCACAGCTGCTGAGATGAACTTGGGCTAATCGTCCCTGTCCGATCACCGTGTGCCCCTAGAGGGAACACGCAGGGTGACTCATGCAGTGGCACAAGAGGGCTTGTGTTCACCGCAGAGACTGATAGATGTGAACTGGAGTGAGTACTCCAGTTTCCATCATTGAAAATTGGGTGGACAGTCAGTACCCGGGCTCTGCCACTCTCGTTTTCATTATCCCTGAAAACGGATGAATTGGCCTCTTGAGGTGCAGTTGCCACGAATTCTGAATGATGCCTCTCTTTGCCGCATTACTGCTTGCCCTTCGCTCTGCTCCTGCAAGTCGAAAACACACATTCCACTGCACCCGTGAAGACTGATTTATCAGCCACCTCCTCCAAGAAGAAACAACAAGATACAAAGAAAACCTCCGGCTATAAAACACTGTTCTGCATTATGCTCTGTTGGTTTTGTGTCTAGACAGAGCTGAGAGACCCCTGTGTGGCCCTAGCAATACCTGGAGGTGACTGTATATTTACCTTTTTAGAAGAACAATGGACTTGACTGTTTTATGGATTAGACAGAGGCCACAGAGTCTGGCAGAGAAAGCTCTAACCGAGAAGTCAGGGAGTGACACTTTCAACCCTGGTTCTGCCGTCCTTCCCAATGAGAGGAAGCATAGCCCTGCAGGGTTCCAGTCTTGACACTATCACTCACTGATTCCGTGACCTTGGGCAAGTCACTCATATCTCTGCCTGAGTTTGTCATCTACAAAGTGGCGATAATGATCAGACCTATCTCATGGTGTTGTTGTAAAGATAAATCATGTAAATTGCTTAGAATATAATGCTTGACTATAGCAAGCACTCAGTAAATGTGAGCTATTGTGATTATTATGCTAGCCCAGAGCGATTATATGCAGGTACTGTCAACGCCTGTAAAATAGCCCCCTGTTCCAATGAGTCACAGGAGCTAAGAGCTTCCATTTGGAAAGGGGAAATTGCCAGTGGTAGCTGGCTTATTTGAGAGAGCTGGTCTACCTCCAAGGATCTTTTCAGCTCAGTACATCCTTGCCAGACTGATTGCATGTGTGGTCTAGGGTTATCCTGTTCATTGCCAAGAGACTTGTGAGTTCCTGAGCCAGGAGACACCCATATTAGGAGTCTACAGAATGAGAAAGTGTCTGGGGAACTCAGAGAGAAGACTCCGTAGCACCACCAGGAAGGTGCTGGCTGGGCATTAGTGAGGTGGATGGGGTAGGAATCCCACACCCAGCAACAACCCCTGACCCATCACAAGCTCTTAGGGTTGGGACAGTGATCCACTCCTGCATTTGACCAGGGGTGAGTGAGCCCATCCCCTGCAGGTCCACGCATCTGCATAGAGCTAGGAGATTGTGTTAAAAATAAATTCCCCTTGTGGGTTACCTGGGTATATGCATTTTTTTAAAGTCACTGAACTGCACACTCAAGGTATGTGCGTTTCACTGGTAATGACACGGTTTTAAAAACATGAGTTTTCCTTCCCCTTAAGTTGGTAGTGGAGCTTGCACAGATGGGCAGGTGTTTGTCATGGCCTGAAGGGGATCCTTCTGTGGTTACCAGCTGGGAGGAGGGACACCTGTTGTGTGTCTCTAGCAGAAGCAGGCGACCTGCCCCAACTCCTGCCAACCCTGGCCTCTTTCTTAGCCTCTTCTGGTCTTTCCCTCACTTCTTGCTACCTTTACCGTTCTTCCGTTTTCTTTTTTACTCTCCTATGTTTAATCTTTTCTTTTTATGATTAGAGATAATATAGGCATGTTATGGTAAGCATTAAACCGTTGAGAGTGTACGAAGTAAAAAGTGGAAGTCCATCCCCATCCCCAATCCCATTCCCCAGAAGTGACCACCACGAGTGGTTTGGTGAGAATGCAGCCAGATCTTTTCTGTGTATATATGGTATGTAGCTATAATTAAATAGATATGTGGCTACATACATACATATATATGCGTATATATACGGTTTTGTTGTTTTATTACAGGGATGGAATCGTTCTCATGGGTCTGCATCTTGTTTTTATTAATAGTGGGTATCTGTTCGTGGCACCGCATACAAAGCTGCCACCTCACTCTTTTCAAATGGCTATAATATATCTATCTACTCTTTTTCCTGTATTTCTGACCTTAGTCAAGATGGATGTATACATAGCTCAGCTGAAGACAGGCCCACTGTGGAGCGGACCCCCAGGAAGAGTCCCGTTTCACTCTCTCTTTTAGGTAACACAACCTTGGATGTTTGTCTGGGGGGATGTGGAGCCCAGGTGTCTTTGGCAACTGGTTGGACAGTGTTTGTAGAGTGAGAAACACTGTGCCATGTCGTACATCTGTGTGACTAAAAGATATTCTTTGGAACAGCAAAAGGGTGATTTATAAGATTATTGGAGACAAACCTCTCTCCCCTGAAGACAGGCCAAGAGAATGTTAGGTTGAATTTCAGGAGATGAAAGTGAGGTTTTAAGGAATAGCAAAGCCTGCGTTTCTGTAGTACTTTATGCTTTTTGAAGCGCTTTCACGCGTCATTATCCCATTTGATCCCATTTAGAACTCTGAACGTGTGTCTGGTTGGTGGTTATTATCTTGAGACTGCAGATGAGACCAAGGATAACAATGAGTAGGAATCTGAGCTGTGATGAATCCCTTTATTCCAACCCCCAGCCCAGTGTTCTTTCTTCACTGAAAATGCACCCCAGGAAGAGACACCCAGCACAGACAACCAGGATCCCATTAGCATCACTTACCTGTAAATCCAGGTGGCCTAGATAGTTTTTGTTCAGGGGAGTAAACAGTATGACTACCTATCTTCAAGACTTCTAGTTTAAAATGGCAACTTGGACACACACATTTACCTCTGCTTCCTCCTGCACATCTGCTCAAATGACATTTTAAAGGGTAAACCCTCAAGGATAAAGGAGAGAAGAAAAATCGGCAACAAAGATAGGGAAGCCAGGGAACAAATGGGTGGGCGGTAACTGACTTAGTGAGCTCAGAAAATGGAATCCTCAGCTGGCACTCAGGAGAACCAAAAAGCAACCAGATTTGCTTCCAGCAGGCCTGGGAATTGGCAGCATGAGATAACTCTGGAAGCAGAGGTGACGGTGGGGCTCGAAACAGGAAGATTGGTTGGCGTTACGTTAGGAAGCTGTCAGGCTTCCAGATCTGCTCCCTACCTGACTTAGCCGCACGACTGCCCCTCACACACCCAGAGAGAAGGATAGAGTTTATTCTCTGGTGAGGATAAAGCAGAGGGTCTCAGGAATACCAGGCATCAAGTACAGTTGAGGGTGGAGGTACTTTTCTAAAAACGGATTTAGTGCAAGTTGACATAATGAACGTTGAAACCTCAAGTCATTTCCCAGAGCACAGTCAGCCAGGCTCAGGAACTTTCTAGTCAGAGTTTAGAAGAGTCTTTTGTGTAGGAATCTCACCAATTTAAGGAATTGGAGATCCCCAGTGAGATGGGCCAAATGAGTCACCTCATGGTGAAGGCAGCAGTCAGCAAACCACAGTCAAGAGCTTTTTAGTGCCCCATGCTTAAAAAGGAGTGGTCAGCCGAATCACCAGACACCTGGGGAAAGCCTTGAATATGAAGAACACTGACACACATACAGGCACACAGGCGAATGCGGGGAGAGAGAGAGAGAGAGAGAAAAGTGAAAATCTCCTTAGAAGAAACAGCCTATACAACGAGAAGAAAACTTTAAAAAAAAGATAACTGAAAATACTGCATTTTTGAAATGAAAACACCCCCCACCCCTTTTAAAGAAGCAAACAGGAAAGAACTCGCAAATTGAATATGACAAAGCTGGGACGTAAATTTAAGGATGTATCCCAGAAAGTACAAAAACACAGAGAAATGCAAAATAAGGTCGAAAAGATGGGAAATTCGAGGACATGGTTAGATTAATACCCAAATAATAGAAATTCTAAAGAGAAAAGACAAGTGAAGGAAATTCCCCCTGAACCCCAGGACAGTTCTCAGATAGGAAAGGATCCATCTAATGCTCAGATCCATGAATGAAAGTAAACTTCACCAAGCCCGTGGATGTGAAATTTCAGAACACTGGCGCAAAAAGAAGATCCTACCAACTTCCAGAGAGGGCATTAAAAAACTAAATACGTAAATAAAAACAGGTTTTATACAACGGTTCCAGAATCGAAATGGCATTGGACATCATATTAACATTGGACGTGAGTCAGCAGTTCGGAAGTGAATAATTTCAAATTCTGGACCATAAAGGCATTTTCAGAAGTGAGAAAAAAAGTGATTTCCAAACAGCTCTTTCAGGAAACTACCAATGAATATGTTTCCAAAATGAAGGGAGTAAACCAAGGAAAAAGAAGACACAGGTTATGGGAAACTAGCAGAAGTGAGAGTGAAAGGGACCCTCCAGAAACTGATAGAATAGTAAATGGATTTGAATGTATCGAGAGGAGATTAACAAAGCTGGGAAGACTTTGTGTTTAGATTAGTGAGAAATATATAGACCCTTAAACCAAAGTAGGGGCTCTAAGGAAAACCAAAAGTTTTTCCAGGAAGAAAAATGTTTTTAACGAATAATATACTGTGTTGACACGTCAACTGATAACATTTTCATGGTCAAGATAGCAAAAACACTGATTATCTAAAGTTACTGTCTACCGAGGGGGCTTGAAAGTGGGTCTGCATGTGGTGGCAGCGGAGACGGAGGTATCCTAGAGCTAAATTCTCACCTTCCAGAGTCGGAAGGCAATAGCCAGTTCCTAAAGCTGAAAAATCAAGAAGTAGTACTAGGGGCTTCCCTGGTGGTGAAGTGGCTAAGAATCCGCCTGCCAATGCAGGGGACACGGGTTCAAGTCCTGGTCCGGGAAGATCCCACATGCCGCGGAGCAACTAAGCCCGTGCGCCACAACTACTGAGCCTGTGCTCTAGAGCCCGCGAGCCACAACTACTGAGCCCACGTGCCACAACTACTGAAGCCCGCACACCTAGAGCCCGTGCTCTGCAACAGGAGAAGCCACTGCAATGAGAAGCCCACGCACCGCAACAAAGAGTAGCCCCCGCTCACCGCAACTAGAGAAAGCCCGCGTGCAGCAACGAAGACCCAATGCAGCCAAGAATTAAAAAAAAAAAAAAACCCAAAGAAGTACTAAACGTGTGTTATTTAGAGATATGGAAGTAAACTGCGAAAAGACCCAACCAAAATAGCAGAAAATGATTGCTTCTGGGAGAGGAGAGTCAGAGAATACTGTTTCTTTTATCAAGCCTTATACAGCTATCTGACTCTTTAAATTGTGTACACATGTTCCTTTGACAAAAAATGAAGATGGAATTTAAAGAATGCGCTGGAAGGAACCATTGGTCTGGAGCAGCGCTTGCACTTTCAAAGTGAACTGTCAGAGGAAAAGCTCTTCCAAGTATCTCCAGCCTTGCTGCAGATGGCTAGGCATGAAGAGCACCTCTGTACCCCGACTTGTCCCCCACTCTAGGGTCCACCTTAATGATGCAAGCACAGATGCAGTGGTGACCTTTCAGGAACCCGTGGCCTGACTTTTTTCTCTGCAGGATAACTGCAGGATGAGTGGTTTATTGAAAAATCCAATTCTGAGCATTTTGGTCTACCACAAACCAGAAGGGGCCGTCGAGGTGCCCTCTCAGTGGGTTTGGAGCACACACAAAGCATCATAAGGTCCCTTTGTGGAGTAAGTTGTAATTCCACCCTGGTTTTCACAGCAAAACCACATGGCACATATCTGGGAAGCAGGATGAGGATTTATTCCCTTTTCTCCCACCCTCCTAAACACCCTGGGTTAGGTACATTGACTGTGGCACCTTGCTTTACAAGCTCCAAATGCAGAATGTTACTTGATTCATCTTCCCAGCCCCGCTCGGGGTGAATAGCAGAGGCTCCTTTGCTGAGATGGGATTCTGCACTGTGCTACCAGGCACGTAGCCCAGCCGGCCTGGGCCACAGAGACCAAACAACACGTTCTCATGAGTGTAGCGGGTCAGAGCATGAGTTTTGGAGCCAACCCAAAGTGGGTTCAAACCTTGCTTCTTATCAGTTGGGTGTGACTCAGAATAAGTTACTTCACTTCCCAGAGCCTCTGTTTCCTCTTATGTAAAATAGGGATAACTGTAGTACCTCTGGTGTAGAATGAAATAATACGTAAAATGTGTCCTTAGAGCAGCACCTATCACATAGTAGCTATTAACTCAATATTAGAGTGCCTTTGTCATATCAGGAAAGTCACTGAATCTCTCAGAGCCTCACTTTCCCATTTGCAAAATGGGATAATACCACATCTCCTGAGATTGCTGTGAACATTCTGTGAGCCGGTGTGTACAGATTGCTTAGCCCAAAACATGGCAACTAGTGAGAGTTCAGTTCATGAAGGTAATTATTACTTCCCTTCCTGTCCATTTCCACAGCCTCTGTCCTCATTCAAGACTTCCTTGAATTCCTTCCTCTTGCCTGGCCACAGAATCGCTTATCTGACTACTCTGAGTCTCTCTCCCTCTCTCTGCTGTAGCTCATCCTCCAGACAGTTGCCAGAACCATTTTTCAGAAACACTGCTTTTATCCCTTCCCACCCCTGCCGAAGAGCCCACTGTGGTTATCAAATCGAAACACCCAGCCTGTTATTAAAAGCTTCACACAGCTGCCTCCTTCACCGTTCTCCCACTTTGCATCTTTTCTGTCCAAGTGGCCACACCGTCTTCCTCATCCACTCGTGTCTTCTGCTTCTGTGGGCTGCACACTGTCACATGCCCTCCCCGGCTTCTCTCATAAGAGCATCACTTATTTGAAGAGTTGACTTGAAACTCACTTCCATCAGGAAGTCTTCTCTAATCACTTCGTTATACCTTGTCCGACAGCACTTCTGGCTGAAGCCAGCACTGTCTCTTGCAATTTCGGGTAAATTTCCCTGGCCAGGAAAACCGCTGAGTCCATCGGTGAAAAAGAGCATGAGGTTTTGGAGTCTTGACAGATTTGGATTCAAATCTTAGCTTTGCCGCTTACTAGCTGAGAGACCTCGGGAATATAATTTTATATCTTAGGGTCTCACTTGTAAAATGGGAATTTGTAAACTGGGAACAGTGTCATTATTCCCAGTTTACAAATGAGGACATTGAGAGATAAAGTAATGCATGAGATCATTATGAAATAACTGCATAAACCCCTTAGTATCCCATCTGGCATTTAGTTGCTTCCATATCAGTTCTCTTCCCTCCGTTGTTTCCTTTGTGTGTGTTTTGTTGCTTCCCTACAGCATCAGCTTCTTAGGTCCAGGGCCTGGATATTTTGTCATGTAACTTACCCCTCTGTATCAGTCAGTATATGCTATCTCGTGCCATGGTAACATACAAGCTCAAGTCTCAGCAGTTTAAAACAATGGAGGTTTCTTTCTTGCTCCCCCTGCATGTTCACTGTGGATCAGTAGGGCAGACTCTTCTCAGTTTAGATACGCAGGGAGCTAAGTTGCTCACATACCACTGACCAAAGCAAGTTGCAAGGCCAAGTGTAACTTCTAAGGGGACAGGGAAGTCTAATCCCACTGAGTGTCTGGAAGGAGAGAAATTCAGGGACATTGGTCAGCTGCTTAAAGGCCACCATGCCCTCCAGGAGCCCACCCCAGACTTCATACATGGAGATTCCTGTTGGAAAGTCACTGCTGGGGTGTGTGGTTCTCTGCCAGGCGCTGGGAGTCCTGGTGATTGGGTACAGTCCTGTTCTCTGTGGTCTCATGTTTCCCTCACTGCGATGCACAAGCTTTTCCAGAAACCCAGAACAAATTCAGCTATCTCAAGGCTCACCGTTCCTGTCAGCCCTGAGGACACACAAGAAGGAAGCTTTCTCCTGTCTGAAATTATGACCAATATTCAAGGACCCCAGTTCTCTGAAGTTCTGTCATTCTTGACTCATTTATTCATTTACTTGACAAATACTGTACTTACTGAGACCTGCTGTGTGCCAAGCACTATTTTATTTACAACGATATAGCAATAACCAAGACAGACACGGTCCCTGCCTACTCAGATTTGACAACTGGGCAGAGAAGGCAGTAGACTACAATGGTGGGGAATGAGCTCTAGAGTCAGACCACGCCCTGGGTTTTCATCACTTACTAGCAACCTTGGGCAAGTTTCTAAACCTCTCTGTGCCTCAGACTTGCCATCTGTAAAGTGGGAATGATAACCATACTTACATTATAGGATTATGATAAAGAATAAAAGAGACAGAATCCATAAACATTTCATAAAGATGGTGGCATATAGTATAGAAAGCCCTCAGTGAATGTTAGCCACGACTGCTGTCGTCATCACCATCGTCATTATCATCGCCATCGTTAGCAACAACAGTACTTAGGACACATGGTGGTAGGAATGGTAAGATATTGAACCAACAGGGAAGACGCTGCAATTTCCTATAAGAACCATATTTAACATGGTTGTTCGTTTGGCACATGAGTGCATGAAAGCCTGTTTCACGTGCACCTGAAACCCCCCCGAATGGCATCATCACAGTCACACCTCACCACTGTCTATAGTATTGTGCTGGATCCAGCTAATCCCCTGTGATTGGCCATTTATGTGGTTCCAGCTGATCTGCTGTTGTTGGCCTCTGAAGTCCCACGGTCTAATCCCTTTTGAACCAATTCAAGTAGCTTTTCACTGTTAAGTTTCAGACATCGGAAAGAACAGCTGAATATAAATTGAACATTTTAAAACAGGGAGAAAACGGCTAATACTTCTGAAAGCCAGGCTGAAGGGCTGCAAAGCATCCGCATGTTACATCAGACATGTGCCTGGGAACACTTCTTCATGGAAAAATACAGCCTAAGTCCTACCCTCAGGTCACCCAGGACACTTGACCAGCAGTGATACGGTGGGTTTGGCAGGAAGGAGAACGGGTTCGAGCCCTGGTCTGGGAAGATCCCACATGCCACGGAGCAACTAAGCCCGTGCGCCACAACTATTGAGCCTACACTCTAGAGCCCGCGGGCCACAACTACCGAGCCCGCGTGCCACAACTGCTGAAGCCTGCGTGCCTAGAGCCCATGCTCCTCAACAGGAGAAGCCACCGCAATGAGAAGCCCGCGCACCGCAACCAAGGGTAGCCCCCGCTCGCTGCAACTAGAGAAAGCCCACGTGCAGCAATGAAGACCCAATGCAGCCAAAAATAAATAAATAATTTTTTTAAAAAAAAAGGAGGTACCTATTCCATAGTCAGCCCATCCCAACTTCTTGCCACAATGTCCACGCTCCCCCCCAAAAAAAGTGTACCCCATCCAGAAAGCTGGCCTAATTAAATCCTGACACATTGCTGCTCTATTTCACAGCTGCCTGGTAGCTGGATCTATTTCTCAGCTCTGGCAGGAATCGGATACATCTGGCTTCACGGAGTTATTTAATATCTTTGGCATGAGCCAAAGAACGGTAGAAATGGTAGAAAACTGTGTTCTTATCTTACTCTAAGACACTAGGGAGTTGGAAAAAAAAATTTTTTTTTCCCACTTGATTTTGAAATGGTCAGAACAGGAGGGTGGGAAAGTTCACGGGCAGCCGGTGAGTGTACTCTTGCATTCCATTTCCAGGGCATGCTGTCAGGGTGTGGTGATTCCTGCAGGCTGTGAAATGGGGTGGCAGTTGAACCATATCAAATGCTTAATAAAGTGAGGCCCCATCTCAGTATTCAGGGTGGCACTGACATGACATACACTGATCCTGAAACAATAAGCTATAAGGAGATGCCTCCTTTCTTGGTTCGAAATGAAGAGAGCAGCCTGGATTATTCCAGTTTTATCTCCTGCTTTAACCTGGAATGATGCCAGCATGTTAGGTTTTACCCTGGGGAATTCATATCATATGAAAAATTTAAATCAGGTCTGTCTGCCAGGACACGTGGTCCTAACCCGTTAAATATCTCTAGCTAACAATGCATGTAGGGCCCTCTAGCTCCACAGACGGTCATGTTCTGCTAAGACCACGCAAACATAACTGCTTCTGCCTGCCTTTTTAGGGAGGAATCGATCATTTCCCATGCCTACATGGTTTTACCCAAATCCGTCACCAACAGACAAGGCATTTGTCATGTCTTAACCTTAGCGGTAGTACACTGCCTCTTCTCGAAGGCTGAGTTCTCTTACCGTGAGCCTGGGAAGGTTTCAGATGAAGGCTTTCTCTTTGATTAGCTACATATGAGGAACCAGAATCCTTGACTTTATCAAGTTATGGGAAGTTGAGTCCAGAGTCCGGCTGTAGAATGTGTAGGGAAAATGACATTGAGCGCTGTCAGTCCCTACTCCCTCCTGGCTTCAGGGAAGTTAAAACACTGGTACTTGTTTTAACGAATGAACCCTGTGTGGAGCATTTTTTTTCAGAGTCAAGCACTGCTGTCTGAAAAAGAAAATTTCTTTCCTGAAAACTCTGGATTTTCATAACTACCTTTTTCACTCTCTGGTTCACTCCCAGTGGAGTGGTTTTTTTATTTCCCTTCATCCAAAAACGGAGATAATGTTTTTGGAATTCTAAAAAGGAATATGCAATTGATCTTTCACTTAACAAACCTTTATCGGGCACCCCTGGGTGCTAGATAAAGTGCTGGAGAAAAGGGCAGTGCAATGCAGTTTTTCCGAGCATGGACCCAGGAGCCCAGTAGCCTGGGTGCAAATCCTGCTTCAACACTTAGTGGCTGTGTGAGGTTGTGCTGGGCACACAGCCTTCCTGTGTCGTGGTTTCCCCATCCATAAAGTGGGGATGTCAGCCATGTTTCCCTCACGCTGAAGTCCTTAGACTAACACCTGGGATTTAATAAGTGTTGTGTGTTAGCTGCCAATGCCAGATTTGCTGCTGCTGCTATTATAGACATCATCATCATCATTACTATTATTAGATGCTGGGAACAGAGTTGTCCAAAAACCAAAACAAAACAAAAATCCACCATGGTCCCTGTCTTTATGGAGCACAGTTTCCTGGGGGAGGCAGACAGTACATAAAAGACTGTAGTAAAACTATAACTGTAGTAGGTGGTATGATAAAAAGAGAGAGAACTGGGGCTTCCCTGGTGGCGCAGTGGTTGAGAGTCCGCCTGCCGATGCAGGGGACATGGGTTCATGCCCTGGTCCGGGAAGATCCCACATGCCACGGAGCGGCTGGGCCCGTGAGCCATGGCCGCTGAGCCTGCGCGTCCGGAGCCGGTGCTCTGCAGCGGGAGAGGCCAGAGCAGTGAGAGGCCCACATACTGCAAGAAAAAAAAAGAGAGTGAGAGAGAACTAGTTCTAGGTGAACACAAATAAGAATTATCCCAATCAGGAAGGTCATCAAAGGCTTCCCTGACAAGGGGGTGATTGACCTGAGATCGAAGGAAGGGGAGGCATTAATTCATTACAAAATATAATTAATTCAGAATATATAGGAAAATACCAAAAAAAATAAAAACCACCCATAATTTATCCACCTAGGGATAACCACTATTAACATTTTACTCTATAGCCTTCCACGTCTTTTTTTATGAATGAATAGAAATATACACCTACGTTACCTCATCCACAGAAATGACATCGTGCTCTCATAAAATATATACTTTTCACTAACGTGCTTTCTTACACCAAGCAACATACCTCGGACACCTTTTTGTGTCAGCCTTCAGGACAGAATTCCTAAGAGCTGAGAACCACTCTGGACCTTCCGGCTCAGTTGTATACCTGCTTACCTCCCCACCCAACCCCTCCCCTGCCTTCCCATGACCCACCTGACAGCTCTTGTCACACCCTAGTGAACTGGGCTGCCCTCCATCTGCAAGGCTGCATTACAGCACCCACTTAAAGCCTTCAGACAGCCTGTAGCATATTATCCTGACGTGCAAATGGTATCCAGAAGCTTCGTGGCTGTATCTGAACACCTAATTTGGGTTTGCAACTAGCATTTATGGGCTTATCTGGAATGGGAGCCTCTGTTTAATATGTGGAGGAAGAAATTATACACATGCACATCATCTTATTTTTAAACCACCTCTCATATTTTGAGAGCCTGAACTCTAAAGAATCATTGGGAAGGAATTTGCTCCTTTAGTCATAAGCTCCTTTAGGCTCAACCTTATGGGCCTCTTGGAGGATGAATTGTTTGCTGAAATTGCTGAAGGTTCAGGTCACTGAAAGTCACGCATAAAGGAGATAATTTTATGGACTCAAAGAAAAAAAAAAAATCAATGGCCCTGTGCTCTGTGGATTGGTTTTCTACCTCTTTTTCCTCCCCATCTACTCAGTGACAAGTTGGTTCATCCTTTTCCTCTGTGGTACAATTGAAGACATGTCTGGTCTCTAGATGAGGACCCCTGTTAGCGTATGTAATACGCATTCTGTCTCATTCCAGGTGGGGTGACAACAGCCCCTTAGCACGTGCTAAGCCTTAGCCTTGGAACTGTAGCCCATCCAGCTTCCTTTGTGTCACAAAGACATGTCTTCTCCCTCTTGACTTGGTTTTCACTTATCTTTTCCTTCATACTCCCACAGCTTCACCTTGTATCAGTCCAAAATGGGTAATGTGAGTAACCAGGGTCATTGAACAAAACGATGGAACACTGTCTTACTCTGCTCTGCCTGCCATAACAAAACACCGTAGCCTGGGTGACTTAAACAACAGAAATTTACCTCTCATAGTTCTAGAGGCAGGGAAGTCCAAGATCAAAGTGCAGACCAGTTCAGTTCCCGGGGAGAGCTCTCTTCCTGACTTGTAGACGGCCACCTTCTTGCTGTGGCTTCACACGGCAGAGAGGGAGAGAGCAAGCTCTCTGGTGTTCCCTCTTATAAGAACACTTATCCTATGAGAGTGCCACCCTCATGACCTCATCTAACCTTAATGATTTCACAAAGGCCCCATTTCAAATACCATCAAATTGGGGGTTAAGGCTTCAACATATGAATTTGTGGGGGACAGAAATATTCAATCCATAACAAATGAGTTTCAGGACTCAGGGTTAAGAAAAGCAGGTTACCAGGAGACCATGGCTGGCAGAAGATAAAATCTGAACTGTCAGGTTGGTAGGGCATCAGGAGAAGGACAGAGAGGCAACGTGACATGGTGTCAGAGAATGGTGCCAGGTCCCAGCTCTGCCATTTACTGGTTGTGTGAACTCGAGAGATGTACTTAGTCTCTTGGAATTTGCCTTCACTTCTCTGTACAGGTGATGCTGGCGATGCTCACTCGTGGGCTTGTGGCAACTAGTCTTCATTCAGTCAGTCAGGAAATAACTATGGATTGACTGATTGATTATCTGTGATATGTCACACACTGTGTTAGGAGCTGAAATTAAATGAAGCTCATGCATATGCCTACAACCAAGTGCAGGACAGAGAGGCACCCAGTCAGTGATTCCTTCCTGGTCCCACACAGAACAGATCACAGAAATAGGGTTAATGGGAGTGACTCAAAGCAGCTGGGGATAGCCGAGCAGAACTGTGACAGAACGAATGGGGAGAAAGAGACGTTTTCTTTCCTTAGCATGAAAGGGAAGTATCCTGGATGTCATGTTGCAGTTGGATCCTGAAAATGGGTACCAGCAGAGACATTTGAGGGTAGAAGTGGGATGGGGTGATAATGAAAGCCACATGCCATTCTTCCTTGGAGGCTGGAGATGCAGTTATTGAACGTAAAATGATAAGCCCACAGCCAGAAGATAGCCAGACCATTGGCTGGCCTCTCCACCCATCACGAGTCTTGTCTTTGTTGCTATATTGTAGAGATGTGACTCCAGGGGCAATTATGGGACTGGCCTTTTACTATAGCTTGACATGTACAACCCTGCGTCCAGGTTAGCAGTAATTGCTTCACATTTTTAATGCATGTGATAAGTCTTAGTAACCAGGTTTGCCATAATTGCTGGTGGTGGTGTTTATGTCATGTGGTTTTGGGTGGTTTTTTTTGTATCTTTTAAATTAATTTTCCATTAAGTTTTGAAAGGACAAAGTATAAAATTAACTAACTTGCAATTAATTTCAACAGTAATTATGCAGAAATTCTAGGCATGTGAAAGATGGGGAGCATGGAATAATTAGTCGTGGAGTTTTTTCACTACTGTAATTACAGTGATGAATATGTATGAGGCCGTTTGGGAAAGGAAGGCACAGGAAGCAATTGTATTTCATTAAACTTTTAGCTGGCTTAGCTTGGGGAGCCTGCATTAGGTTTTAGTCTCCTCAAGCTATTAGCAAAGTCTCTCCCAAAAGTAGCCCCCAGGCATATAAAGGAGACAGTCACAGGTGCCTCTTTTCTCAACTTTCAATTTTGTAGACTTATGGCTTTCTTGGACCTTTGGCATGGCATACATCCTTGTCCAGGCTGTGGTCTGAAGAATACCTTGGATTCCCATTTTTATGGCAAGTAGGTATAGCCCAACCCTAGTACACAGGCTACCTTGTTTCCTCCGTTCAGCCTGTTGTCTAAGACCCCTCACTGGGCATTTCTTGGGGGCATCCTTTTCTCTAGTGCAAGATACAGAAAGTAGGTTGTAACAAGAATATAAAGATAACCTCATCTCCTGGGTTGAGCCGTTACTGAAGGCTCGTCAACGTGCTGGGCACTTGACACGCATTATTCTCTCCCATCCTCCTGCCGCCAAGGCCTGAGACTCAAGGAACTTGCCCAGGGTCACTTGTCAAGTAAGTGGCAGAGAGAGATTTGAACCCAGCTCTTTCTGAGGCCAAGACCTGTGCTCTCTGCCCCTTACTCACTCTCGTGTTTCTCCAAGTGGGAAAATAAGAAGGAAATCCTTGTAGTCCCTACTTCAGGCTGCATGTGGAATTTATTCATCTCCTCTGTTTTTCCAAGGCCGCTCTCCTGCTACAGATAGACGTTCTGGGGGTATCTAAGGCAGTAAGACAGCCCCCCCCCGCCCCCTCGTGAAGAATAACACAGCAGAGGCGGTGGTGATGGTGGTACTAGCAGTAGCAGCAACAGATATTTATTGAGCCCTCAGACTATTCACCGGCCTCTGTGCTATGTACCTTATAATGACCATATCTGATCTTCACAAGCAACCATGAGATGGCTGCTGTTACCCCCATCCTACAGATGAGGAAAACTGAGGCTCCGAAGTTTAAGTAACTTGCCAGGATTGCAAAACTAGTCAATGATAGAGCCAGGATTCAAACCTGGGTTTGTCAGCCTGTGGCGTCTATGGTCTACACTGGACATCAGTGTATCATCTTCTCAACCCCTTTTTAATGTCCGTGGGCAGCCACCCGCCAGGTAGGAAAACATGACCCAGCAAAGGCAGCCTCCAGTTTTGCCCCTGGTGATAAATGCCAGAGTCTTAGTGTTGGAAATCTTAGAAAAATTTCCCCCGGCTGCAAATAAGGTGATATTTGGATGGTTGTAAAGATCTTTCTAGAATCTCCAGAGCAAAGAATTAGAGAAGGGTAGATTGTGTCTAACTGTAAGCATGACAGGGTCTCGTGTTTACTCAACACAGAGCACGTTTTCTGAGGTTCCATTTCCAAATACATGTAACCCCAAAGAAGGCCTCTTTACCTTCGTCTCTCTCTGTCAGGCTGTTCCCTCCTAGCCGAGACCTTGTTTTGAGTTTTGAAGCACTCTCTTTGAGGTCAGTGGTTACTGTCTGGAAGAGTATGTGATTTCTGAAGGCAGTTACAGCTCACCAGAGGGGCCCGGAGGGCCCCCATGAATGCCGCTTCTATGGCCCTTTTCCAATTCTCTTTAAGCTGGACAGCTTTAGTTTAAAAAAAAAAAAAATCCCATCACAGACGCACATACCAGACTGTCATGAGCAGAACCAGGGAGAACCTTTCACCAAGTGAAGCAATTTCCTCATTCTGTAATTAAAGCAATTTGGGGGCTGAATGTGTTTATGGGCGAACTTGCTGAAGTAAGACAGAAGCGTTTTACAACGTGCATGTCAGAGGAAAATCAGAGGGTCTGGGCAGGACATCCCGGGTACCTCTCCATCATAAATACCGCATTACAGGTGAGTCAGGCCTGAGTCAAATCTCTGTGCTGTGTCAAGTGCAGCATTAGAAGATGAGGAAGCTGAGGCATGAAGTCAGGCAGTTTTCCAGAGTCAGAGAGCCCGCTGGCCAGGGGCTGAACTGGTCCAGTCCCACTCCTTCTCCTGTTCCCATGTGTCTCCGGGGATGTACAGTGGAGCTGAACTCGCGGGGCTAGTGTTCTTCTCCAGTCATTTTCTAGTTTTCTTGTTGTCATTGGAGTTTCTGTTTTAATGGTTTCAGTTTTCGTCTGGTTATACATTTACGAAGTTTTCCCAAAGTATCATCTCACTGCATAAACTTTCCCGTCTCCCGCCAGGCAGCCCGTTTAGGCTGTTATGTCAGCACTTGCTCTGCAGAAGTCTGTGAAGAGCTAAGGGCCACAGGCTCAGGCTGCCTGTCCTTGTGCACCCCCAGCTCTAATACACAGCCCCATCTTCCTCCCCAGGCTCCCGGATCCTTCCTCCTCTTCATAAATGAGCGACCCGACTTCTCTGGAACTAAGATTTATATTTTCCAAGCTCAGCTGGGGCTCAAGATCAATGTTCTGTTCAATATGGGTTTACCTTATTCTTAATGCTAACAAATCCTGTGAATTTAGAATAAGGTCACAAAACTCTGGTCCCTCTTGGTCCCCAGGAGCATGGAGAGTGCTAAGATTCCTGCCATCAGCTGGGCTCACCCACAGGTGACTGTCGTCAGTGTGAAAAGCCAAGGGAAGCTCGGAGCTCGTCTCTACATAGAGTATGAAACCCCAGTGCCCTTTTCCTTCAGCGCCTCTGTTTCCTCCTCTCTGCCTCTTGAAATGTGGCTTTCAAGGAGTAGGGCAGTCCGAGGCTTCACAGGGCCAGCCCTATCACTGCTTTGACCCCCAATCGTGTCCACATTGAAAGGCTGTTTATACAACATCTTTTAACCACAAAGAGAGCCCGTGATGGTGGAAATGCCACAAATGACAGTATCTTTAGCTAAGACTCAGGGTTGAAGGGTCTTCTAAACCAAAGGACGCAGGAAGGTCTGCAACATCTTCTCGTATTCCCTCAGAGTCTTCAGAGAGCAAAAAAGGGTTAAGAACTTGTTTATCTGCCATCAGACAAGATGCTTCAGAATAGCGTCAGCTTAAGTCTGGACTGTTGAGACCACAAGAGGAGTTTGTAATCATGACTGATTATGAGGCTTCCTCCTCTGAAACCAATAAGAAGTACAATCAGCCAAGTCTTCCTTTATCTCCCTCATTTGTGTGCTCAATTAGTACAGTTGGACATAGATGCTGTTGCAAGAAGAGCTTCGCTGGGTATGATAGGGTGGCCAGCAAACCCTCAGAAATGAGGAGGATTATTTATTTATTTATTTATTTTTGGCTACATTGGGTCTTCATTGCTGTGCATGGGCTTTTTGTAGTTGCAGTGAGCGGGGGCTACTCTTCATTGCGGTACGCGGGCTTCTCATTGCGGTGGCTTCTCTTGTTGCGGAGCACGGAACCTAGCACGTGCTGGCTTCAGTAGTTGTGGCATGCAGGCTCAGTAGCTGTGGCGCACGGGCTTAGTGGCTCCAGGGCATGTGGTATCTTCCCGGACCAGGGCTCGAACCCGTGTTCAAGCCCTGCATTGGCAGGCGGATTCTCAACCACTTCGCCACCAGGGAAGCCCTAGGAGTAAAATATTAATTGACGTGAATTTTGTCGATGCTCTTGCCTGGAGATTTCTGCTCCCTGAGTCTTCGGTAAAGGTTCAAGGTTGGCATTAACACCAGTATCCCCTTGTTGCTCTAGGTGGAAACATCCCAGAAGGAGCATTTGATATATAAAAACAGCAGAATTAAGCTAGAGGCCCTTAACTTTCAGTCTGGAGTTATTTTTTATTTCCTCTAAACTTGGAGATTCTGAGATTGGAGAGGAAGATCATGGGGCATCCAGAAAATTCGATCCTTGTTAGAGAAGGGAACGTTCATTCATGAAATATTGAGGGGTGATAATAATGCTCATAATAGCTAATACTGTCTATGGTAAGTGCTGTGACTGCCAGTAGAGCCCAAACCCCTAAATTAAGGCTAATTATTATTTACTGGTTCCACAGATATTATAGAGAACCTACTATATGTGTGCAAAGCTGAATTTAGTGCTTACAAGAGAGAGGGTTAGGTTATAAACATGACTGAGACAGGAATCTAGCCCTCAAGAAATTTAGGGTTGTCTGTACGGGAAAGTAGCTATATCAGTAAGTCTGCAACAAGGGAGGGAAGGAGGAGTGTCGTGACATGGACCAGGTGAATTGCAGGGGGAGGCTGAGGCAGAGAAAAGTTATTTCTAGTTGGAGAGCCTCGGGGAGGGGAGAAGTCAGGGAGAAAGTGGCTCAGTGGCCATTTGAGTCTTGGAAGGCCAGCCAGGACGTGGACAGGAGGTCATGTTGGAAAGGACATAGCAGGCCAAGAGAGCTGCAGTTCTAGGAAGGAAGGACTGCTAAAAACATCTACCTGTAGAGCCTTGTAACTAGAAAGACTGCTTTCCACTCTAAGCTCTTCTAAAGCATGATTTGATTTTGCCCTTTGTACACAAGTACCTCTGGCTCAGGGTGTCTCCTGAGGTTGTAGTTATGCTGTTGGCTGGACTGTGGTCTCATCCGAAGGCTCGTCCAGGGGAAGCTCGGACTCATGTAGTTGTCAGCAGGGTTCAGTTCCCTGTGGGCTGCTGGAATGAGGGCCTCAGCTCCCCACTGGTGGGCTGTTGGCTGGAGGCCTCCCTCAGTTCTGTCCCATGTGGTCTTCTCCATAGGGCGGCTCCCATCATGGCCCTCAGAGCAGGTGAGTGAGGGAGTGAGAGAGAGAGAGAGAGAGAGAGAGAGAGGGAGAGAGAGCATCTAAGACAGAACAAAGCCACAGTCTTTTTACAATCTAATATTGGAAGTGACAGCTCATCATTTCTGCCATATTCTATTCATTAGAAGTAAGAAGATAAGTCTAACCCCAATTCACAGGAAAGGGATCACACAAAAGCAAGAACCCTAGGAAGGGAGAATCAGAGGGCCCATCTTAAAGGGGCCCACCACCCCGGGTGATGGGGAAGGAACAACAGGACCCAAGGTCAGAGAGAATGTGGGGGGCTGCTCAGGGAGGGCCGCGTAAGTCTTCGTAAAGATTTTAGGTTTTATTTTAACAATTACAGAAGTGTGAAATGACCCATCTATAAGGATTCTTCACTGTAAAAGATTATAATGTGAAACGATTGGAAATAGATCCAAATGCTCACCAAATGAGTTTTGGTTAAACAAATGATGGCATATCTCTACAAATAGCACATTACAAAGAGCAGCTATTCATTACAAAAAGTCAGAGCTGATTCCAGGCCTGGGGCTGGGAAATGCAAGATGAGCCTGAAACATCCCCTACCAGAAAGTAAACAAGTAGTCAAACAAACAAACAAACAGAATCATAGCGGTATTTTGAAAGGTTCCAGGAGCCAACCCAAAGAGCTCCCTGTGGCCAAAGTTGAAACGACTAGAACAACAAATTAAATAATAATAGGACTGGAGTCTAGCTCAGGGAATGAAATAAATATTCATGAGTCCATCTGATGTAAATAAATAACCAACTAAATAAATAAGTAGGAGGAAGGGGCAAAGCTTCCTTACAGAAAAATTCCAGTTAATGAATGTAGAAGGAAGGAGAGAAGGAGAAAATCACCATTAGGACAACACAGTAATAATTGCTGCAGGCAAAATCCAGGATGAATGCTAAAATTAGGGGGTGAAAGTTTAAGCAGAAACAGGGTATTTGCATAGTTTCAAAGGATCTCCTCCAAGATATTAATTAACTACAAAAGGAAAAAGTAACTTTACAGCATAGAATCTTGGCAGATCAATAAATACACAGCAGGCATCCCCTGACCAGACACACAGAGAAGGGCCCATTATCTCTGTGATATTCTTCTTAATGTATATAACTACTAGGCCTCTTCAAAAGTGTCAAGGTCATGAAAGATAAGGAAAGACTGAGAAACTGTCACAGGTTCACAGAGTCCAATGCAGCATGGGACTCTGGATTGGATGCTAGGACAGAAAAAGAACATTAGTGAGGAAATCTGGCAAAATCTGAATAAATCCTATCATTTAGTTAATATAATTGTTCCGAGGTTAATTCTTAGTTGTGACAGTCATTCCATGGTTAGTTAAGGTGTTAACATTAGGGAAAGCTGCCTGTGGGGTATGTGGGCGCTCTACTATTTTAGTAACTCTCCTATAAATCTAAACTGATCTCAAAATAAAAAAAATTTTAGGGCTTCCCTGGTGGTGCAGTAGTTAAGAATCCACCTGCCAGTGCAGGGGACATGGGTTCGAGCCTTGGTCCGGGAAGATCCCGCATGCCGCGGAGCAACTAAGCCCGTGTGCCACAACTACTTAGCCTGCGCTCTAGAGCCCACGAGCCACAACTATTGAGCCAGCGAGCCACAACTACTGAAGCCTGCGCGCCTAGAGCCCGTACTCGGCAACAAGAGAAGCCACCACGATGAGAAGCCCGCGCACCGCAATGAAGAGTAGACCGACCCCGCTCGCTGTAACTAGAGAAAGTCCGCGCGCAGCAACAAAGACCCAATGCAGTCAAAAATAAATTTAAAAAAATAAAGTTTAAAAAAGCATATAGTCAGTGCTGTATAGGTAGTTATTAAATGGGCAAAATGTTACTTGGTTTTTTTAAAATATTATGTAGTTCATTAAGTGAAAAAATTTTAATTACCATAGTGTCCAAGATAATAGATATTTGCTAATATATGTCTGGAATATTTCTGGAGGCCTACACGTATGTGCTGCACACACACACACTCACTGGTACCAGTGGTTGCGTCTGGGGAGGGGAATGTGGTGTCTAGGAGACAGATGGGGAAACAGACTAACTTTTCTCTACAAACCCTTTTTTACCTGTTGAGTTTGGAACCATGCATAGATTGCCTATTCAAAAAATAAATGTTAAAAACCTAAGCAGCCGTGGTAGCCCTGAGGTTCCCAGGGGTCCTTGTCCATTGCCCAGTAACTCCCAGCCCATAGCTGTGCCCAGAATCCCCTGGCACCCCGGCTGGCCCCCAGCAGACGTTCAGTAAATGATTAATGAATAAGCGGGTGTCCTCCACTGTCGGCACATCATAGGATTCATCTTTGTGTCACATCTGTCCTTCTGGGTCCTCTTATTTCTCCTAAGGAGGCCGGCTTGGGCCCTCTGTCAGTGACAGAAGCTTTGATTTCTCCCCTTGCTTGTTTTAACACATCCCCATTAATATTTAAAAATGCTTGCCTGAGCTCTCTAACCTGTCTTTGGTGTCTGGAGAGCATTTGACAGGGATACACGGATTGTAAGATGGCCCTGGGGATACGTGGTGATTATTTCCTCTTTAAAGAATCTGGCAGGTCATGGAATCCCCCACTGCCCCAGACCCTGTAAGTTATTCATCTATTATGGAAGAGCCAGGTTCAGGGACCCACTTCCCAGGAGGCCCTCAGGTGTTGGAATGGAGCTTCCAGCACCTCGTCTTGGAGAACATTAAAACCTCCAGCCAACCTTCATCTCAGGAAGCATAGATACGTACCATCCGAGCACCTCTCAGAAGACAGGATTGTAGAGTCAGGCAATATTACCTAACCAGCCAGGGAGGTGGTGGTGGCAGAGAACAGACAGATTTTTAACCATTCAAGGTTTTTCATATCCAAGATTGAGGCCAAATTTGCCACGTCCTGTAGGAACATTTTAGTCACTCACTTCCATAGACAACAAAAAGTCAGAGCTGGTGAAGGCCAGGCTGGGAAGGGCTGTGCTTGACTTCTTCCTTGATTTCTTGGTTCCACCATTTACTTTCTGTAGTGGTTACAGGCACCTTGTCATGATTGCCACATTTGGGGTATTAGAGTAACTTCCCACAGGGACTGTACTCTGGATAACAGCAGCCGGTATCCCTCTTAGCTCGTTGCTTATTACAATGTTCATCTGCTCAAGGATTTAAAATTAGACTTGCGTGGCCAGTCAATATTTTAGGCTTTGTGGGCCCTAGAGTTGCTTGTCAGAACTATGCAACTCAGCCTTGCGGCACAAAAGCAGAAACGGACAGTCCATAAATGAAAAAAGCTGTGTTCCAGTAAAACTTTATTTATAAAAACAGGCAGTGGGCCAGACTTCACTGACCTCTGAGCTAAAGCCTGGGGTACCAGATGGTCAATGGCTCAAGATCAGGTTGTGGAAGAGCTGAGGGCCAGATTAGAGAGGCCTCTCCTGGCCGTTGTTAGGAGGTTGGATTTTGAGTACAATGAGCAGCCATCTTATTTACTTCCTAAAAACAACTTTCTAGATGCTGTGCAGAAAATCGATTGGCGAGGAGCAAGGGTGGAAATTGGGAGGCCAGCTAGGACGTTCTTGTGCTAATCCGTTCCACAATTTAGAAGCCGAATTAGCAAAACCTGCCTTTGGATATGAGTCAGCCATGAATGGAAAAGGGTTGGACATGAATGGAAAAGAAAAAAGGCGAAGACAGAGCTGATGCTGGGACTTCCGGCTCTAGGCTCGGGATGCCATTGTGGGGTCGTAATTGATATGTGATGGTATTTATTTTCTCAGCCCCGTGCTAATGAGGTTTTATTTGCTGCAACTGTGGCATGCCTCAGATAGAATTTTCCTCTCCCCAGTTTTTAGGGTTAGCTTTTCCCTGCAGTGCTATCTGTTTATGGTTCTACGGCACTCACAAACTGATCGAAGCACCCCACTTGAGTTAGCAGGATTCCGCTCTGGCCGCTGACACTACAGGCTCCATTAACCATTGTATTGTAACTCTCCAGAAACCAACTGACCATCGAGTTCAAAGTATGTCTGCTAAGCATTTAATTTTGCAACTTCCACCAACCACGCCAGGTACATAGATACAGTACACCGTAGAAACAGTAATTCTGTACAGCCCTCCTTATTCAGCAAATTCCAGGAGGCACGTATATCCATTTCAAGCACGTTGCCTGCAGGAGCCGCCAGGATGTCATATGCAGGAGCCTGAGTTGGCTGAAGCCACTCTGTACACAAGAGAGAGGAGCCCCTTTGATGGTTAGAATGATTACAACATTGATCCCAATGTCGCACGCCTCTCCCCTGCCAGCTCCCATTGGCTTTTGCTTTTTGTGGTCTGCAGTAGAAGACGTAGCATAGAACTACAGTACCCCCCCTCACTGCATGCCCTCTTCTGTTGATGTTTGTGAAGCCATTACACAATTGAGCAGAGTTCTAAAAATGCTACAGAGGCCCTAGCTCCCAATTACCCTTATCACTGAGTTTTGTTTGTTTGTTTGTTTTTGGTTTTTTTGCAGTACGCGGGCCTCTCACTGTTGTGGCCTCTCCCGTTGCGGAGCACAGGCTCCGGTCGCGCAGGTTCAGCGGCCATGGCTCACAGGCCCAGCCGCTCCGCGGCATGTGGGATCTTCCCGGACTGGGGCACGAACCCGCGTCCCCTGCATCGGCAGGCAGACTCTCAACCACTGCGCCACCAGGGAAGCCCTATCACTGAGTTTTGGCAGCAATCTGAATTTCTATTTTTTTTTAAAAAAAAGCCCTTTTCCGCCTTAAATAGCCAATTAAGTTCCTTACCATCCAGCTAATTGTGTGATACTGCCCCGGGCTAGTGTCTTAGCAGAGGCCATTCATCACCACCTCACTCGCTGGCTGTCATTGGTGCTCTTCCTCATCAGAGCCAGAGAACGAGCTCTGAGCATGTACAGCAGCTCTCGGCAGGCTTCTGAGAGCTCTGGATCACGGGGGGCTCTCCTCCCTACCAAGCCGCCCTCCTCGCGGTGAGCGGCTTGTAAATTAGGGGCTACTGGTAACAGTTGGCTGGCTCAATAGCGTTTATTGAAAATGCAGGGCTTTTTAGGGACACTTCCTGTCCCCTTTGCCCAAGGGCGGGCAAATGTGAGAGGTGGGGAGGACAAGAGCCCCTGGGGTCTCTTGGAATAAGAACCACTAGAATTCCCAGGGAGATATCCACTCATTCTATCTCCAGTCTTAGAACTTTCTCTTTTTTTCCCTCTCTCCCGTTTTGAATGTAATCTTAATGTGCTCATCTCTTGGCTCTCAATGGTCTTAGAGCCCTAGTTCCCTCCTGGCAGATGGATCCCCTCTCTAATTTTCCTCTGGCTCCAGGCCAGGATGCCTCCTGCTGTGGGCCGTCTGACTCTGGGCAGGCTGGCAGCAAGGATTTTCCCATCACCCTCCTTTCGGTTAATTTTAGAAACTTGCGTTGCCATGGCAATGGTTCAGTGGGGTTTTTGTGGTTCTCTTTTGATTCAGTCATTTGCCAGTCTGCCCTTTAAATTAAACTTTTTCAATCCACATCTAAATTGGGACAGGAGATGTGCTTGGAATGGAGATCCACAAAGGCACAACAGCCCCGTGGGATGTTTTTTAAAAAACAAGGAAAAGTCCAGGTGGATATAGGGATGCCCTTGGCTTACGATGGCCAGGACAGTTCCTGGACGCTTCCCTGCTTGAGAGGACATGGCTGCAGGCTGGTAGAGGTGATCCTGGGGGAACCTGGAGAGAAGTGGGGCCCCAGGGCCTGTCCCACGTGAGCATCCCCAGGGTCAGGTCTCTGCTGTTTTGGTTCTGGCATCCCCAGCCATAAGCTCAAGGTCCAACCATCTGTCTGGGATCTGAGTGATAAATGAACATGCCCCCAGCCAGATATCCCTCCTTAACTCTCAGCACAAACCTTGGAAGGCCTCAGCCTCCATGACCCTAAAATCCTGGCTATTCTGCCTGCTTCCCTCTGGGCATCATTTCCTCTTTCCCGCCAGTCAGCTCAGGCGTGCAGAGATCAGAGTCTTTGCACAGACAAGAGGAAGTCAGAGCATCCAGCTCACAATTGGTTCACTTGGCTTGGATTTAAAACAGGTTTTTAATGTTCTTATCAACTCTGTGGTGGGGCAGGTTTTTAATCCTGACATTACAGATGAGGCTTAGAAAGGTCAGGAGGGACTTCCCTGGTGGCGCAGTGGTTACTAATCCGTCTGCCAGTGCGGGGGGACACGGGTTCGAGCCCTGGTGCGGGAAGATCCCAGATGCCGTGGAGCAACTAAGCCCGTGTGCCACAACTACTGAGCCTGTGCTCTAGAGCCCGCGAGCCACAACTACTGAGCCCGTGTGCCACAACTGCTGAAGCCCGCGCGCCTAGAGCCTGGGCTCTGCTACAAGCGAAGCTACCACGATAAGAAGCCCACGCACCGCAACGAAGAGTAGCCCCTGCTCACCGCAACTAGAGAAAATCCTCATGCAGCAACAAAGACCCAACACAGCCAAAAATAAAATATATAATAAAAATTTTAAAAAAAGAGAGAGAAAGACCTGGTTCAGATAAATCTTTAAAAAAAAAAGTTGCAGGAAATTGGTCAGCGTCATTTATGGGGTCTGTGGCTGAACCAGAACTCTGAGCCTGTCCATCAAACTTCCAAATGTCGCCTGACCATCACACACGCCACCTGTTGTTCGTTGGATGGACCCGTCCTCATTCATACCTACACCTCGCTTCCCTCCAAGAACAGTCAGGTACCTGATGACATTAGCAGACTCGCTGTTCCCAGGCAGGGACTTCACCTGCGTCAGCTCTAAGCTCCACAGAGATGCTACATGCTGGACGTTTATCGCCCTTACTTTACAAATGGTGAAAATGAGCAATAGACTGGCCCTGGGCATCAGGGGGACTCAAGCACAAGTGGGATTTGGGCCAGACCTGGGGCCATGGGTTGGATAGTCAGTGAGAAACTGAATATACAGATGGGCAGTGACCAGACCGTGTGTAAAAGCAGAACTCTCACCCCCAACCTCCAACAGCCAGCCCAGGAAGCCAAACAATAACCCCTGTAACAATGGACCCCGAACATCCAAGACTTGATTAGTAACTGACAGCTTCCCCAATTTTTGGCCCCATTTCCAGCTTAGGACCAACCAGAGGAAGCGAAATATGCTCCCCGCCCCCTGCCCGGCTGTTCCCATCAGATGCCCCGCCCGCCGCCGGCTTCCCTGGGCCGGTAGCCTCTGGTCAGAGCACACCCGAATCCCTCCCTTTTGGCCACTGTATGCTCTTCCACTCCTTCCTCGGAGTCTCT
The DNA here is from genome assembly GCF_011762595.2 of Tursiops truncatus. Classification (NCBI taxonomy): domain Eukaryota; kingdom Metazoa; phylum Chordata; class Mammalia; order Artiodactyla; family Delphinidae; genus Tursiops; species Tursiops truncatus. The sequence goes on from NC_047041.1 coordinate 85,909,570, forward strand.
GCCAAAATGCAGGTGATGGTGGCTCACTCCCTTGCTACAGTGAGCTCTGCATAGATAGCCTTGGCTTTCTCATTTGGTTGCTTTGGTCCATTAGCAGGTCAGGGTCAGGTGGGCGTGGCTGCCAGCATGGAAGGCAAGTGTTTCCCTGCGTGGGGCGTGAGCACTGCGGTGCGGCGCTGCCCAGCACGGGGCCAGAGGGCAGCGGGTCGTCCCTCTGCCGCCTGCGTGTCGTCAAACGTGGTATAAAGCAAGATGTCACGGGGGTCCAGCAGAGGGGACAGCTTGTGAGGAGAGCACAGGAAGGAACCATTTCATTCCAACAGAGGGGACAGTGGAAGGCTTCACGAGAGTAGTGGCGTTTGAGTCAGGGCTGGGAGTCTGGTAGGGTTTGCAGGCTGAGACAGGGAAGGAGGGCAAAGGTCGCAGCCGAGGAGCAGGGGGCCCCGCCCTGAATTTTCTCATCAGCCAGTCTCCACACTCCTCCTCCCCTCCCCCTCCCCCACCCCCACCCCCACCCACGTGCACCGCTGACCCTCTGGGCTGCACTGGCTGAACCTCCTTACCCTCTGGCTCTGGGTGGGTTCGGCCAGGAGGAAGCATCAGCAAGAGGTTGGAGGGTAGAAAACAAAAGGTCAGAATATCTGTTCCCCCAGCTCCCTGCCTGCAGGCCACAGATTGGCGAAGGGCACATTCCTCCCCCAAAGGCCTCAGCTCCCATCGGGTCCCACCGGATTCCAGAAGCCACATCCTCACCCTCTCAGGCCTGAGGCTGGGAACAGCTTCCCACTGTCCCTTCATTAAACTCTTTCTGTCCCCCCTCTGCGCTGGGACCGGAACACAAGACCTCGGTGTGTGCAGAACGAATAGCCCTTCCCTGGGGTGCAGGGGACCAGGTCATTGTGTTAGATTTTCTGAAATCTCAGAAGCCATGAATTTGTTCATGGTCAATAAAACTCCCCCTCGGGGAGTAACGATTCTATTACCAGCCCTTTCCCCTAAATTATTCAGAAACTTTTCTGCACTCAGAAGCTCCAAGTGTGCACGCTCAGCATTTCCCTGGGTAATAAGGTTTACCAGACAGATGTAGCACCGAGGAGCTGATTATGCAGGGGCCACAGTGAACTCGAGGATCCGGAGAACAGGCCCAGGGCAGCCTTGGGCTCTTTGCGCATTTGAACAGGATCAGCTCCTGCCTGCTGGGTGTTGTCAGGTGTCAGGAAGGCAGGGTGTCGGACAGCCCTCCGATGGAGGGAATCTCTCATTTCACATGCAGGAGCTGCTGCACAGTCCGAGGCTCCTGGTGCTTGGCCGACTTCAGTCAGTGATGGGGATGCTGGCCCATAACTGGGTGTGGCCTGGGAGGCAAGTGCCTGTGCTGCACAGAGCAGGAGGGGCGCTAGGCAGTCGCCCCTCACCTCCTGCCTCTTAAGTTAGCAGCGACAGCCGCAGAGCTTTCCTCCAGCAGCTTACCCAAAGGTCAGGCATGCCCTAGTGACCTATGGAAAGACAACTTCTGGAATGTGATGTATGTTCTGTCCATGTCAGCAAAGCACCAGGGCTGGTGGAATAGCCACATCATCTCAGGAGGCATCACAGTATACATTTACCTGGTAAAGGCTCTGAAAAGTCCCGTAATGATAGCTATTAATATCTGGGCTTTGTTGAGTATTTACTATGTGCCAAAGTTCTAAACTCTTGTTTTTCATGTATTTTCCATAAAACAACCCTGTGGGGTGAACTCTACTATTATCCCGTTTCACGGATAAGGATTTTGAGGCACAGGAGGTAGAGTAACTTGTCCTAGGTCACACAGCCAGTAAGTGGCAAAGCCAAGGATTGAATCTAGACAGTTTGGTTCCAGAGCCTGCACTCTGAACAGCTACAAAGAAAGTGGTTTAATTTGTCGAATCCACTTTTTCTCATACCTCTTTGACCAAGGTACGCTTTGTCATGAAATACCTCTTACATCTCACAGAAGACATTTCAGAATATATTGATCAGAGTCATTGGAGTTATTGGAGCAATGATTCCATTGCTTATCATTGCTCATTGCTTCAATAGATAAGCAATGACTTATCGCTTATCCAAGAGAGATAAGGTTGGTGACAGCTGGACAGGACAAGCGGGAAAGGGGAGGGGAGGGCGTATAGAACTACCTGGGACAGGGTGGTGACTTCTGGCATCAGACTCCTGGGTACAAATACTAGTTGTACCACTTGTTTGCTTTGTGACCTTCAGTAAGTTACTTAACCTCTCTGGGCTTCAGTTTCCCCATCTGTAAAAAAATGGTGGTCGTAAGGTTGAGGTGAGATCATACATACAGGATGAAGGTTAGCAGTAGGGGGCCCAGTTCTTATGCCTCAGCTTCAAGGTTGCCCTCATCTTCTTATTCAATGTTTGACTCTTTCTGTAAATGGAGAGATTGTGAATTACTGTGTCTCAAAGTCAGTTTACAGATATCTAAAAATACGCGTGGAATACCTACCGTATTTACAAGGCTGCATTTGGCCCTGAGTAGGGCTCCAAGAAGGGGAGAGCCCAGCCTTTGCCCACCAGGAACTCCTCTTCATGGTGGGAGATAGGGGTGAACATGAAAGAAAGTCATACGTGAAGAGCAGGGATTCTGGAACCAGACTGGCTGGGTTTCTCCCTGTTCCCTCTCTAATTAGCTCTAACAAAGCTATTGATCATAACCCAGGTGCACGGAGGACTTGGGCAAGTGACTTAACCTACCTGCTCCCCCATTTCCTCCTCTGTAAAATAATGGTCTACTTCACAGGATGCTGTCTTTGGTTCCCAGGGCCGCCAAAACAAATTGCCACTACCTCGGTGGCTTAAAACAACAGAAATTTATGTTCTCACAATTCTGGAGACCAGAAGTCCAAAATGCAGGTACTGTCAGGGTTGGTTCTTTGTGGAGGCTCTGAGGGAGAACCACATCTCTCTCCTCACTTCTGCTGGCTCCCTGCAATTCTTGGTGTTCCTTGGCTTGGGGACTGCAAGATTCCGATCTCTGCTTCTATCTCCATATGGCCTTTTCCCTTGTCTGTTTCTGGGTCTTCTCCTTTTCTGTCCCTCATAAGGACACTCTGAGAGTCCACCCTAATTCATCTCAAGATCTTTACCTTAATTATATCTTCAGAGATCCTTATTCCAAATAAGGTCACATTCTGAGGCTCCCAGTAGACATATCTTTTGGGGGCACACCATTCAACTCACTGCAGATGGTTTAAGGATTACAAATCAGAGGTCATACATGTAAACACATAAGATATTGCTGATAGGATGAGAGCTGCAATGATAATCATTATGATGATATCATGATTATTACTCTGTTTTTGAGTTCCCAGCAAACATGGATGGTGGTTGTTAGTATTATTTGTATTATTATTTCTTTCAAATCAGGAGTGGGCAACAGGTCACAAAGCAAATAGCAATGCAACATTCCAACTCTGGACTTCTCTCCCCACATCCTCCAGGGGTTGGTACTGGGAAGCCAAGGTGGGGAAGGCTGCAGAGGCTGAATGCGTGGCTGGGGAGGGTGATGTGAGCCACTCAGGGTCCTGGATCTGAATAATTTTATAAGAATGACACAGCGACAGAGTTGGGTCGTGTTCAATCTGATGAGAGTATTGCAGAATGGTTAGAGGACAAAGAGACTAAAGATAGCAAGAGCACAACGAGGTTTCTCTTCCTGGTCTGGGCCTGATGGAGACCAGAAGCAGAGTCTAGAGAAGCACTGCACAGCAGCAATTGACCACGCTTGGTGGCTCAGTGTGGACAGAGAAAAGGAGAGCGTTCAAGACAGCCCCGGAGACTAGATGGCCACGGAAACGCAGTCCATCCTAAGAAATCGTTGCACCAGTGACCACAGACTAATTTACTCAACCTCTGTGTTGGGCACTGAGTATAGAAGTAGACCAGCAAGCCTGGCCCTCCCCTCATGGCTCTCATGGTCTGGTTGGTCTGCCTGAATGTTGTTGTGGCATTGTTTGTCAGAGCGCCCAAAAAAAAAAAAAAAAAAGCAACCAAAATGTACATCAGTAAGGAATTGGTGAAATTGTGGTGTGCCTATATAATGGGATACTACACAGCTCCTTCTTCACAAAGGTGTGCGTGAGTGAGGAAGATGTCCATTTGTAGAAATGTCTGTACAGCATGAAGAAAAGCACGTGTGTACATACACAAAGAAGAGTTTTGAGGGATCTGGACTTAGCAGGTCCTCAAACTACGGCCAGTGGGCTGAATCTGATCTGCTGCCTGTTGTTTGTTTGTTTTTTTTTTTTAACCTTGCATTCTATTTGACACTACAGTTTTTGAAGCAATATCTAGATGATGTTTTAAAATAACTTTTGATCTATGAAAATTATGTATAGTTACATGATTATTCAGGCTTAATGAAGATATTCAGGCATTTTTACACATAAAAAATGTCAAGAAATAAGATCTTCCTGAAACTGAATTAAAAGAACACTTACAGGGCTTCCCTGGTGGCGCAGTGGTTGGGAGTTCGCCTGCCGATGCAGGGGACGCGGGTTCGTGTCCCGGTCCGGGAGGATCCCACATGCCGCGGAGTGGCTGGGCCCGTGAGCCATGGCCGCTGGGCCTGTGCGTCCGGAGCCTGTGCCCCGAAGCGGGAGAGGCCACAACAGTGAGAGGCCCACATACGGCAAAAAAAAAAAAAGAACACTTACAATGAAATCAATTGTAAAATGTAGTAATTGTTTTCTCTGCCTTAGCTGGAAGTTTTAAGAACTATTATCTCTTCCTGAAGGATTATTGATCTGAAGTGAATACATTCCTAAAAATTTTTCCTTGTTAAAATCTAACACATGGTCACCTACATGCATGTAATACAAACGTAATTCTCAAAATAAGAGAAGATAAACAATGGCTTGGAGAAATCTATGAAATGATAGTTTCTCAGCGGTTGGTCTGGCTGGCTGTCTTTTTTAATCAAGTTTGGGACACAAATACACTCATTCATTGATGTACTATTTGTAATGCTTTTGCACTACAGAGGCAGAGTTGAGTGGTTGTAGCTGAAACTGTATAGCGCACAGATCATAAAATATTTACTCTCTGACCCTTGACAGAAGATTTGCCAACCCCTAGTCTACACCAAACTGTGAACTATTTTTTTTCTAGTAGGTGTAAGGGGTGAGGGAGAGGTTGTCTGTCATGAACATTTCTATATTACTTTAAATTTTAATTCTAATATATTTTTGTAATGAGAAAAATTCAATTTGGAAGAAAAGAGAGCACGCAGGACTCACACTACCTGATTTTTTTTTTTTTTTTTTTTTTTTTGTGGTACGTGGGCCTGTCACTGCTGTGGCCTCTCCCATTGCGGAGCACAGGCTCTGGACGCGCAGGCTCAGCGGCCATGGCTCACGGGCCCAGCCGCTCCACGGCATGTGGGATCTTCCCGGACCGGGGCACGAACCCATGTCCCCTGCATCGGCAGGCGGACTCTCAACCACTGCGCCACCAGGGAAGCCCACACTACCTGATTTTGAGACTTGCCGTAAAACTGTAGTTCTCAGCACAATTACTGGCATAAGGATTGGCATGTAGCTTCATCAAACAGCATAGATCACTTAGAAATAGACCCAGCCTTGTATGCACAATTGATTTTCAACAAAGGTGCCAAGGTTATTCAATAAAAAAGGATAGGCTTTTCCACAAATGGTACTGGAACAATTGGATATCCAAAGGGATGGGGGGAAAGGACATTGAACTTCACCTTGTACCATAAACAGAAATTAACTTGCAGTGGATCATAGTTGTAAATGTAAGAGCTAAAGCTATAAAACGTCTCCTAGGCAAAGATTTCTTGGATAGAATACAAAAAACACAGAACACAAGAGAAATAATTAATACAGCGGACTTCATAAAAAAATGTGAACACTTATCTTCAGAAAGACACAGTAAAGTAGATGAAAAGCCAAGCCACAGTCTGGGAGAAAATATTTGCAAGACACGCATCTGGAAAAGAACTTGTCTCCCAGAACATCTAAAGGACTCTTACTACTCAATAATAAGTAGTCAGACATCCCAATTCTAAAATGGGCAAGAGATTTAAATAGGTGTTTCACCAAAGAAGATATACAGATGGCAAATCAGCACACGAACAGATACTCGACATCATTAGTCATTGGGAAATGCAACTTAAAACCTCAGTGAGATACCACCATGCACCTGTGAGCATGGCTGAAATTGAAAAGGCTAGCTATGTTACATGCTGGGAGGATGCAGAGCAACTGGGAGAAGGCTAAGTGCTATAGCCACCTTGAAAAACAGTGTGATGGTTTTTTATAAATTAAGCATACGCTTCCCATACGACCCAGCAGCCTGCCCTAGGTATACACCCGCCAAAATAGGAAAATATATGTCAGCACAAAGATATGCATTCCGGAAACTGCAAACAACCACTTCCCTCCCTTAACTGGTGGACGGATGAACAAATTGTGTTGCATCCAAGCAATGAATACTGCTCAACGGTCCAAAGGAATGAAATAGTAACACTCAGAGAAACCTTGGTGCACCTCAGAAGCGTTATGCCAAGCGAAAGAAGCCACACACAGTAGGCTACTTACTAGATGATTCCCTTACCTGACTTTCTGGAAAAGATGAACCTATCTGGACAGAAAAGAGATCAGTGATTCCCAAGTGGCTGTCAATGACGGGAGGGATGGAAATGTTTGATATCTTGCTTGTGGTGGTGCTTCCTGCAACTGTTACATTTGGTTACAACTCATCTAATTGTACATTTTAAAAGGGTACGTTTTATTGTGTATCGATTATACCTCACTAAACCTGACTTTTAAAAATATTTACTCTGGAGAAAAGTTAATTTTAAAAATAAATTTTTTAAAGAGGCAGTTGAGCTTTCAGGAGAATGGTAAGGCGTCGGTTTGAACAGGGCAGTGAACCTTCTAGAACAGGAATTCTGGACTCAGGGAGGGGTCCGAGTGAGTGAGTGGCAGTGAAACTCCCCCAGGAGCCCTCACACTACAGGGAGAGAAGGAAGGAAACCAGTAATGAAACCTCTACTCACATCAGCCTAGGCAAAGCCAGAGGAAGAGACAAGATGCTTATTTTTTGACGGGATAAAACAGTATAAATAATACAAAGTAGAAAAGAGTAAACAATGAAAAATACGTCTCCCTCTTGCCTCTCTTCTCTCCCAGTCGTACCAGATCTGTGTGTCCTTCTAGAAATACTCAGAACATTCTCTACTGGACTTTTTTTGTTGTTGCTCAGCTTATCACGATATCTTTCAGACTGTTTCACATCAGTCTATGTAGAGCTGCCCTAGTTTCTTAAATAGGTGTGGTACGTCTGGAGGCACCATCATTTATTTAGCCAGGCTGCAATTGACGGACATTTAGATCTTTCCTGATATATATGCTATTGCGAACAATGCTTCCATGAATACTTGTATTAATACTTCTCATTTGTGTGAGTATATATATCTGTTAGATTCCTAAGAGTGGAATGGCTGGGTCAAAGGATATGTACTTTTTCTACTTTGATATGTATTGTTAATGTATGTTTGTTATTTTGATCTATATTGTTAACCCCATCACCACCCTGGGTTGTACCAATTTACCCTCCCACCAGCCATGCGTGAATAATTATACCTGTTCTCCCAAGTCCTGGCCAGCAAAATGTGAACTCAGACTTTGCCTTTGCCCAGTCTGAGAGGTGAATAATCGTATCCTGTAGGAAATGCAATTTGCATCTGGAGGAGGGAATCTTTTAGAAGCAAAGGAACCCCAAGTCACAGGTGTCAGTTGGTTTAGTCCTTCTGTCAGTCCAGATACCACCTCTGTGTTAATTAGAAGACGGCCCTCCTCCTCAGGATGTTCCCATCTGCTCAAAAACTGTCGTGATAGGGCTTCCCTGGTGGCGCAGTGGTTGAGAGTCCGCCTGCTGATGCAGGGGACACGGGTTCGTGCCCCGGTCCGGGAAGATCCCACATGCCGCGGAGCGGCTAGGCCCGTGAGCCATGGCCGCTGAGCCTGCGCGTCCGGAGCCTGTGCTCTGCAACGGGAGAGGCCACAACAGTGAGAGGCCCAAAGTTAAATAACTTGCTTGAGCAGCAGCTAGCAGTGACGGCCCCAGAATTCGACCCTTCAGCTCTGTGCTAGAGATGAAATAAAGAGGCTCTTCTCTTTTAGGCCTGAAATCTGAAACACACACACACACACACACACACACACACACACACAGCAGACAGCACTCCCTCAGTCCTTTCTCCCGTAACCGTCTGCAGCACGCTTCTGCCTCCCCTCTGGGATCTTGCTTGCTTCTTTCTATACAGTTCATCATTGAAACGGTGACCGACAGGAACTTGGAGAATCTTCTTAGCCTTTAGTCCATGTCTGAGCGTGACTGGAACGAAAATTAACACAGCCTGGAGCTTGAGGGGGAAGGTCTTTCTTTGTGTCAGATTAGGATGATGTGGGGAATCAGGAACTGTTTGTGTCGGGAAAGGAGGGGCGATGGTGTGTTGCATGGCACGTGGACTTTTGAAGGAGAAATATCTGGGTTCTCGTTCTGACTGCCCTGCTTAGTTCTTTTGTGCACTTAGACACCTTAATTCACCTCTGAGTCAATTTGCTCATCTGAAAAACAGGAATAATAAACTAATAATAGCACCTACCTTACCAGGGTGTGTGAATACACAGATTTTTTTTCGTTGAGTTGGATGCATTTATTGGGTGTCGACTCTGTGCCAGACACCATCCTACTCACTGGAGATCCATGATGAACGGAGCCATGTGCGATCTAGTGATGAGGGGCCCGGGACCCGAGCAGCCAGCGGGCGGTGCTGCCACTTCACGCCTACACGCTGGCCACTGTGAACCCACGAAAACCTCTTCACGGCTTCAGAGGTTGAACGGGCCCAGGGTGTGGTCGCAGACTTGCTCACTTAGGCTGCATTTAGATTATTTTTGCAGCTGGGCCGCAGCTGTGGGTAGTTGTGGCTCTTCCGCAAAGAAGAGGGGTCCCCGACTTTCTACGAGGAGGGGCCGCTCTGGGGTCCCGGGCCAGCCTGGGCCTGGCCACCATTGCCAGGTGTGTCCTGCTGACGGGGAAGCCTCTCCCCTGAGTGTTGGAAGTGTAGCTCCTTAGTACACGTGGAGAGGAGGGGCCTGGCAGCCTGCAGGGCTGGGGCGTGTACCAGGCCTTCGTCCTAGGGCCTCTGAGGAAATGCGTGCCGGTTGCCTAGCTGGTCTTGGTAGGGGGCTGCAGGGCAGAGTGTCAGAGGCAAGGCTCTGAGTCGGACCACAGGGCTCAAATCAGGCACAGCCCCTTACCTCCTAACCCTGTGACCCTGGTCAGGGGACCCAAGTTCTCCAAGCTTCCTTTTCTTCATCTTAAAAAGAAGGCAGTTACAGCACCTACTTCACGGAGTTGCTGTGAGGCAAGTAGCTGTGATAAAACACGTTTGTATGTCTTGAACACCCGCAGTGTGTCAGCTGTTGTTCTAAGTGCTTGATAATTATTCACTCATTTCATGCTCAGGACAGCCCAGTGAGGTGGGGACTAATACCACCCCCATTTCACAGATGAGGAAATTACAGCACAGAGAGGTTGACCACTTCCCAGAGGGCACGCAGCCAGTCAGCTGAATAGCTTGAGTTTGAACCTAGTCTGGCTCCAGAGTCCATGATTTCAGCCTGTGCTCTGCTGGCTCTCCATCTTGAAAGCTTGGCAAAGGCCGGGCATTAAATAAATACTTTGCCGACGTAAGGAACCCCAGATACACTGGCCAGTGTTCCTCACGTATGTGATATGATAAATTTCCAGAGAAAAACTGATTTCTGTCACTGGAACTATCACTCCTGTTCCCTGGATATTGTATTTCCCCGGGCTGATTTTTTTTTAACAACTTTATTGAGGTATAATTTACATGACATAAAATCTGCCCGTTTTAACTGTACAATTCAATGAGTTTTAGTAAATGTATCACTTTGCACAGCCATCGCCACATCCAGTTTTAGAACATTTCCATTCCCATCATCCGAGCAAGATCCCTGATGCCCATCACCGGTGAATCCCCATTCCCACCCCCAGCCCCTGGCAACCATTAATCGACTTTTTGTCTCTATAAATTTGCCTTTCCTGGACACATATAAATGGAATCGTACACTATGTGGTCTCTTGTGTCTGGCTTATCTTTTTTTTTTTTTTTTTTTGCGGTACGCGAGCCTCTCACTGTCGTGGCCTCTCCTGTTGCGGAGCACAGACTCCGGACGCGCAGGCTCAGCAGCCATGGCTCACAGGCCCAGCCGCTCCGCGGCATGTGGGATCTTCCCGGACTGGGGCACGAACCAGTGTCCCCTGCATGGGCAAGCGGACTCTCAACCACTGCGCCACTAGGGAAGCCCTGTCTGGCTTATCTTGCTTAGCAAGGTTTTTGTTGTTGTTTTTTTTTTGTTTGTTTTGGTTTTTTTAAACGTACTTTGAATATTATTTATTTATTTTTGGCTGTGCTGGGTCTTCGTTTCTGTGTGAGGACTTTCTCTAGTTGCGGCGAGCAGGGGCCATTCTTCATTGCGGTGCGCGGGCCTCTCACTATCGCGGCCTCTCTTGTTGCGGAGCACAGGCTCCAGACACGCGGGCTCAGTAGTTGTGCTCACGGACCTAGTTGCTCTGCAGCATGTGGGATCCTCCCAGACCAGGGCTCGAACCTGCGTCCCCTGCATTGGCAGGCAGACTCTCAACCACTGCGCCACCAGGGAAGCCCGCTTAGCACGTTTCTGAGGCTCGTCCACGTTGTAGCATGCACCAGTACTTTTTATGGCCAGATTCTATTCCGTTGTATGGGCAGCCCACATTTTGTTTATCCATTCACCGACCTATGGACATTGGGGTGCTTTCCACTTTGCGGCTATCGTGAACCATGCTCCTGCGAACGTTTGCATTCCCGTCCTGGGCCTGACTTTGCGGCAGATGGGTGCGCCGACTTGGTAACCTCTCTCCTTTTCTCTCGCCTCTGGGGCTTCTCAGAACCAGGCAGCGGGCAGGTGTTCGTGACCTCGGAGAACCAGCTCGTGTACTATCCCAGCATCACCTATGCCATCATCGGCAGTTCCGTCATCTTTGTGCTGGTCGTGGCCCTGCTGGCTCTGGTCCTGCACCACCAGCGGAAGCGCAACAACCTCATGACGCTGCCAGTGCACCGGCTCCAGCACCCCGTGCTGCTCTCCCGCCTGGTGGTCTTGGACCACCCTCACCGCTGCAACGTCACCTACAACGTCAACAATGGCATCCAGTACGTGGCCAGCCAAGCCGAGCAGAACGCGTCTGACGTGGGCTCCCCGCCCTCCTACTCAGAGGCCCTGCTGGACCAAAGGTGCGTGCTGGGAGAGCCTCGGGGAGGGAGGTCATCCCACACAGGGGCGGGCGTCCATGTGCGCGTGCCTGGGATCCTGGTCTTGCCAGGAGCCTGCATTCAGCTGCAAAGGCGGCGGCAGCTTTTGACTTCTACTGAGTCTTCGCAAAACGATTCACATGTATCATCGCATTCAGTCCTCACAGCCACTCACCGAGGGAGGTCTATATGTGCCTCAGTTTTACAGACGAGAAAGCTGAGATTTTTAAGTTACTCATCTGAAGACGTACCGCTAGGATCCTGGCCAGTTCAGATCCCTCCTCCTCCCTGGTAATGCCACACGGACACACGTCCAGGACCCTGACCAGCTCTGGGCACTCACCTGCTACCGCAGAACAGTGCCCAGTATATACTCGAGGTTTGGTTCCTATTTGAATGAATGAAATGGATAAGTGAGTGAGTGAGTGAATGAATGAGTGAATAAGTTCCTTAACTTTGCTTGGCTTCATCTATAGAATAAAGGAGGTGGCGTAGAGAACTCTCAAGCTTTGTTAAGCAGTAGAACCTTCATCACAGGTGGAGCTGTACAAGGAACCCCAAAATATAAAGTTAAAACCCAGAGTTCTGTAGTTGGATCCAGTAGTAGACCTCATTCCTGCCCGCTCAGCCTTCCTCTCTCCTTTGGTGACCTCCAAGGTACCCAAAGAACCCACTTTGAAGTCCCGGGACTACAGCTACCTGAGTCCCCCTTGGTTCTCAGCATCCCCTGCCCTGCAGGGACCCTGCTCAGCGTTCCTCTTCCACTGAGCCCAGGACTCACCAGGTGTGGCACGAGGCATTTTGCAGGCAGTGTTCCTGGGCTAACTGGGCTCCTCCTTGAACCCTCTCCGGTGGCAGCTCTTGTATTATTTAATCTTCCTTTTCCTTCCTCATAAAAGATAAACAAAGCTCCAAGGAGCGGTCCTTAAGGACATCTTTGCAAATAAGCATAAGAACACAAGACCTCACTCATTTGGACCATCCATTGTAGGGCAAGGTTAAAACTGCTGCATCTGGAGACAGAATTCCTGGGTTCAAATCCTAGCACTGCTGCTTACTAGTTGTGTGTGATCCTGTGCAAGCCATTTAATGCCCCTTTGCCTCAGTTTTCTCGCCAGTACAATGGGCATGAAAGTAATGGCTCTCTCCTAGAATTCTTGTGAGCATTAAATAAGGGATGTAAGGTAGGTGGCGCAGTGCCTGACTCATAGTAAGCCTTCCATAAATGAGAGCTGGAAAATAAAATGTCTTTTAAGTTATTTCACTGCAAGCAAGGTGTCATTATTACTCCCTTATATAGATAGGGAGACTGAGGGTTTGAGAGGATATCCTCTCACCCAAGTCCGCACAGCCAGTGAGAGTGGGCTTTCAGTAAGGACCCCCAGTTCTGTGGACTGTCAGGGGCTCTATCGAAACACCAGGCCAGGTGAAGCCCTGCCAGACCACCCAGGATGAGCCGGGGAGTATTTAGAATTCTCCCTGCCAAAGGTTGTGGTTTGGGCACTGTCCAGTTGGCACAGGCCAGGCAGAGCACGCTGACCTGTTCCTTTCGTCTTCTTACAAATCACTGGTTTTCCTAGTCCTTGGATTGCCTTTCTCCTTGGAAGGAAAATCTCATCCCCGATGTCAGCATCCGCTCGGAAAAGGGCAGACGTTGGCATTGCCTGCCGTGCCTGGGCTCCTAATGTTTTCTCTTCCCCCTCCTCTCCCCCCCTTCCCCCCACCCCGCCCCATCCTGCTCTCTCCATCGCAGACCCGCATGGTACGACCTCCCTCCACCGCCCTACTCTTCAGACACCGAGTCTCTGAACCAAGCCGACCTGCCCCCTTACCGCTCCCGGTCTGGCAGCGCCAACAGCACCAGTTCCCAGGCAGCCAGCAGCCTCCTGAGTATGGAAGACACGGGCCACAGGCCGGGGCAGCCTGGCCCACAGGAAGGCACCACGGAGCCTAGGGACTCTGCACCCAGCCGGGGCGCCGAAGAAGTATAAAATCCAGCTCTTTCAAAGTCCACATGGGCTCATCTGCTCTGACTTGTTACCATCCTAACAACTTGCGCTCGTGGGAAGCTCCTCAGGAGGCCTCAAGGAGTGACGTGGGGTGTCAGCTCTCTCTCTGTTCACCTCCTTCCCCAGATTTCAGGGATGTTCTCCGGAGGGCGACCTGGCACTGTTCTGGCCTCTCAGTTGCCCTGATGTATGTGCATCTTTTCTGGGCAGTTACTCTTCCTTCGGGGCCCAGGATCACAGCCTCACTCTGCACATCATTCTGTTACTGCTGGAATCTTGCTGAGCAGGTGGCCAGAGAGTGCAGTACTTAGGTGGCCCTTGAGAAAGCAGTGTTTGTGCCGTATGGGGTGTTCAGAAGGGCAGAGGACACTGGACCAGATTCTCTGTGGGCTGCTTCCTTAGAGCTCCATTTGGAGATTTGGGTTGGGTGGTCCTACCGGGAGGCTGTCATTGGATGGCCACTCTGGAGAGAATCCAGGGGAGCATCAGAACCCGCCTTGCACTAGGCTGTTCATTGCTCTGGGTCGGGGCCAAAGAACCCTGTTGCCGTGAGTCACGCCCTTCAGAAGTCAACAGTGTCATCCTGGTTTTCTGAAGGACTCTGAAACCATCAGGTCTGGATAGAGTCTGGATTTAAAAATTTGTCCGAGAATGCTCGTTTTGAGAGCTTTCTCCAGGATCATATATCATCGGCCTCATTCCAGAGCAGGCAGGGCGCCCCACCATGAGTTTATCTGAGTTCTCAGCTCCTAAAGTACAGGCTGCCAAGATCCTGGGTCTGCTTTGGTCCACAGTCCTTTCCCTGCCTTCTGGATCGTCTCCCTCCCAGCTGTGACCTGCCCGTACAACAAGGGATGAGTACCAAACCTGAGTTGCCCAGAAATCTGACCTGGCCCTTTGTCCCTGTAAGCCGCACCCAGCCTGCCTTGCCCATTCATGCAGCTTCAGCACTCGCCCCCTAAGTCCCCCTGACACTCAGCAGTCATTTTACCTGTGCATTTGGACTTGAGAACACTGTAGGTTCTAACTCAACGTGAGAACCTAATTCAGTACCTCCCCCGAGAGAGCCTGGATTCCTGGGCTGCACTCACCCCCCTTCCCAAGGCCCAGATTCGTGCGCTGCAGGTTAGGGTTAGGGCTGGAATCAGAGTGAGGCTCGGGCCTCTCCGAGCATCCCATAGTTTCTCCTCTGAGAGACGTGGATAATAGTTTGGAGTCAAGATTTGCCATTCGGACTTTTTTTTTTTTTTTTAATCTCTTAGAAATGCATTTGAAACAGTGTGTTTGTTTTTTCCCTTCTAGTTAAGGGACTATTTATATGTGTATAGGAAAGCTGTCTTTTGTTTGTTTGTTTTTCCATTAAAGAGGTCCAAGCAAAGATGCAAAAGGAGATGATGGTTCCTTTGTCCCGCTGAGCAGGCTAGTAACAAGTCCCCCAGACTGACCTGTGTGCCAGGCGTCTGTGCATTGTTGCACTTTGAGTTATTATTTATCGAGGTCTTGAAGGACGCAGAAAGAGGGACGCCTTTCTCCCTCGGCTCATAGGCTCTGTGTTTATGGAAGCTTTCCTCTTTCTCTGTGCCCAGCCAGCCACAGTGCCAACCCCCTCAGGAAGTCATGGGTGGAAACGTAGGTGTTATTCGTCAAGAATCCACACTAATGGCTGTGGGGGAACAAAACTGGAACCAAGTGGAGCCACTCCGGGCAGCTGTCACCCATGCAGGGCTGCTTTCCATGTGGTCAGTAACCTCTTTGATGCTTATTCAAACGGAGCCTGCAGGAGGGGGGATGAAGTGGCATTCAATGATCCTATTCTGTAGGCTTTTTTTTTTTAAACCAAATTCAAAGTGTGTTACAGGAAAGTGATTTTTTTTTTTTTAAGTTAAGAAAAGGAACATAGTTGCCTACATCTTTCATTTTTAAAATAACGTGAGTTATTTTCTGAGTAATCCAGTGAAGAAAGAACTTTTGGTGGCAGCCGAAGTATGTAAGGAACTCTAGCTGAATATTTCATCTCCTGTGAGCCATAGTGGCTTCTTTTCTCCCTCTGGTGGCCCCTGCTGCTTTCTGGTGCTCTGGAAGTTGTTTAGAGGAAAGGATTCTAATTTTAATTAATCATGTGATGAATTAGTCTCACGCGCTTTTCAGCTTCCAGGCATCTTAGGAAAGACAGATGGCCTTAGTAGCGTAAGGAGAGCCTATTAATGTTGTTTTTTCAAACAAACACAGAGATGTTTTTATTATAGATTTGATTTTTTTTAATGGCTGTTTTTAAAAAGATATAAATAGGACACCAAAGCTGCAGGGGTTTTTTGTTTTGTTTTTTTCCCCCTACTCAAAATAGCAAATAGGTGGCCAGCATTATTTTTTAACTCATTCCAACGAGGATGTTTTTTTATACATGGCCTAAATCTATGCCGATCAGAAAACCATCCCTGCTCTCTTTTCTCAAATGAGATCAGCGAGTCCTTTTTATTTTAGCATTAAAATCGTTCAGCTATGATCATTATCACCTGCCCTCAACTCCTTCTACTTTGAAATTGACATTTTAAAAAAATGCAAGCAAGTGGTAAATAAATCGTGTGTGACATTCAAAGTTGATGTAAACTGGAAAGGTTGTGCGTGGTTGCTTTTGTTTTTTGATTAGGTTTTTTTTTAATTTTATACTTTCAAATAAACTTGCAGTTTCATTCTTTCTGTTGGTGTGAATGGTCCTCAACCCCCCTTTCTTCTCTATGGCGATATAAAGAGTGGACAGCCGCTTCTGTCATGGCTTCTGCAATGAATGTATGCCCTGATAAATTGAGAAAAGGTGAGAGAATATTGATGGGACCTCAAAATATGGTGGCCGTTTAAGGATTCCACATTTGGTGTGGTTGGAATACAGAGGTAAGTATTCCATGGACACCAGTTCGTATCCAGAACCCTGGGATGTCAGTTCAGAATATGGGCATTAACTATGCCCTCTCTGCCCATAGTGACTTCACTGTGGCACTGCTTGAAGGAAAGGAGCAAGTGGCTGTGATAGCTGGAACAGATTCTGACCACATATTCAGGGGCACATGCTCTAACTCAGGCACAGGTATGTTGGTAATTGGTTTTGAACCACAAATGGCTCCCATTCATCCCACCAGTGATGGGAGCATCTTTGTGCTCTTACAAGTCTCGTTTTACGCTGCAGGTACAGTTGCACAGGAAGTCAGCGTGCCCAGGAGGTCACCACCACCACCACCCATGAACAAAAATAACCTTGGCCTTGACCAAAATTAAAATCTACATGGGAATCAAAACATAGGACTTACAGAACCAAGATGTAGATCATGTACTTGTACCCAGATATGTCAAAAAGAAGACTAGGCTATCAGATAGTGGTGTCCCAAGTATATACCAGGTCATGTCCTGCCCCAAGTGGTCTAGAGTAGACTTTACCAAACAATATGCCCAAAGGCTTGTCAAGATATTAATTCCTTTTTCTCTCAGAGTACCGTTTTCTGTGGTGCTAGGATGAGGAAACAATCAAGAAATGCTAATCTAGAGCAGAGATCAGTAAACTTTTTGTGTAAAGGGTCAGATAGTAAATAATTTTTGGCTTTGCAGCCATATGGTTTCTGTAGCAACTACGAAAACCGCCATGGACAATACATAAATGCATGGGTGTGACTGTGTTCCAATAACTACCAATATGGGCTGGATCTGGCTTTGTCATTTGCCAACCCCTGGCCTAAAGGATCATTCCCACATTGTGCTGGTGGGTCCGAAGCTAAGGGCATTGTAGAAAAGAAACGGTGTGTTAATGGCTGGCCTGGAATGTTGGAACCCTTAGAATGGCATCATCCAAAAAGTTAAAATGGAAGAACTTAGGAAGCAGGCAGTTCAAGGACCTGTGAAATTCATTTTAATTGACCCTATTAGCTCTTTTCCAGTGAATAAGGAAATACAGGGTTACGATGAGTAGAGGCTTTCCCAGTGAGGTCCTAAACAGTGGGTTGAATGCAAAGGTCTTGTTCAGAAAGCTACTCTCAGTAGGGATTCTCTAAGGTGATAAAGTAACACAACAGTCTGCCTTTTAGAGAAAAGTTCATGGGGATAAATGATCTGGGAGATATTGTTCATCTTCTCCATTTAACTTGCTATCCTCAGGTAAGGCAGTAGATTCAAAGAATGAACTGTATAAGAAAGAAGGAGCTTCTGACGGCTGCAGTGGATGTGTGATACATGTCCATAAGGAAAAGAAATGTATCCAGTGAGATAATATGCAGACTCCCTTGACATCTTATAGTTAAGTGAATGGGAACATTAATAGAACCCCCAATTGTAAGTGCTAGTTGTAAGGAATCACACTCATACAAGCTGAATGTGGTAAATTTTAGAAGATGTATTGGCTAATGCAACAGCGTTCAAGGGTATGGAAAACGATTTGGGGCAGGGCTGGATCTAGTTGATCAACAGCTGTCATTAGGAACCTGTTCTTCCCCCTCCAGCTTCTGAGTCCTGCTTTACCTGTGTAAAGCGATGACTTCATGGCTTTACAAAATGTGGTGGAAAAGAGGGTCCCAGAAGATCCAGGTTCATGATCTAAGAAAACGAGATTCTCTCTGAGAACCAGTGGAGATTGACTATGATTGGTCATCGTTGGTCCTATGACCACTATTGTAGGTGGGAACTCTTGACTGATTGACAGCCCCACCAGAATTACATGGAGTAGGAGAGGGACAATTCTCATATGGAAGGGTCTGGTAGTATAGAGCCTCACCAAGGAATAGGACCCGCAACTGGCTGGCACAATTTCTAATATACATAAGAAGATATCCTGCAACCACAAGCTTTAGGCAACATAGCCAGGTCTGAAAGGAGCAGAGGCAATGTTACAGTGAAAACGTCAGGAGACTCAACAGCCTTTCCTTAAACCTAGATGGCAAGGGCAGTTTCAAGCTGCAGGCATTTGGGGCTTGGGTTAGGTGTGCTTTTTATGAGATGGTCACTGAGGGTAGGTCACAGTAACCTACAGAGGGTAGGTCACAGTAACATGTAGGTCACAGTAACCTACAGAGGGTAGGTCACAGTAACATGTAGGTCACAGTAACCTACAGAGGGTAGGTCACAGTAACATGGATAAAGCCATAGAAGAGGAATTCTACCTTGAAACCTGAATTCACTCGTGGGTTCTAGAACTGTCCCTAAAGCACTGAAAGTATTGAAATGGGTGAATTACCCACCAAGAGTCACCCCCAACCCACATAGGATTTTTAAGTTGATGGATCAGAGACACATTCCTATCTATCACCCTTGTCGAGCTACTCAAAGACTTAGGTTCATCTATGCATGCTGTTAACTCGGCTTTCCACAGTTAATTCTTTTATCTACCCCCAAGAGGTAGAATGCATCAGTCCCTTAGACAAACACCCCTTGGAAATTCTAAGGCAGCTGGGCTCACAAGAGCTGAGGGGCTGATTTCCCTTCAGATGTGGGGCTTAGAGGCATGACCATGGGGGACTGGGATGCAATATCGGGGGAAGCTTATTTATTTTAATATGACCGTTGCCTCAGCTGGGCAGGGCTTGTGTTCTGAATGAGGGTCATTCATGCTACATTCCATTGCCAGGCAGCATTTGGCTGTACTTGGCTTTCAGGTTCACCCTGGTGAATCATCCCTGTGAGCCAGCAGAGGAAAAGGCAACAAAGGAGCGAAAATGGGCAGTGTTTATGGGCCAGCCATGGAAGTAGCACGCAGCCCTCCGCTCAAATTCCATTGCCCGTAGCCTGACCAGTCCCATAGCCACACCTACCTTCAGGGGAGTCTGGGCAGGTAAATTGACTATGTGTCCCGGAAGAACCAGAGGTGGGTTTTGGCTCCGCCACCAATCATATGTTTATAATCTTCTTTTCACACATAGGATACCTTCACCCCCTCCTGAAAGAAGAGACCCAACCATCCCATCTAATCAGATTTAAAGTCCAGGATCAGTGACAATCTCTATGTCAGATCTGTGTGGTTCCTCGAGAGACATAATTTCTTAGCCCCACATGGCTCTCATCATCTCTCTTCTAGGTTGCCCCCCTTCAGCCAGTTCTCAGAATGCTTGAGTAACTTTCAAGTCACTCAAGATAAAAGTCAACACCATGGTCTCCTGGATCTCACACCATTGACTCTCCAGTACATATATAGCCTCATCTTCCGCTAATCTCCCCCTCTCCCTCAAGTCTGCTCCAAGTCTGGGCCCCCTTGCTGCCTCTTGAACCCACCAGGCACACTCCCAGCTCAGAGCATTTGCTCTTGTCATTCCTTCTGCCTGGAACACCCATCTCCAGATACTCTTCCGTATCAGAGAACCGTCAGGAATTAAAATCCACTTAGAATCTTGATGTTGTCATCTTTGGGACTCAGTTGTAGCCACTGTAGTCAAGACTCCCGGAATTAAGACATACCAGAGCTCTCTCCTGACCAAGATAGAGTTACCACCCAAATGACATTGAGGGATTCCTAGACCAAAGAAGCACATAGGACCTTGGGAAGGAGCATTGGGGAATATATTCAAAAAGTATGGTATGAAAACTTAATTTGGACCAAGGCAAATGTTATCCATGAGTCAGGAGGTGAGTCAGTTTAAGAAATAATACACTGGAATGTGCAGAAGAGGACCTAGGGATTGAGGTGGTCCTTGAACACAAGCCCACCATGTGACCCTGCATGAAGTGTGACTCTTTTGCAAAGGAACTTGAGCCAGACCTTCAACTTGGAGTGTGTTCCTCGTGCGCTAGTCTGTGAATCAGCTAAGGGCATGCAGATGTGCCTAGAAGCTCCCTAGGACCACAGATCCTATTTGGAGAGGATGGCAGCCCCAGTTCAGAGATGAGGAACTGACACCTCGTTCAAGCAGGAAAATGAGTTATCGGGGTATTATAGAAAGAGAAGAAGGGGTTGGCTTCCTTGTAAGTGAAAAATAAACTGTTTAAATAACTCATCCCTCCAGTTGGAATCAGTTACCAGGAAATGACTGAATGTGAGTGTCTTGATCCCAGTTGCTGGCTTGCCTTAGATCCGATAAGTGGCTCTTCATGAAAGTGATGCTTGTGTTTGCCCAGTGTATCAGCTGGGATCAGTCAGAGCCACTACTGCTATTGCAGGAATAAAGGTTTGAAGATGGACGTTAGGGCTTACACTGATGCAGGAAGTGACGCCCGGAAGGCTACAGCAGGAGGATCCCAGACACAGTTACCAATGACACCAGCCTGAGCGTAGGGCAAATAGAGAACAGAGAGCTTGCAAGGTGACCAGGAAGGCACTACAGTAAGTCAAAGGTGGTACAGCAATGACTTAGCTCATGGAGAGGACTCAAAGTCTTGTGACGGATCACCCCAGTGCAGAGTAATGGCTCTCTGCCTTTCTGCCTTCAAATCTCACGTGATCTCCTTTTATTGGCACACTCGCCCCTAGAACCATACAAGGAAGGGGATTCCAGGAAGCATGGTTCCCAGCCTGAGATGAGAGTGGAGACAACAGGCATCCAGCCCACCCGGGGACCGTGATCTTGGTTCATGCAGTGGTTTCCAGAACAGATACTCTCTCCTCCCAGTGAAGAGTTCTTGTTATGTAGCAAATTAGACTCAATGAGTATTGGACCTTAATTTCTTTGTGTTTAATGAGAAAGGGGAATTTCATCTTTGACCTTGAATTTTTCTAGGTGTATCTGATAATTGGAGTTCATAGTTTTCAAAACTGGAATGATTCTATTATTTAGTATAATCTCTGATAAGCTGGTTGGACAACTTGTGCTGGGAAATAGAAATGCATGGCGTCGGAGTGACTTTTATTGATGATCTGTGTTGACCCTGAACAGAACTTTCTACTGCCCACTTTGGGTCCCAGGGAGACTCACAAAGGGACAGTTGGTGTGGAGTAAGCAACTTCGTGAAGATGGGAATAAGATGCTCATCTCCTGCCCTGAGAGAAACGCCAGTAGGTGGACCACAGATTAGGCTGTCAAACCAAATGAGTTAGAATAGAAAAGATGGAAGAGTGTAAGGCTTCCAGCCCCCTCTCCACGGTTTCCCTCTCTCCTGCTTCCTGACACCCTTCTCACAAGAGCAAATTTACTAGGTAAGAGTCAAACCAAGTAAAAATATCAATTGGGCCACATTAGCCAGAGAACCGATTGCTCCAACTGGGAACCGGCATTTCAGAGATTCCAGAAGGAGGAGTCAGCCTTGAGGAAAGGCCGAAAATCCTCTCTCCCTCCTACCCTTTTCCTCTCATCCTCCCCTGTCCTCTATGCCCCTCTCGCTCTGTCCTCCCCTCCCCCCATTCCCTGGTTAATGAGTTTTAGAGGCAGAGCTCGTCCTGCTTCTTGGACAGGCAGGGTGGCTGAGTGCCCGTGGAGTTTAATCTGCAGTCCCAACTCTCCCACTGGAAGATCTGAGGGCTTAGATTGGGAAGTAGAATGTAATACAAGACTCTCATTTTGATTTTAGTTAATAGCTATGTTTTTCTTATCATTCTTTCCTGGGAGCCCTGTACAGTACTTAGAAAGTTTTCTGGGCCTCTACTATTAAGACTGACATCTTGATGTTATCTTTGGCTCTTGCCTCTGGGTTCAAACAGAGTTCGCAAACCAGCAGCCCAAAGGTGGCATCCAACCCAGAGATAGATTTCCACCAGCTTGCAGACTCATATTATTTGAATCTGTTGCCAACGATTAAAGTTCAGGAGATTTCACATAAATATCTGGATGTCTGGCTTCTTTTTTTTTTATTTTTATTTATTTTTTTTTACATCTTTATTGGAGTATAATTGCTTTACAATGGTGTGTTAGTTTCTGCTTTATAACGAAGTGAATCAGTTATACATACACATATGTTCCCATATCTCTTCCCTCTTGCATCTCCCTCCCTCCCACCCTCCCTATCCCACCCCTCCAGGCGGTCACAAAGCACTGAGCTGATCTCCCTGTGCTATGCGGCTGCTTCCCACTAGCTATCTATTTTACGTTTGGTAGTGTATATATGTCCATGCCACTCTCTCGCTTTGTCACTGCTTACCCTTCCACCTCCCCATATCCTCAAGTCCGTTCTCTAGTAGGTCTGTGTCTTTATTCCTGTCTTACCCCTAGGTTCTTCATGACATTTTTTTTCCCTAAATTCCCTATCTATGTGTTAGCATACGGTATTTGTCTTTCTCCTTCTGACTTACTTCACTCTGTATGACAGACTCTAGGTCCATCCACCTCACTACAAATAGCTCAGCCAGGAGATAGAGCAGCATTG
Organism: Tursiops truncatus; assembly: GCF_011762595.2. NCBI lineage: Eukaryota > Metazoa > Chordata > Mammalia > Artiodactyla > Delphinidae > Tursiops > Tursiops truncatus. Next base: position 85,932,229 of record NC_047041.1, read on the forward strand.
GGCTCCCTGCCCACGTGTCAGATTAGCCAGAGCTGAGGGGCAGCTGCCCTGTTCAGACAGAACCTGTGTCCCTCAGCGCGTCACAGTCACCCCTTCTCCTTGCTGTCTCCCATCCAACCTACTCAGCTCCTTGAGTCACTTTCCTGGCCCCCGTCCTATTAGTTAGAACCTGGGGAGCAAGGCTGAGGAGCGGTCACCAGACTTCTAACCGTCACCAACAGTTTCTTTCTGGAAGGAGCAAGTACTTGAGATTGACGATTGCCAACTTTGCCACCAATCAGTCACTTTCTGGGCCTCCTTTGCCCCTCCTCAAAAATGAAATCTTAAGTTCTTAGAGTGGATATCTGTCATGCCCGGCACCTTCCTTTGTGATAAAATATACGTAACATACAATTTACCATTTCGATCATTTTGTGTGTGTGTGTGTGTGTGTGTGTGTGTGCGCGCCAGGTCTTAGTTGTGGCGTGTGACCCTTAGTTGCGGCATGTATTTGGGATCCAGTTCCCTGACCAAGAATTGAACCCACGTCCCCTGAATTGAAAGGCAGATTCTTAACCACTGCGCTACCAGGGAAGTCCCGATTTCAACCATTTCTAAGTGTACAGTTTAGTAGCATGAAGTACACTGATGTTGTTTTCCAACCATCACCACCATTCACTCCTAGGACTTTTTCATCTTCCCATACTAAACCTCTGTACCGATTAGACAATAATTCCCCTCCCCCCTGTCCCTGATAACCACCGTTCTACTTTCTGCCTATGTATTTGACTATTCTAGGTACCTCATATGAGTGCAGTCATACCATATTTGTCCTTTTTTTTTTTTTTTTTTGCGGTACGCGGGCCTCTCACTGTTGTGGCCTCTCCCATTGCAGAGCACAGGCTCCGGACGCGCAGGCTCAGCGGCCATGGCTCACGGGCCCAGCCGCTCCGCGGTATGTGGGATCTTCCTGGACCGGGGCACGAACCCGTGTCCCCTGCATCGGCAGGCGGGCTCTCAACCACTGCGCCACCAGGGAAGGCCCATATTTGTCCTTCTGTGTCTGATTTATTTCACTTAGCATAATATCATCAACGTTCATCCGTGTTGTAGCGTGTGTCAATTTCCTTCCTTTTTAAGGCTGCATAATGTTCCATTGTACAGATAGGCCGCATTTCATCTGTCCATTCAGCCGTACACAGACATCTGAGTGGTTTCCACCTTTTCACTATTGTGAATCATGCTGCTCTGAACAGGGGGGAACAGGCATCCCTTTGACTCCTTGCTTCATTTCTGTGAGGTTTAGACCCCAGGGTGGAGTCGGCTCAGCACCTTGGGCACAGCCTTCCTGGGTTTAGGGAATCCCCCTCCTCCTTTGCGCTCTACCCCCACCCCCACCCCGCCAGGAAGCAGTCAGTGACTCATCTGGGAACTAGAGTCCAGACACGTGACGAGGCTCAGGCCAATAGGGCCCTCACTTGAAGACTTGCGTTTGAAAGAGAGTAACGTGTAGAAGGGGGCACCGTGCAGGACTGGTTCTGAGGTGGCAGAGGACTGAACTTAAGGCTGCAGCAGGGGCAGGCATTTAAAGGCACCGAGCGTCGGGCCAGCCGTGGCTCCTGTGTCAGGAGTGTCTGCGGCCGAGCACCAGGCGTTCTCACGGGGCTGTATTTTCCCCTCGACAGCCTCTAGCTCGATTCTCTGCTCCTCCTGGAAATTCTCCAGGCCACTTACTTAGTGAATTCCTTTTCTGTTTAAAACAGCCAGTTTATCATGTGCAGCAAAGATCCTGACTGAGCCAATACTCAGTGCAGACGTGCCATCGGGGCACGAGCCCTGGATTTGGAGTCCACAGACCTGGGATCCAGCATCCGCTCAGCTCCTGATTCTCAGCCTGACTTTACACAAGTCAACCTGTTTTACCAAAGCTCAGTTTTGCCCGCAAAATGGTTGTAATCGCCTTTACTTCTTCAAGCAGCAGTGAGAAATCTGTGCTATGTTACACAGGAAATCCCTTGTGAAGGGCAATAGAAACTTCTAACGGGGAGTCATATCCTTGTTACTTCACTGGGGGTCCAAGACGCCCTTGCTTTTAAAGGCTAAGCAATTTGAGAATCTGCATCATGCAGGCGAAATCCTGAATGCACCTGCACCCAGGAATTGAAGGTACCCCTGTAAGTGCCCTTTTTGGAAATTTAACACGTTGGTAAAGGAAGGGAGATGAGTAGAGGTATTTATTAGGCAGCACCTGATGATACAAATGCAGAGCAGTGATGCCAATAAAGAAGAGGAAGCGGGGCTTCCCTGGTGGCACAGTGGTTGAGAGTCCGCCTGCCGATGCAGGGGACACGGGTTCGTGCCCCGGTCCGGGAAGATCCCACATGCCGCGGAGCGGCTGGGCCCGTGAGCCATGGCCACTGAGCCTGCGCGTCCGGAGCCTGCGCGTCCGGAGCCTGTGCTCCGCAATGGGAGAGGCCACAACAGTGAGAGGCCCGCGTACCGCAAAAAACAAACAAACAAAAAACAAGAAGAGGGAGCGGTTGAGGATGAGGAAGATGCTAATATTTATTGGTTAGTTTTTGTGCCAAGCACTTTGCTATCGTTTGCACTGTCTCATATAATCCTCTGAATCAGCGGTTGGCAAACTGTGACTCACTCCCAGGCCAAATCAGACCCACCACCTGTTTTGTAAATAAAGCCTTATTGGACACAGCTATGTCCATCCATTTACTATTTCTATGGCTGCTTTCATTCCAACGACTGCAGAGTTGAGTTGCTGCAACAGAGCTCCCATGGCCCCCAGAGCCTAAAATATTTGTTACCCAACTTTTACAGAAAATGTTCCTGACCCTTGCTCTAAATGAAGCATGAGAGATGGGTATTATTGTTCTACCCACTTTCCAGATTGGGAAACCAAGGGCCAGAGATGTAAAAAGATTATTCTAAGAGCTAAATCTCGAAAGCCCTCAATTTCAGATTTGCACTCAGAGACCATGCTGCAACAACTAACTTTTAACTTTTTCCATCACTTTATGACAGTGGTGTCCCCTCCTTTTCATTTCCTTTTGCCTCTGAGGAAATTGGTGTGTGACCCATAGTTTCCACCTTCCAACTGCAAAGGACGGCATCAGCTCTGGACTGAAATGTCCACTTCCTGCCTCCAGGCTCTCCATCTAAACTGGACGTTGCTTCCCTAAGGGTTATTTGCTGCCTTGCTGGTTCCCTGAAGCCACGGTGCTATCTATCTGGTAAATGGTTGGAAATCTCTGCCAGTTTGGGAGCTGAATCCAGGGACCCGGGAGAAATGCAGCTTTGCCAGGCAGGGCTGGCTTTTTTTCTTTTTGGCCGCACAACGGAGCATGTGGGATCTTAGTTCCCCAACCAGGGATCAAACCCATGACTCTTGCATTGGAAGTGTGCAGTCTTAACCACTGGACTGCCAGGGTAGTCCCAGGGCTGGCTTTGTAGACACTTCCCTCTGGAGCACATGTGTCCAGGGTTCCAGCTCATGTCACTTTGGTGTCCCTGCACCACATCCTCCCACCAGCCACATTAGGGAGCCCTGAGCCCCAGAGGATGTTTTAGCATTTTGCTCTTTCTCACCTGAGTCTAAAACTTACTTGGGATGGATTAGTCTCTGACAGTAAACAGCAGCAGACCGTGGAGAGGGGCTCCCGGGGCTGGGCACCCACTCACTGCCTGTGCGCAGAGCTCAGGAAGTAGGGAGCCAGAGGGCAGCCACTTAGGAGGATGAACACTTCCAGCCGTGCCACCTTTCTGGTTCAATCGCTTCCTCACCTCTGTGGTTTTCAATCGACTTTGCCATGTTAGTTCGGTTGTCTGTATGATTCATAAAACATTTCAGGGCTGGGGAAAACATGTGGCGGGAGCCAGCCTGCAAGCCCCTGGCAGACTATCTATTAGGAAGGGGTTGGCACATTGGTACGAAGCCTGAGAGCAAGTTTGTGCCTGGGCTCTGTGCAGAAGCCTCTTGCAGGCAAATGATAGAATGATTCTGATCTTCAAAATGAGATGCCCATGGCCCTTACTACCACTCAGAATGGTCTCATTTGTCATTTCAGGGTGTTCCAGAGAGATGCTTTGTCACATCTAGCTCCCAAAGACAGACAAGCCCACGCCAGTCCTGGCCTCGGTGTCCCCAGGACTATTTCCATGTGTTAGTCCCTCCTCTATGCCTCAGCACACCCGTCTGTAAAATGGGAAAGCATCTGGCCAGGAGCCCAGGGGGAATCCTCATTCCCGAGAGCCTTGGTCCCAGGAGACGAGCTTGGGACCTGGCAGCACTGACAGCAGGACCGTACTACCTCCAGAAGGGAAGGCAGGGAGTTCTGCATAGTCTCTCAGTAGGCCTTATATCTTGGATAAATTGCATATTGGAATTTAATTTGGAATCCCTGCTGTTTCCTTGATGAACACAAACCACACTGCAATTAGAGTGATGAAGCAGGCTGCTGTCACTCCTGACAGGAGCGATCTGTCTGAGCAAGGAGGCAGGGGACAGGCCCTTGGCAGGTGGCTGGTGGACTCATGCTGGGCGTGTTCTCTGCCTTGCCCCTGGAGGACAAAGGCCCTCAGGGGAGGAGGGCCGTCTACTCTAACCTCAGCTCCAGGGGCAGGGTGGAGGAAGGGTTTGGGGGACACTTTCTTGGTTTGCATCCCTGGCTCATGGCCCACGCTGAGCCCTGCTAGCACTTGGTGGTAACAGCTAATTCAGCCCCTGACTCAGGTCTCAGAATCTCACCTCCTCCTCCGTCCCAGTGTGAAAGGGAACAAACATTTATTGAGCACTTGTTATGTGCCAGGCACTGGGCCACATATTCTCAAGGCATGAACGCATTTGATCCACTATGTAAGTTCATGAGATGGGCACACTCATCATCTCCATTTTACAGATGAGAAACCTGGGATGCAGAGATTAAATACTGCACACAAGGTTACACAGCTCATAAGTGATGGCAGTAGGTAGGATGTGAACTCAATGGTAAGGGTCCAAGTTCATTTTCCACCTTACCCATGCAACGCACCCAAGACCCCAGCCTTCCACAACTAATCTGGTCTCTCCCTGATCATCTGCTATCTCCTCCTTCCCTGCACCTCCCATCCCCATATCCCCATATTGCCTCATTGACGTGGGAATCTGCTCTCTCTCCACCCCCTCACTGGCTCTTCCCCACTGGAAGACGCCTTATCTGACGGATGAATTCAGGAGAATGGACAGTCCACAGGACCCTGAGAAACAGGTGCAGGGGGCGTGCCCCGCCCTCCCAGTCTTCAGGTGGAAAGCACCCTCTGCAGGGCCGCTTCTGGAAGCCTGAGCCTGGTGTTTGCTCTCCTGCCCCGGCTCCTCCACCCGGAACTAGACAGAACTGTCAGCGTGGCATGTTCTATGGAGGGATAGCAGGTAGAGTTGCTAAAAAGTCTCATTTTGGCCTCAGGTCAGGGCCGCCCATACTCAAAGCTGTTGTTTGAGCCCTGTTTCGTTCAGTTCATTGTATTGATATATTATAGGCCAGAATTCAGGAGAGGAAGAGAGGGACCGGTACCTCAAACCTAACCCCTAACTCCCAGGGACCAGAACTGGATATCCATCAGCATGCAAAATTCATATAGCCAAACCGCTTCAGCCCCCAGGAGGTCTGCCATAGGTATTGTGGGCCATGCCTGCCGTCTGAAGACAAACACAGTGTGCGTCTTAGGACGATATACCGAGGGGGCTTGTCCAATACCGGCTCCATTGCTGAGTAGGGTGGCGCTGGATCCGTTAGGAATGCTTTTGGCTGCAAGCTACTGAAAACCTGACTTAAATAATGTTTTCGATGTTTTTTTTTTTCTTAGTAGCAAAGGTCTCTAGGTGGCTGGCTGCTGGCATTCATTCCATGGTTCCATGATGTCAGGGCTGGCATCTTTGTGAGTCTCTTGACAGTTACTTAATGTTTTTGCTCCATAATCACTAGGTGTCTTCCCCAGCTCCAGGCATCAGGTCCAAACTGAAGGTGAGGAAGATGGAAACGATAGCACCAGTAACTCCTGTGCCTGTTAGCGGGAAAGCAAGTTTTTCTATCTCATTCGCCTGAAATAGCCATGTTGCCATCCCTAGCAGTGAGGGAGGCTGGAAAAGAAAATATTTGACATTTCTAGTCTATAGTGAAGCTGGGCAATGGAGAAAGACATTAAGTGTTGCGTTAATCAAACAGAAGCATCGGTCACCACCTTTCTTGGATTCACTGGGTTGATCGATCCCATTGAATGTGAGCCTGAAATATAGTTGGTTTGGGCCGATCATGCGTAGCAGCAACTTTCATCTCACCTTTTCTAACCCCCATGGCAAAGCTGGCTCTTTGGAAAAGACTGTTCATCCTCGGTGAAACCGGGGCCCTAGCAGCCAGAGCTGGGACACAGGGAACTCACTAGAGCCCCGCAGCGTGGATGATGGTGACCAAGGACAGTGGTGGTGGTGATAGAAATAGTCACAGGAGGTAAGTTCTATTGTTATTCCCATTTGAAAGATAAGGAGATGGGGGCTTGGAAAATCTGCATGGCCTCTCAAAGTGACACCACGACCAAAGTTTTTGGTCACTGTGCTATACCACCTCCTGGAATTCACTTTCCAGGAACAGAAGACCAAAACCAGCAAAGCTCCAAGGACTACAAAAGCCAGAGGAGGAGGGTTTCTAGATGAATGATCCAAGTGATGCCACCAGTGTCCAAAATCTGTTGCATGTATAGCAACAGTGGAGGCGAAACGTGATCTGAAGAGGCAGCAGACACACCACACACTTAGCTTTATCCCACAGCTCATTAATCACCCTCAATTCAAAAGCATTTATCATGATTAGATCCAGCCCAGTGTCTGTGATAATGGGTATTTTTTAAAATAATGCAAATATAAAACCACACCTTCCCCGTATATCATAGAGGTGAAGATCTGAAGATCTGGAGGTCAGGATCATTTGTTCATTTAACAAATATTTGTCGTGTACCTACTGAGTACCTACTATGTACTAGGCACTCTTCTAGATGCTGGAAATCCAGCAGGAATCAAAGTGAATAAAAATCTCTGCCCTCCTGGAGTGTATATGTCTCTCTCCTCCAGGGGAGAGACAGGCCATAAACAAAATAAACAGGTAAGATAGAAAGATTGTTACTTAGTGGTCCCACACTCCTAGGAAAGGACAGATTATTCTATAGTCATGGGCACAAGTTTCCACCAGAACTAGTTTTCAACCTGTCTAATCCATCAATGACAATTCTATACTTGATGAATCGACGAGTGACAACTCACTTCAATGAATGCAACTCGGAAAGCCAGGTAGTGAGTGACAGCATCATGGTGTGGAAGCCAGCCCACTGCTGGTAGACTGGCTTCTGTGAACACACTTCTAAGGCTCACATCAACCCATCCCTGCCTCTAAAACCAACACAACCCCAAATACACTCTTCCCAACAACTCAATAAAGACCAGCACCCTGCTTTGCTCACAGAAATTTGTGTGATCAGCATGGCTCTTCCTTTACTTAAACTTAAGAAATATTTTCGGATTTCAAGTGGTGGTCTCCTCCTTTGATAAGTCTGGAGGTTCCAGTGAAATTATTTTGAAAGTCCTCAGTCCAACAGGTACACTCACCTGGTCCTTTGTGCCCAAGGGTAGTTACTCTATAGATTTCCCTGACATGTTTCATTAAAATGTCTTTGCTGAATTTATTTTATTATCCAAGAATTTGCAACCAGATGATTCTTTGTACAAGGAAATTAGGCCTCAGTCATTGTATAATTAGAACTTTCTTTGGAGCTGTATCATTTGGTGAATATTTTTGCCATTAATTGGCTTATTCTTTTCCTGCTTGCTTTGCTTTTAGTTTTGTTTGACTATTTGTACAAAGTCTTGTCTTGTGTGTCTTTGTTTTGACCTGAATTGTCTTGTGTCTTTTGAATGCATAGAGAATGCTCCACGGGGAGCATAGGCCCCAATCCAATCCAAACCAGCCCCAAGGACTATAAGCTGGTGATCCAGAGACCAACAAACGATTCATGTAAAAGCAATGGGTCAAATTCTGCTCTGGGTCTCCTTCAAAATGTTATGAGGATACTCCTCGTCTTATCAATTTGTAAAAGAAGTCACTTTGTTCGGTCTATACCAAGGTCAATAATTGTTGGGTTATTGTTTACCTGACCCCTTCTTAGCCTTTGTTTGGTTGGGGAATCTGAAACACCATTCATAAACACACAGACTTTTGACCAACTGTAGTGGTTGGTCTTTTTGCCATGGGTTTGGCTATGTCAAAGCCTCAACCTCCTCCTGGCAGAATTCCTGCTTCTCATACGAGTTTGCATTTAACTGGGTAAATGGCAAAATATTGTTTTTACTTGGTGTATTAGTTTATAAGGGCTGCCATAACAAAGTGTCACAGACTAGGTTGTTTAAACAACAGAGACTTATTATTTTCTCACAACTCTGGAAGCCTGAAGTCCACAATCAATGTGTCAGCAAGGTTGGTTTCTTCTAAGGCCCCTCTCCTTGGCTTGTAGATAGCTGTCTTCCCCCTAGGTCTTCACGTGGTCTTCCCTCTGGGTCTGTGTTCTCATCTCTTCTTCTTCTTCTTGCCAGTCACACTGGAGTAGGGCCCACCCTAATTATCTCACTTAAACTTAATCACCACTTTAAAGACCATATCTCCAAATACAATCACACTTTGAGGTAGTGGGGCTTAGGACTTCAACAGATGAATTTTAGGAGGACACGATTCAGCCCATAGCATGTGGAATAATTGATTGTTTGGACCAGACATGTCAAAGTGAGGAAATTAATACATTTAACAATAGTTCTAGAAAATTATGAGAAATTATATTAAAAATTCAAGAATCAGTAACTTTGTATGGGGACAGATGGTTGACTAGACTTATTGTGTGATCATTTTATAATGTACGTATATATTATGCAGGATATCTGAAACTCACATAATATTGTACATCAACTATATTTCAATTTTAAAAATTCAATAGTCAGCTTCCTTGATTGATATTCTAAGGACTCAAAACAAAACACTGACTCCAAGAGAGTCTGTCTCCATAACTTTCTATTTCAATCCCATCCAAACTTTCAGGATTATGACGTTTCTGCACTGCTCTCTCTACTTTATTGTCACCACCCACTTAGGTCCCTTTCTTCCTTCTGCTCTTTCTCCCCACTTTCTAAGTGAGTTTGTCTCAGGAAAGGCACAATAGCATCGCAAAATATCCCCTTAAAACTACTAGATCAGAAGGCATATCTATAGCAGCTGAAATTTAACTATAGTCCAGTGCTAAATTGAGGGCTATAATTATAGAATTTTTGTAAACCTCAGGAAGAAAGAAATTTGCTGTAGAATTTAGGATTTTGCTAGACTGATTGTCCTGGGCTATCAGATTTTTACCAACCTAACTTTAGTTCACTTAATTGTTAGTCCCCCTGGTGAGGGACAATGTTAAAAGCAGCAGCGGAGGAGGGAGAGAAACTAAATAACCCAGCTATGCCACAGCTTTTTCAATGGCCCTGAAAGGGCAAGAAAAATAAGAAAGTTACTAAAAACAAGGCCATTTCAGAAGCCTTTTCATTATAGGCAGTGGTATGCTGGTAAATATTTAGCCACCAGCCCTCAACCTGAAAGGGGAGCCATGAATTGTAGGGTTTGCAGATGTCCATGGTGTAAATTTAGCCATGCTGGCCAATTCCAAGCTAACAACATGACATCACTGAACGCAGTATTGAGTAGAGAGGCTCTCGAGAGCCAGTGCAAGCTGGCTCCAGCACACACAGATTCAGGCTAGCTTGGCCAGATTCAGAATTGCAAACAAAATAGGGAATCAACAGTGACTTCAGGAAACTTCCAAAGATATTCTAGGGTAGACCTACAGCCACAGTCAAGGGAATCTATTTTCTTTTTTAATGTCCTCTGACCTGAAATAAGAGAATCGGAAAGCAATAAATGGGAATGAAAAGTTGCCAATTTAGACTCTTCTCAACAGGAAGCCCTATAGAAATAAATAAGTTAAAAATGGAAACAAACATCTGGCTTAAGCCGCTGGTCCAGAGCCGCTGGTCCAGAGACCGAAAGGTGCTCTGTGCACTCAGAATGCAGAGCTTGTTGAAAGGATCACCTGCAGGCGTTGCAAACATCGGAAGGACGAATGCCTCACGGTGTGTAGAAACTCAAGGGCAACTTTCCAAAATCTGTCCAGCGGTGCCCCTCAGGCAGACATTAATACCCAACACTCCCTGCCCTTCCTTCCTTCCTCCATCTACAGCAGATAGCTGTTCTTTTTGTCTACCTGGGTACCTCCGGAGTCTTTTCATGTGGTTCAAGTGAAGCTGACCTCAGCTCCCTCCCCCTCTTCCTTCAGACTAGCAGGTGATCAGAGGTAGCTGATCAGGAACTCTAGCCCATGGGTTCAATGATGGGCAAATGACCCAACCTGTGTCCTTGATCTCCAGAATTTTTAGGAAGGATGGTATCTCTTCAGTGGAGTTAAGCTGGCTGCCAAGCTAGAAAGCAGAATCCATGTCTCCTTATACCTGGGCTTGCCCTGGGGCGGCTCACCTGTTTTTGTGCCTCTGCTTCTGTTTCCCTGCAATTACTTTTCCCTTCTCCCTCTTCTCACAGCCTCATGGCTGCTACTTTTTCATGGCCACTGATGCGCCCTCATTCTTGCCTTTTGCCTTTGCTCTGTGCATCTCTCCCTTTCTCCCCATTCCACCCCATGATGCAGAGATCATGTCTGTTTTGTGTACTATTGTATACCCAGTGCCTAGAATACTTTTGATTAAGGAATGATTTTTGCCTTTCTCTGGGTTTTCCATTCAGACTTGCCAAGACATGGCATCTGATGGGGCTGAGCCCCTTCGTGCCTGTCTTTGGTCAGGTACCACCCCGGTCCAGCCCATTATGGCCAATGTCTAGCAGGGCCACCTGCAGGTAATTAAAGGCATCCAGAAAGATGGAAGTATAACTTGTTCAGTGCAAACAAGCTATGATGGGCAGATTCTGGCTCGGCTCCTGCATCCTGGTATTCCTGCCCTTGTGTAATCCTCTCCCCTTGAGTGTTGGCTGGGCCTGGTGACTCGCTCCTAACCAAGAGAATACAGCAAAAGTGGTGGAAGTCATTCCCATGATTAGGTTATCAAAGATTGCGACTTCTGTCTTGCTGGTATTCTCACTCTGGTTCTTCATATATGCTTGCCCTGTTGGAGAGGACCATGTGTCAAGGGACCGTGGGTGACATTCAGCCAACAGCAGAAAACTGAATCCTACCAACGGTCACGTGAGCTGTGAAGTGTACCCATCCCAGCAAAGCCTTCGGATGAGACCAGAGCCTCAGCTGACGCCTGGATTTCAGCCTTGTGAGAGACCCTGAGGCAGAGGACCCAGGTGAGCGGTTCCTGGATTCCTGACCCACACAAATTGTGAGATTATAAATGTTGTTTTAAAGTCACTAAGTTTGGGGATAACTCACTTATGCAGCATTAGATAACTATACTTAAGCCAAATGATATCTGAATATCATTTCTACCATTATTTCTTTTTTTAAAATTTATTTTATTTTATTTATTTTTGGCTGCGTTGGGTCTTCGTTGCTGCTCACGGGCTTTCTCTAGTTGCGGCAAGCGGGGGCTACTCTTCGTTGCAGTGCGTGGGCTTCTCATTGCGGTGGCTTCTCTTGTTGCGGAGCACGGGCTCTAGAGCTCAGGATCAGTAGTTGCTCTTTCTAGAGCATTAACTGTGCCTGACATTTACTGTCCCATTTGTTTATTTTTATTTCTATTACTCTAGGAGACGTCTCGGAAAAGATATTTCTGCGATTTAGGTCAAAGAGTGATCTGCCTATGTTTTCCTCTAAGAGTTTTGTAGCATCCAGTCTTACATCTGGGTCTTTAATCCATTTTGAGTTTATTTTTGTGTATGGTGTTAGGGAGTGTTCTAATTTCATTTCTTTAACTGTGCCTGAGTGACCCTGTCACTCAGCGCTCAGGAGGCTTGACCTTAGAGCCCTGTGACCCTCAGCCAGAGCCAGCACACAGACTCACCCAGCCAGGGACGGGGCAGAGGCCAAGCATCTTCCTGTTCTTCCCCAGACCTGCTGTCTCCCTGGGGACAGTAAACACCCAGCTGAGACCTCAAACAGGAGACAAAGAAAGCATCCCTATTGAAAGGGTTCCTCTGTGGCTTCCATCCAGTAGATTGTCTCCTCAGAGAGTAGCCGGGAAACCAAAGACAAAAGAGTCATTGTTTCCATCCTCCGCAGGCTGCTGGGTGAGTGGGTGACAGAGTGGTTATTGCTGCCTCAGAACCTTTAGGAGGCCCCCTCCCCGCTGAAGGGGCCTCCCTTGGGCCTTTCTGATTTGAGAGCCCTTCCCTCTCTTTACCTCCGTGTTGCAGGGCCAGCGTGCCTCGTGGGCCTGCAGAACCTGTGACCACGTCATGCTCATTTGGTAGAGGAGGGTCCTGACGAGGGTTTCTGGCCATCTCCGGTGGGCAGCTCTGAGAGGAGAGCAGTCAGTTTGAGAAGCACAGTCCTCCTGAAGGCTACACACCTGAGTGACTGAGGAAATGCTCCGGGGGCAGCTTGGAGTGGTGGGAAGAACAGAGGCACTGGGCCAGAGAAGCCTGGTACTGAATCCAGCCCAAGTCACCTGCAGAGTGACCTTGTGTAAATTACACCCCCTCCCTAGCCTCAGCATCCCCATCTGTAATCATGGGGTAATTTATTCAGTGTGTCAGCCCTTACCGTGAAAGGCCCAACAGGACTGGAACTAGGGTTCGAGACGAGTGGGACACTTGCCTTGGGCACGAAATTTCAGAGGGTGTCATTTTGTTTGTGGCTTCCTTTGCTGTGCACAAGCTTTTGAGTTTAATTAGGTCCCATTTGTTTATTTTTATTTCTATTACTCTAGGAGACGTCTCGGAAAAGATGTTTCTGCGATTTAGGTCAAAGAGTGCTCTGCCTATGTTTTCCTCTAAGAGTTTTATAGTATCCAGTCTTACATTTGGGTCTTTAATCCATTTTGAGTTTATTTTTGTGTATGGTGTTAGGGAGTGTTCTAATTTCATTTCTTTACATGTATCTGTCTTGTTTTCCCAGCAAGACCCACAGAGTGGGAGGAAACATTTGCAAACGATACAACCAACAAGGGATTAGTCTCTAAAATTTACAAACAGCTCACGAGGCTCAATATCAAAAAAAAAAACAACCCAATCAAAAAATGGGCAGAAGACCTAAACAGACATCTCTCCAAAGAAGACATACAGATGGCTAAGAGGCACATGAAAAGATGCTCAATATCACTAAGTATTAGAGAAATGCAAATCAAAACTACAATGAGGTATCACCTCATACCAGTCAGAATGGCCGTCATCAAAATATCTACAAACAATAAATGCTGGAGAGGGTGTGGAGAAAAGGGAACCCTCCTAGACTGTTTGTAGGAATGTAAATTGCTACAGTCAATATGGAGAACGGTATGGAGGTTCCTTAAGAAACTAAAAATAAGCTATGATATGATCTAGCAATCCCACTCCTGGGCATATAGCTGCAGAAAAACATAGTTCGAAAGGATACATGCACCCCAATGTTCATTGCAACACTGTTTACAATAGCCAGGACATGGAAGCAACCTAAATGTCCATCGACAGATGAATGGATAAAGAAGTTGTGGTACATATATACAATGGAATATTAGTCATAAAAAGAATGAAATAATGCCATTTGCAGCAACATGGATAGACCTGGAGATTATCCTAAGTTGAAGAAAGTCAAGCAGTGAAAGACAAATATCATATGATATCACTTATATGTGGAATCTAAAAGAAAAGATACATATGAACTTATTTACAAAATAGAAACAGACTCAGAGAATGAACTTATGGTTACAAGGAGGGAAGGGCCAGGGGGAGGGATAGACTGGGATTTGGGGATTGACATGTACGCACTGCTATATTTAAAGTACCGTAGATAACCAACAAGGACCTACTGCACAGCACAGGGAATGCTGCTCAGTATTCTGTAATAAACTAAATGGGAAAAGAATTTGAAAAAGAATAGGTACATGTATATATATAACTGAATCACTTTGCTGTACACCTGAAACTAACACAACATTGTTAATCAACTATGCTTCAATATAAAATAAAAACATTTAAAAAGTTTCCAGAAAGCTCAGTAACCAACATAAATAATATATTAATACAATATTTTTTAAAAAATCACATTTAATGCAAAAAAGTCATGGGCAACAAAATATCACAATTTTAAACAAAGACGGGACCTGTGAACATTAGCGGCCTTTGTGAGATGCTCCCAGGAAGCTGGAGAGGTGGGTCGTAGCCACATGAAGAGCTCCTGTCGGCCAGCTCAATCCTAAGTTCAAGTGCGCCATGCTGGCTTGCTCTGTCTAGAGCAGTGGTTAGACATACAGGAATGGGGGGATCCCACAGACCCGGGTCTGTGTCCTGTCTTTACTACTTACACCTTTGAGGCCTTGGATAATGTTACTTCACCGCTCTAAGCCTCAGTTTCCTGACATGTGAAACAGAATAATAACAACACTATCTCCACCAAAGGGCGGTTGGAAAACAGGACGCCTGACAGTAAGTGCTCAGTCTTAGTGGTTGTCATTATGACATCATTTAACATACTTCAGAATCAACACGAACAGCTCCCTTGCCTGGGCAGAGGATAAAACACACTGGCATTTTGTGGCTGCCTGTGCGCTGCCTTTGTGAGCCCTGCAGATAAGCTGCCTCTTCTGGGCTCTGGTTAATCAGATACACAGGTGGCCTGGGAGCTGCCTGACTGGAGCTGCCTTTACTGCCGCGTCCGCTGCCATCTGGATAGCAGAGGAAGCACAAGAAGGGCCCGGTTGCCAAGGCAGGAACAGCTGGGGTGGATGGCCTGGAGAGTCCTGAGCTGCAATCTGTTTGCCGCACACTCTTTTGGGGATGCGTGGTTTGGGGCAAGGATCAAAATAGCATCTCTGGGATACAGCCAGCCACCATCTGCCTTGGTATGCAGGGAGCATGGGGCTTTGGCTCAGTTCTGACCAGTGAGGGTTCTAATGGTTGCATTGTCCAGTTTGGGGAGTGGTCAGGGTGCAGGTGACCCCAACAGGACAAAGGAGGGCATTTGCCATTTGGGGTGGATTTTTTTCCTTCTGACGCTTCAGATGCTGGAAGAAGGGCTTTGAACAGGAGTTAGGAGCAGGTGACGGCATTACTTTGTTCACTTAGTGAGCTGCAGGCACTACACTAGGCTCCAGGAAGACTCACTGCAAGGGAGGAGAAGCGACAGACTCTCAGGGTACAGGGCTCTCGAACTTTCAGGTATATCAGCATCGGTGGAAGAATTCATTGAAAAATAGAGTTTGATTCAATAGGTCTCGGGTACAGCCCCCAAATTTGCATTTCTAACAAGCTCCCAGGTAATACTGATGCTGCTGGTCTGGGTACCACTCTTTGAGAATCCTGATGCTAGTGGATATGGGATCTGGGATCAGGCTGCCTGGGTTTGAGTTGAAACCAATTCAACTACTTACTTGGCTATGGGACCTTTGATGACTTAGTCTCTCTGAGAATCAGTTTCCTCATCAACAAAATAGGTAAGTAGGGATGATCGTGACAGTACTTATCTCATGGGTTTCTGTGAGAACTAAAAGAGTTATGCATATAAAGCACTCAAAACAGTGTCCAACACAGAGGAATTACTAATATGCATTAGCTATTATGATCTGTAACATTTAGACATTTTCCAGTGAGAGTTATTACATGGGTGCTTTTATAAATAAAGGTGAGTAAGAAAATGTCCCTGTGGTGACCGCCTGGAGGGGTGGGATAGGGAGGGTGGGAGGGAGGGAGACGCAAGAGGGAAGAGATATGGGAACATATGTATATGTATAACTGATTCACTTTGTTATAAGGCAGAATCTAACACACCATTGTAAAGCAATTATACCCCAATAAAGATGCTAAAAAAAAAAAAGAAAAGAAAATGTCCCTGTGTATTTATGCATATGCAAAACATTTGCCTGTGATTTCGAGCGGCTCACAGACCCCCAAAATCTCATCCTTCTCAATGCCCCTTGTTTCGTAGAGTATAATAGTTACCATTTCGAGCCTCTACTATGTTGCATGAAGTGTGGCAGGTAATTTACATTCTAAGTTACTTTATTCAGGCCCCACAATCACTTCATAAGGCAGTCATCATCATTCCTATTTTACAGACAAAATAATTGAGGCTCAGAAAATTGCCAAGAGAGATTTGCACCCAGATCCATCAGACCCTACATCACACTGCCACTACTCACTTCCTTAGAGGTATTGTATCACCAATTTATCCAGAAAAAGGTATTTAGCAATATCTAAGTGCTCAGTCCTATAGGGGGGAAATAAATGTTGCTCTTGACCTCCAAGAAGTTACATCTAATGGAGGGATCCAGAGAAACATATAAATACTCAAACAGTACATAATTACAGGCCAAATCATGGGTGTGGCCGAGAGTTCATGTGGTTCGCCAGATATTCCTTTGCTTTTCACATTTCGCAGCCTCCCTTGCAGTTATGTTAGGACCGTGTGACTGGCTTCTAGCCCATGAACGTGGGTGGGCGTAATAGAAGTTATTTCCAGGCTTGGCCCTTATACATACGTCATGTGATCCCTCCTTTCCTTCTCATACTTGCAGCAGCGATTTCAGAAGCCACGTGGTCCAGGTGGCATAGTGCAAGATGGAGGAGGACCACCTAGCCAGTATCAGCCTGAGATTGGAGGGAGAGATGAACCTCGGTGGGTTAAAGCCACTGAGATTTCTAGTTACTGCAGTGTAATGCAGCCTCCCCTGACTAGCCAAATGGGATAACCATCACTATATACTGAAAAGTTCTGGGGAGATTAGTGAGTCATGAGATATTCAGGTGTTAAGTCAGCTGAAGGTCCCATTCTAGACCTAGTGAGTCAAAATATTTAAGGAAGAACCCTGGGAGTCTTTATTTTTAATAAGGTGATATTGAGGAATGGCCAAGTTTGGGGAGCCTGGCTTTGTAGTCTGCTCAACATCTCCCAGAAAATTTTACACAATAAAGACACCATCAAGTGACCATCTAGCAGGCAAACTGTGGGAGATGGAGGTGGGTGCCCGGGCTGAAGTCCCGCCTTTACCTCCTTCTAGCTGTGTAACTTCAGGTGATTTATATATTTGTTTAATTTTTGTTGGAGTAGAGTTGATTTACAATGTTGTGTTAGTTTCAGGTATACAGCAAAGTGAATCTGTTATACATATACATATATCCACTCTTTATTAGATTCTTTTCCCATATAGGTCACTACAGAGTATTGAGTAGACAGCAGGTTCCTATTAGTTATCTATTTTATATACAGTAGTGTGTATATGTCAGTCCCAATCTTCCAGTTTATCCCTCTCCCCACTTACCCCCAATAACCATAAGTCTGTTTTCTACATCTGTAATTCTATTTCTGTTTTGTAGATAAGTTCATTTGTACCCTTTTTTTAGATTCCACATATAAGTGATATCATATGATATTTGTCTTTGTCTGACTTACTTCACTCAGTACGACAATCTCTAGGTCCATCCATGTTGCTGCAAATGGCATTAGTTTGCTCTTTTTTATGGTTGAGTAATATTCCATGGTATATATGTACCACATCTTCTTTACCTATTCATCTTTTGATGGACATTTAGGTTACTTCCATGTCCTGGCTATTGTAAATAGTGCTGCACTGAACATTGGGGTGAGGTAATTTAAGTATCTGTAGAGTTGTTGTGATGATTGAATGAGTTAATGTATTAGCTATCTATTGCTGCATAACAAATTATCCCAAAACTTAGTTGCATAAAACAAGAACTTTTTATTATCTCTTATAGTTTCCATGAGTCAGGAATTCAGGGGTGTTCCATTGGGCAGTCCCCACCCAAGGTATCTCATGAGGGTACAGTCAGATGTTGGCCAGCGCTGCATCATCTGAAGGCTCTAGGCTGGAGGATCCATTTCCAAGAGAGTGCACTCATGTGGCTGTTGTCCAGAAGCCTCAGCTCCTTTCCACATAGTGATCCAAGACACCAAAGAGGAAGCTGTGATGCCTTCACACAGTCACTTCCATCATATAAATTTCCTGGTCACATAGGTCAGCCCTGAATCAACATAGGAGGGAACTCAACAGGGTAAGAATATCAGGAGGCAAGGATCAGTGGGGGCCACACGCCAGGTGGGGCAGCATCAAATGATGCCTGACATGTGATCAGCACTTGACAAATGTTAGCTATTTTTATTACTAATAGAATGACCAATAAGCTCTAGCTTAGCTGCAGCTCCTCCACCATCTTACTATTCTTCACTCGTTCCTCAGAGGCTCTCCTGCATGGCATCTACCTGAATACCCATCTGTGTGGCTGTGTGCTGAGCACTGGGTCCCTTGGTATCCCTGAGGTAGAAATACCATCAGATGGGGACTTCCCTGGTGGTCCAGTGGTTAAGCCTTCACCTTCCAATGCAGGGGGTGAGGGTTTGATGCCTGGTTGGGAGCTAAGATCTCACATGCCTCAAGACCAAAAAACCAAAACATAAAACGGAAGCAATATTATAACAAATTCAATAAAGACTTTGAAAAAATGGTCTACATCCAAAAAAAAAATCTTAACAAAAAGAGAAATACTGTCAGAGACACGGAGAGATGCTGGGAGCCAGGGAGGAAGGGGTGATAAATAACGAATTCTTAAATGGGGGTGTCACATTTAACATGGCTTGTTCATCTTGCTTAAGAGAGCTGGTGGTTGTAAAGAGCGGAAAATCTGGAATGAGGCTGCCTGGAGCGAATTCCGGTTCTCATTTTTACTGGTTGTGTGACCTTGGGTGAGTCACTTAACTTTCCTGGATCCCAGTTTTCTCATCTGTTACAAATGGAAAGAATAATAGTTCTTATTGCACAAGGTTGTTAGAATAGCTAATGTGCAAATTCAACATTCTAAGCATCTAAAAGGCTCAGAATAGTGGCTGGCTCGTAGTAAATGCTCAAAAATGCCATTATTGTTCTTCCTTCTCAAATCCTCCAGGGATGGAGGTTAAGGACGAGATAAAGAAACAAGGAAATAAAGAGATGTGTGGCCCTTGACTCAACAATTCCAAGGCAGAGCTAGTGTTAAATGTCGCTTTCCTTCCAGGACTTTCCCCCAGACTCTCTAGCTCGATTGAGAGTGTGGTCACACAGGGGCAAGCTTGACGGAGACTGTGTCCATGATGCTGTGAGTCCCTGAGCCAGGTGGGTACCCTCAGAGCCCCCTGGCACGCGCCTAGGCTGACTTTGTTCTCTCCCCCCACCCCCATGCTGCTCTCCATCTTTGTCTCCCTTCCCTAGTTCCTTTTGCTCAGTTCAGACAAGCTCAGGGGTTCCTGAGCAGATCTTGCCTTCCTTTGAAGGGTGAGCGGCAAGGGAGGTGAGACTGGGGCTGAGGGGCCTGGCGTGGAGGCAGATGGAGCGAGGGGGGGAGCGGGAAGGTAGAGGAAATCAAAGGGCTCCACATCAAAGGCAAGAGGAACCGATCAGCGGAGGATTCTTCATCCTCTGAGACCGGAACTGCGCTCTAATTCGTGAGTCTTAGTCGAGTATCAGAAGCCAAGGGGTTGCTGGACCTCCTGCCTATGAAGGTGTTTGTTGAAAGGATTCAGGAACGTGACCAAGAAACAGCTCCCGTGGAACTCTGCAGAGAAGGGAGTTCAAGTTCTAGAAGGTGGGGCACAGCAGTGAAAATGACAAAGGTTCAGGCTGTCCTGTAGGGTAGCTTCTGGGGGAGGAGACGGACAACACCCAACAAGATCATTTCAGCAAATGTGACTCAGGACGGAGAGAACACTGCCTTGCCCTGGGCTGTCCAGGAGGCCTCTCAGAGCAGCTCACGTTTCCGCTGAGCCCTGAGCAGCCATGCGTGGATCTGGGGGGAGAGCATTCTGGGGAGAGCTGGTGCAAAAAGGCAGAAAAAGTTCAACATGGTTGAGGAAGACCTGGGGGGTCAGCACGGCTGGAGCGGAGGGAACTCAGGCCAGGGGGCCCTTCAGAGAGGGGGTTTGGCCCTCAAGGCTGGGACAAGGTCTGCTGTCGTTGTGATGAACCCCGAGCCCCATGGCAGGTTTTAGTACAGGAATGATGACCCCTGATGGGTTTAAAGTGATGACTTGGCTACCAGGTAAAGAATGGACTTCAGGGGCAGCAGTAGAAGCAGGGAGGCGGGTTAGGGGGACGCCTGGAGTCCCCTGCGAGAGGTGTTCTTCTCCCGAACTCGTGTCCACAGTGGGACTGAAGGGATTGAGCAGCTTGGAGCTGTGCTGTGACTCCGGGACAGAGAACTTGCTGTGCTACTGGTGGGGGGCTGAGGAGAAGAACAAGGCGCTTAGGTTTTGAGGTTTGGGGCTGAGTCCAGGGGGCTGTCTGCCTGCACAGGGTCTGCCTCTGGGCCGTGCTGCACCCCTCATTCCCACCAAGCTAAGCAAGCAGTTGGAGCCCCAGAGCTACGGAGAAGGGAGCCTCTCTCTCCTTATGACGCCCAGGGCGTGGACCTCCGACCCCTGGCCTGACGATGGTACAGGCAGCGCCCTGAGGAAAGGAAGGCTGATTGAGGCAGGTCCTGCACTGTCCAGAAAAGAAAAGGGTTGGGGAGGGTCCCGGGCTACAGTCCCATCCCCAGCATCCTGGGACTCAGCGGCAGGGAGGATTGGGCAGCCGATGTCCGGCCTTCCTTATGGACGAGTGGCCCTCTCATTAGTGCAGAGCTTGGAAGCAAGAAGCTTTGGGAGGTTAGAAAAGAGGAGAGCCTTGGATCAGGCCAGGACATGTGTGTCATGGGAACCATGTGCCATGGCAGCCTCTGGTCCCTGACAGCCTCAGCCCTGAGGAGGGTTATGCATGCGGCTTCAACTCCTGGTCTGGACGGAGCACAGAGATCCCGTGGGATCTTTTCACCTGCAGCAAAGTCCAGAGGGACCCGGTTCCCAGAGGATGCCTGAAGGAAGTGCGGGTCCCCTGGGAACATCTTTCTTGCCAACCTGTCCTCACCACCCTCCACCAGTGGGCTGGGATTGGCCTCCTGCAGGCGGGAGCAGCAGGGGGGCTGCTGCGGACCACATGGACACACTGCGGAGCATCCCTGGGGACCACTGTGTTGGAGGAGAGGACGAGAAAAGGAAGGGTCTCGGTGACTGATGCTGGCCACCTGAGACTCGGTTCTCCCTGGGGCAGCAGGCCCCCGACTGAGCCCTCCCCTCCAGACACACGTCCGTTCACTCACTCACTCAGGCAACGGTGTGTGAGATGCCAGCAGGCAGGAGTGCTGGCGGCTACTGGAGGAGACATGCGCCTCTGTGACAGGAACCTCAGGTGGAGGCTTCCGAGAAACCCACAAAGGCACCTCAACATAAAGCACCGGTTTAAAACCTCCCCCGGAGCCGAAGAACTTCCCCGCAAAGGCAGCACATCTCCCGCCTCTCCCACTTTCCTCCCATCCCCAACCTTCCCTCTGCTGCCTGGAATAACACGGATTCCAGGAGCTAGCCCTTTTGATATTGGTCCCCAGCCCCAGCCCCGGCGTTTTTCTTTGCTTCCATCCTCTCTTCCCAGCTGCTCCTAATGACACAGGTCCGTCTCACCCTCGGGTCCATCTGGGACAGGACAGGCAGCCTGGAGCTCGGAGCTTCAGATCACTGGCACCCTCACTCCCACCCCCCAGGGGACATCTTCTCCTTGATTTTGACTTCTATTCTCCCGGGATGATCCTTCTTCACACTGTAAATTCCTGCCCCTTAATTTTTCCGGAAATGGAAAACCACTCGACTTGCGGCCAGAAGACACTTAGCCTGTGACCTCCAGTGGGTTATTTCTCATCTCTGAGTCTGTCTCCTGACCTGAGGACGGCTTCGTGCACGTGCCAGCCAGAGGCTTTATGTGGCAATGTCTGATGCCCAGCATTGAAGCGGGGTCACTCCGTCCTCTCGGTGGGTCCATGGGTTGATGAGAAACACAAAACGGTTTCTGAGTTTGCTATGGAGAAGCTCATGCTGCTCGGAAGGGCTGTGTCGTGGAAAAGCACCGAGAAACCCCCAGTTCCTGCTCAAAATGCCACTCCCTCCCCCCACCCTGCTCCCCCCACAGACGCTGGACTTACACCCATGGTAAGGGCGGAGCCTGGAGGCCCACACCCAGAGCCACACACTGGGCACGTAGGAAATGTTTTCTTCATGGGCTGAGCTGGAGACTCAGAAACGCCGTCCTCAGTCCTGACAGCTGCCTGGTGCCGGGCTTGGAAGCTGGAGCAAGACACCTTGGCTCAGAGCCACTCTGCCAGCGGCCAACAGAGCTAAGTTTAATCTGCCAGATAAGTGTTTCAGGGTGGGGAGCAGAGCAGAGGCTGGGCCAGAAGGAGACCTTCACCAGGGGCCTGAGGCTCGGTCACGTTCTCTAATGGGGCAGGGGAGGTGGGGAAGTGGGCCAGAGAGCCCCTCCCTGCCCTCCAGAGAGGCTTCTCATTCATAGGGACCACGACCCCTGGGGGCTTTTTGCAGTCTTGCTGCATCTTAGTTATGACATGAGTGGGACAGGCTCTCTGGTCCCCATGCACATGCCTTCACTCAACTTGCCACCCAGGACGTACGATGTGCCGAGTACCGTGCTAAGCGCTGGGGATGGAGTGGGAAGTAGTGGATGTGGCCCCTGCTCCCAGATCTGCTGACTTCCGGGACTTGAGAATTCTCTTGCTGCCTGGCCTGAGACAGCACTGGGGAGTCGGCCATCTGCATACCCCTTCCCAGCCACGAGAGACAGCGAGAGAGCGGTCTCTGCCGATCTCAAGTTGTACCTTTGGTTTCCTGGTCCAGAGTTTAATCCTTATTATGGTTAAAAAAGAAAAAATTAGACATCATAGAATTGAAGCAGTGCCTAGGATCATGAAGATCATTTTCACTCCCAGGCCAGTGCTGTCTGCAACACGGCACACCTCCTGGTTTAACCGTTTCCATCTTCATTCCCCATAGGCCTGACGAGGAAGCCAGGACAGGTGAGCTTAAGTGAGATGGTAAGGAAACTGTAACAGAGCCCAGGGAGTTTGGCACGTGTCCTGAGGGCAGTGGAGAAGCATTGACAGGCCAAAGTAGGGCAGTAACACGATGTATCTTTAATGTGCTTATTACATTCACGTAACAAATATTTATTGAGCATATACTCTGTGCAGGCCTGTGCTGGGCTCTCGGGATATAGTGCTGGACGAGACAGACAAGCTTCTCACCCTCACAGTACTTTCTAGTGGGGAGAAAGACAGTGACAAATTAAATAAGTATGCACCTAAATTCATTAAATAAATAAAACTTTATATTGGGGAGTGGGAAGGAAATAAACAGGATTCTGGGACTGAGAATAAAAGGAGGAAGCCTCTTTAGAGAAGCCTGAGAAAACCCCTCTAAGGAAGTAACTTTCTTGCTGAGCCCTAAAAGATGAGAAGGAGTCCGTCTTGTGTAAACCAGGGGAAAGAGTGTTCCGGGCAGGGGTAGGGGTGGGAGCAGGGGAGCAGTACATGCAAAGGCCCTGTGGCAGGAAAGAGGTTCAAGGACCCCTGGAACTGATGGTTGGTGTGATGAAGAAAGTGACATGAGATCAGGAGGCAAACTGACAGATGTCACCATGCTTAGGAGCTACTGAGAAATGACGGTACCGTGAATGCAGAGATGAAGAGAGATGGATCAATGTGAATACGTTTCAGAGGCAGAACCAACAGGACTTGTGAGTGGGTTGAATTGGGGGAGAGGGAGGAGACAGTGATGTCCCCCACATTTCTGGTTTGAGCTGGTATTTGCTGAGATGGAGAAGCCTGGGAAAAGCAGGGTCCGGTTTGGAGGGTAAAACAAGATGGGATTTACTTTCTGGAATGCATTGTGAAGGCCAGATTAGGGAAAGACAACAAGTCTAGGGCGGGGAGCCCCGTTCAAGGCTGATGACGAGGGGACCTAGAGCGGTGGCCATGGGGATGGTGGGAAAACCCACGTCCCTGCTGAACACGCCGACAAACGGAAGAGCGTTCTGCTTCCCCAAACGCTCTGGGTTTCTGTCTGCCAGGTGGCTGAGCAGGCCGAGCAGAGGGAGGAGTTCCTTTGGGAGAACGTTGAAGTGAAACCACCATATGGAGAGGAGGGAAGGCCAGTGATGTGGAAAATGGGGTCACGAGAGAGACCAGGAAGAGGCTGCAGCAATGCGACATCTTCCGCAGCCGGCTGTGCGCCATGGAAGGGGGAGCACGGGACATGCAGTATCTGTGCAGGGACAAGGCTGTCTCGAAACAGATGGCTGGGCAGCCACACCCATGCCCCTGGCTGACTAAGGGGTTCACGGGGGAAAAGGAGGGTGAACCTTCCTGTGAGGTTCAGGACGGAACACTGAGAGAGGCCACGGGCAGAGCAGGCCCAGGCTGCACGGCTGAAACCAGCTCTCTTCTCCTTGGCCTCGCTGTCCTCCAGCACTGCCTCTTCCGGCCTTGAAGGCCAGCTAAGGCAGCAGGGAGGGGGGCTAGCCCGGCAGGTGGGGGAGAAGGAGGTATAGCCCCTTACAGGCAAAAAATAGTGGCTGTAGGACACAGGAAGTGTCAATCAGTCGACCCTGGGCCCTGCCATGCATGCATTCATTCATTCACTCGTTCATTCATGCCTGCACGCATTCAACAAACACTGACTGAGCATCTCTGATGACAGGCAGTGTCCCAGGTGCTGGTCAACCAGTCTCTGTCCTTGAGAAAAGATAGAACAAGGCCTGGCCAATGCTGGCCACCAAGGCCTCTCGTGTCTTTCTTCCTCACCCTGTCCTCACTTCCCTTCCTGGTGCCCAGAGTTGTCTGGAATCATCACCCAGCGCCCACTCCCTTCAGCCCCTGGACCTCACGCTGTTTATTCTGATTGAAGTCCATTTCCTTAGTCTTGTTTCATGAGCCTGAACTATAGGGAGGAATCAGATTGTAAAGAACACCGAATGACATTTTTCCGTTGGCCTTTATGCCAAGAGTACAGAGAGCACTGCAGTATTTTAAGTGAGGGACGGCCTTAGATTTCCACTTAGAAGACACCTTCAGCAAGGAGGAGGCAAGCAGGGAGGCCAGGAGAGGAGGATGGAGAGGCTGGAGGCGGGGAAGCATTAGGAGGCCCCTGTCCGCCCCACTGGCCACACCCACACGCTCCCAGGAGAGGATGGAGGAGTCTTCCAGCCTGCGGAAGGCCCTGCCCCAGCAGAGGCATCTGAACGTGCTGGAAGTTTAACCATCACTGATTGGGCAGCTTCCATTTCTCAGACACCTTCATGTATAATTAATCCCCTCCAAGCTGCATTGTCAGGAAAAATTAAACTTAATCTCTCCTTTTTGGAGATGAAGAAACTGAGACTTGCCTCCAAGCTGACCTGAATTTCAATCCAGGCTCCACCACCTGCCCACGGATTTAGCTAGAAAGTTATGCAGTACAAGGCCTTGTGGGCGTTGCCACTAACAAAACCTTATTGGGAAGAGTAGTATCTTCCAGCCCCAGGGCTGGGATTTCTGGCACCCACCGGCCTGCGGTGGAAGCTGGAAGCGATGAGAAGGCAGTGGGTGCTTCCGACCTCGGCCCGGGAACAGTGTTGAATGGGCTCCCTGGGCGGGCCTGTCCTGCCGCCATGTCCCTCCTTCTCTGTCATTTGTTGCTCTGGGCCTGAGGGGGCGGGTTCTGTAGGGGAGGGGGCCTGGGCCTGCAGGCTTCCTGTGCAGGAAGCTTCTCCCCTCGCCGGGGTTCTAGGAGAGGCCTGCCCACTACCCCACCTCCGCCATTCTTTCCCGGTCTTTGTTTCCCATGTTAGCCCGGCTGGGGCGATAAGGAGGGCAACTGCGCCATCTGCTGGGAATATTGGGGAAGCTCCAGCTGCGCGCAGGTGCGGCGTAGGTGGAAACTGCCCTGCGGTGTGTCTTTTGGGCCTAAGAAGAATCTTGGGTCAACAAAGGGGGTATAACAAGTGACAAGCGAGTTCTTCCATAGGAGTAACCCTGGGAACAGAACCCCATTTCAGCTGGTGGCGGGAAACTCAGTGCCAGTAGGAGCTGCCTATTACCTGTGCACCTAGGTGACGGGGATACACTGTGAACAGTGCGCGGGGGCGGGGTCAGAGGCAAATACCTAGACGGTTAAGATGCAGTGCGGTAAGAGCAATGATGGGGGAAATACAGGCAGAGAAGACAGGTGGTTAAGTTGACTAGCTAGGGCCCCGTTAGGCCCTGCTCCTGAAGCCAGCGGGATGAATAGGTGCTAAGCCGGGATAAAGGAGGACATTCTGGAGAGAGGGCGCAGCAAGGCCTTGATGTTTGTGCTGCCAACCTGCTCAGGCCCAGGGCTCGTCTCTCCTTTTCTGCCCCCTCCAGCAGCTGGAGAGAACTCAGCACCTTCCCTTGGAAACGCTGGTCCCTGAACTCTGTAATAGTGACAGGCGCTGAGCTCTGCCCTCAGCTCTTACCCCGCCAGCGGACTCCCTCCCACCCTCCCGCCAGGGATCCTATCCCTTCCTCCTCCTACTCAAACCAAACTAGCCTGGTTGGGAGACAGCTCTGTGGCCTCCCCACACGCACAGATCTGAAGTCAGCCAAGGCCAGAAAGCGTGGTGGCAACAGGGGAGAATGGTCCCAGTTGGTGAGTTGGAGCCCAGCTGCCACAGGTCCCTCTGCAGGGATTTGGATGAACTGAGCTGGGGTGAAAGGGGGCACTGCTGAGGTAGGTTTAGGAAGAGCAATTCAAATCAACATTAATTACGCGAGTCTGCCATTCTGATCAATGCGATGTAATTCAACCATCATTTACTAATAACAGGTCAAATCCTGTGTGAGTCTGTGGAAGAAGGTGGGACACAAATGAACATTTCCTGGGGCATCTCCTGCCTGGAGTAGGATTTTTTTCGGAGTAGGATTCTTATCAGAGTTCCTGAAATCCTAACCAGAGGCCATCTCCTGAGCTGTGGATCCAGTGTACATTTATACTGACCCCAGAGCCCTCTGATATTCCATAGCATCTCCGAATTCATTTATGATTTAACCTGTTGGGACAGGATTGTGTTTCACTGTGTGGTATGTGTCTAAGGTCACACGGCTAATGCAGCACTGAAACCAGTAGCCAAGAGAGCCCCATTCTTCAGCCTAGGGGTCTGCTCTGTACTTTACTATAAATCTATGAGATGCATCACCTAAGCAGTTATCTTATCTCCACTTACAGATGGGGTGGAAAAGCCCAGCAGAGTCTTTCCCAAGAGCCCAGGGCTAGTAGAAGCTCAGCTCCCCAGAGCTCTTAACATTTCCTCAAATGAAGAATGGTTCTCTCCCCTCAGAGATTAGGGTCCTCTGGTACCAACCAGGAAATGCTACTAAGAAATCTTTCTTAGTTGTAAAAAGGACAACTAAACCACAGAAATGTGGGCACTAAAGAAAGAAAGAAGTTGTGCAAAAGTCAGCATCATGCAGGTGAGAGAATGTTTAAGAATGATCAGTATTCAGAAGTTAGTGGGTACAGGTTCAAAATAGTTCTTGTAAATGTCCAACCACTGGAAAACTTTCAAAATGCCAGGTAGCCAATGGTTTCTAGATGAAAATATTTTAAAAATGCAATAAAAACCCTCTCTCACTTCTGATAACATCTCACTTGACTGAACAAAATAACGAAAAGCCCTCTGTACCACACTGGACTCACTTCCTGGATATCTGTAAATACCAGAGCACAGCGCTTGACTGACAACCATTAGACATGGTGCCCGCCGTGCGTGTTTAGGGAACCGGCGTATGTGGGAAAGACCCAAATGTCTGGTCCTCAGGTCGCTGCCTTTGGACCTGAAAATCACCAGAAGCAGGAAGTAGGAAGGCAGGACTGATGAGGGAGGGAGCTGAATGTCACTAGATTAAGGGTAAAGTTCTGCTCTCTGTGAAGAACCCAAGTTTTCTTTTTCCAAGATCAAGGCAGGAATGGAGAGAGCACAAGCCTTTGAGTTGAAAGACCCAGACTGGAGTTCTAACTCAGCCCTGGCCGTGTCCTCAGGAGCTGACACCTTCTCAGGGAAATGCACAGATCCTCGGGGAACAACGCTCCACCGACTTCAGGAGGGTAAGGTGAACAGGCGGTAAGATATTTGGGAAAATGTTTCACACCTTTCTAGCGCCACACAGGTGATGAGGTTTATCGTGAGAAAAGGTGCCAAGACGGCATGCGTGTTGTTACTCACAATTCTTTTGTTTAGAAGTACAGATGAGTTTAGACAAAAAGAAGTCTTCGGTTCAGACATCAGGGGACAGTAGTTATAACAGCTGATCGCAAACATCCCATTTCTCTTCCTTCATGGTACACGGAAGGACTGACGTTCTCTGCCCTCTTTAAAGCCAGGTGTGGCCACGTGACTGGCCTGTCCCTTCTGGGCAGAACTTCAAGTGCAAGACTGTGACCCGCCATATTCTCTCCTCCTGCCTCGGTGACAGGGGAGGCGTGTGTTGAGATGAAGCTTCCCTGTCCCTGGTCCCTTAGTAAGTATGGTGAGCAGAGCACTTGTCCCTTTGTCCCCAACCTGCACTGACTGTTGTAGCAAAAATAAACTTCAGTTGTATAAAAACCACTGCAATCCTGGGATTGTTGGTTACTACAGCATAACCTTGCATTGACTACATTTTATTTTCTGTATTCTTGACGCTTAGGCATTTGGGGCCTTGACCCTGAAGAGACTGACCTCCTAGGGCTAGCTAATTCCTAGAGATAGCAAACAGCTCCTGTGAGAACACACCTTTGATACACAAACCAACCAATCTACAGCCACGGCCCCAACTATGTCTTCTACCAAACGCACACCCAAGCCAGTGTTCTCCCTGCCCTGAATCACCCTAGGACCAGGTACTGGACAGCTAGGGGCCACACCTGTAGCCCAGACCTGCCAAAATTATCCAAACTAGTCAACCCTATGCTTACTCAGCGTACCTACTCTGCCTCGCCCATTCCTTCCTGCGAAAACCCCAAGAAAGGCTCTGGGCCATGCTATTCCCTGGCCCTCCGCGCCTCCTGACCGACCCCGGTCCCCCTCCATGTGGCACTGCAAGGTGTTCCATGCCTCCTGCTTCTACAGATATGTGAGGAGAAACTTCTTTATGATCATCATGTTTGTACCTGCATGTCTCATCATTCCTGATAAAAATAAATCCCAGTCCATTTTAACTCAAATCTGACCCCTCCTGATGGATACACTAGGAGGACGTTTGGGACTGGCATCAGACACACTGGCTTTTCTTACCCTCTTCCCAGCCTCTGGGTTCTGCTTCACTCCGAGATAGCCTCTCCTACTGCAGATGGGCTTTCGTGTGAGGAAGGCGGGCCCGAGCATCCCCGGCTTCACTATCAGAACCGCTGCCGATTCCGGCAGAACGCTCATAGGGAAAGATCAGTTTGGCCCAGTTTGAGTCAGGTACAATCACGGGACAATCTCTGTGGGACACGGACATCGGTCAGGATTGAGCCATCCACTCACCCCTGTGCCTGGGGGGGTGGACAGTGCTGGACAGCCACCACTGAGACCTATCATCGCCCTTCTGTGAATGGGGTTTGGACACCCAAACCTTGCCTCACGATAAGGAAAGACGTTTGCAGGCAGCTGCTCATTACACGAAGTACTTCTGGGAAACCAGACAAGCACTGAATGAAGGAACTTCATTTGAGGTAGAAGCTAGGAGGTTTTTTCTGAGACAGGGTCAAGCCAACCCATTAACATGGTCTCTACAAACCATCCATCCTTGCCAATAGTAGGAGAACTACCCACCTAAACGAGCGCGTGAGGTGAAGGGCAGCGAACATTCGTCAGTGTTATTTCCTGAATGCCCTCTATGTGTCATGCAACCAGATGATTCTGTTCACGTGGATCTGGCTAAAGGAATGTTCAACCGTCCAGACACCCATGCCAGGCTTCCTGCTTCTAGTCAGTTTCTTATGGAATGCCATGGGAAGCCCAGCGAATGGGCTTTTGGAGATCTCCATCTGTGCGTCACAGAGAGTGGAAGGAAAAGAGAGGGGGATGAATTCATGACAAGGCTAAACTCAACCTGAGGGTGAGACCAGGGGCCCTCGACCTGGAGATAGTGGGCAGGTCTCCAGGGTCCATGAATGCTTGTCCTTGAATGTGAAAACTCGAGTGTTCATTGCCTACAGAAGGGATCCACGGCTTCCATCAGATTCTCAGTGGTTATGGCTCCAAACAGGTAAAGAACTGCCGTTTCGACAGTAGGTAGCTCAGCTTCCAGGAGACGGCAGATGGAGAGGAGCCTGGGGTTTTTTCTTGACTTCTCTAGCGTTTCACTGGGGGGATGGCGGGGAGAAGTAAGATTTCTCATCTCTACTTCAGTTCCAGTATTTTCCAAATGGAGCTAAAATCACAGAATGCCAAGTCCCTTGCAGAGTCCTGTGTGGTAGAGAAATCTGGGCCCAAGTCCTGATGAGGTCATTTACTAGCAGGGACTTCACCTCGATGAGCTGACTCCCTCGTTGATAAAGGGAGGATAATAACATTCACAGTCACTCCAACCCCTTTACAGTAGATGAAGCAATGAACGCAGAGAGCTTTCTACTTTGCTTCCCATTAGTAACCAAAGCCAGCATCATCCAGTCCTTCCTATTTGCCGTAACAGTGCGAAGTGCTTTTAGGTACATTATATCACTTAGTCTTCACAAAAGCGCTGTAGAGTAGGTATGATTATTATTCCCATTTAATTAAAACAAAACAAAACAAACCTTGGGGTGGGCAGGAACTGAGCTCAAGAGCATCCTCTTAGCCCGAAGTCCTGCCTCCTCCACCCACCCTCCCACCCCGTCCACACACCCCACCTGAGAAGCCGCCAAACAACGCGCTCAGAGCAGGCAGGCTCTTGCCACTGGGTGATCTGGAGGAGGAAGGGGGAACACCTTACACTGAGCCCCCGGGACTTGTCAGGCCCGTGACAGACGGTTCCGTCTGGTTAAACTCCTCGAAGAGCGCTTTCATCACAGCTCTCGCGACAAGCACCTGCTGATGTCAGCAGTGCTTGCTTTTGCTCTACGTGACGGACGGATACATGGAAGGTGGGCCGGTTCACAGGCCCGGTTTCAGGTCATCCCGTGCTGATGAGCTGAGCTAGGAACGAGGAAGCTGGGGTCGCCTTTACAAACGAGAGGCAGCACGGGCCTAAGGAAACGACTCGGGCTAAGGACAGAAGCTACAGAAGCGTGACCGGAATCATGAAGTTTTTAGAACTGTTATTTATTTCCAATCACTCCTACTTCTTCACCCTGAGTGGCTGCATTACATGAAGGAAGGGGCCTCTGGCTCCAAGGAGAAGGAAATGAGTTCCCATTTCAGACTTCCTTCGCTGCCAGGTGGTCCAGCAGGGCTGAGGGAGCTCGGGCAGGCTCTGGGCTCAGGGCAGGCAGGCACGCAGAGGGGGCCCTGCCCTGTGGGATCCGCCTGGCTTCTCTGACAGAGAAGCAGAACTGCTAGTGTCACCCACCTGACTCCCTGCGTGCATTCCAGAGCTGGAAATGAGCTCATCAGAGCGAAAGGAACTTATTAAGACGAGCACCACAATTTGGGCCTGAATTTTCCAATCAGCCAGACGGAGGCGGCTGACCAAGCAAACGCTCCCTCCTGCTGCCACGGGGTCATTAAGTCCCACACAGGAGCCTCGCGAGATCAGCAGCTTCTGCTCCATCTTTGGAAAGAGGAAAAAGCAGCGCGGGGGCCTGGCTGCTTCTGCCTGGTCCAACCGCGCCTTCTGGATAGCAGCCCCCACGTCCCCACCGCTGCCTGCTGCGAGGACGGCGTGTGCTGGGGGCCGGCTGGCCGCGTCACTTGCTGGCCACAGCGGAGAGCTGGTCCCGGATGCGGCCCAGCCCGTCTAACATCGTGTCCAGGGTCTCCTTACTCAGCTCCACAGTGACAGCTGACACGGAGGGCTGCTCCCCACACAGACTGGGATCTTCCTGGATCTGAAAAGAGAACACTGCCCCAAAGTCAGAGCTGCCTCTCTTCGACCTGCAGGCCCCACCCCGTTCTGGCGAAGCTCGGAAGAGAGGCTCTTTGCTCAGAGTCACAGAGAGTCGCAGCCCTGGAGTCACTCAGCAACTGGGGACAGTGAGGGAGCTGTCTCAGGGGCTCCGGGCAGGGGTCGGAGAAGCCAGGCTCACTCACCCTCCCGCCCCCAACTCTCTCTGGGCACTCGAGTGAGGAAACATCCTGGGTTCATGCTGGTACTTTAGGCCGTGGGCTCTAGGGGTATGTAAGAATCCTCCGGGATGTAGGAAAAATATTACAGCCTCTAGTTATATGTATTTGTATCTTTTTTTTTTTTTTTAAAGTAAGCCTTAGTAATAGTTAAAAACTTAGTTGTTAGAGGCACCCTTGCTCTTTCATTTTCTTACAGCTGTTGAGTTTCTGGGTGTCTGGTGGTTAAGTAAATACAGCATTATGCTACCTAGTTTTAACTAAACAAACCCTAAAAATGGGTATGTGGCTTAAAAAGACTCCTGAAAATAACTGTGAAGATAACACCAATGAAGAATGTGAACAATAAGATGAAGAACTGATACTTCTCCAACTGCTAATAGGAGCCCTTGTTCAGCACAGTACAAATGGCAACAGCCTAAGATTGGACAGGAATTTGGAAAAGTATACCAAAGTTCTCAAGAAGGCAACTGGAAATCTGAGTGCGTGCTTCTATTGTTAAAGCCAAACCTTCCTGTAAGTGTCTAAGACAACCTTTAGGTGTCAGCAAATTATTTTGTAAATTTATATTTTGTGTTTGTCTTGTTTTAAAATTTCTAGTTTCGGTATATGTTTTATTATGACTGTACTACGTTAATACACATATACTTTCTAAATAAACACTGCATTTGGGGGTGCTAAATTTTTTTTATTTATGGGGTTGGAGATCCTAAAACTTGGAGTCTGGCATTTTTGCTGGCCCGCAGGGGCGCCGAGTCCCTGCTGCCCCTCCTTTCCTTCTAGTGAGCATGACAGTGGATGTACCTTCATCTGGAGCAGGCAGGTAGGGACGGCCATGCGGCTGATGCTGTCTGAGGAGGTTTTGATGTCCACCCTCCAGTCCAGGTCGACCAGGCGCGGCAGAGAGACTGTGTGGGGACAGCTCGGCTCAGTGCTCACGCCACCTGCGTTACTAAGCCTTTCCTCGACGACAGGCAGCTCCAAGGGCTGCACGTGGGTATGCGTGTGATCCACACAGCAAGCCTCTGAGGGAGGGAGACAGACAGGGCCCAAGACCCCACAGCAAGCCCCAGGCCTTCCTCACCACTGATCGTGGCCCCTGCACTTAGTGCAGATTCGTGGTGGTCAGCACCTCCAGCTTCTGCCTGAACACCCAACCCTCCAGATGTCCAGACAGAATGAGGAATGACGCAGGTGGAGAAGAGGAGGCTGTGGCTGGAGTCTTAGGCAACGTGTAGCTTTGAGAATAGCGGAGAGAGCTTTTGTTTGAGAGACACACAGACTTGGCTCGAATGTGTGTTCTACCACCTGTCTAACCTCTGAGCCTCTGTTTGCTCACCTGTAAAATGGGGATGATCTCAGCCTAGCTCACAGGGCTGCTGGGAGGACTAAATGAGTTAATGCAGGTAGAGTCTGCGGCACTGTGACCGGCTCAGAGTGAGTTTAGTGACTGTTTATCAAACACCCACTTTTATTCCATCTTTCACACTAATTTCAATCATGGTTAATTTGTTTTCCAATGGAAATATAGTTATTTTAAGTACTTCACTTTCTGCTTAGGATATTTGTTTGTTTTTTAACAACATGCCTCTATTATACTAGGTTTATAACCAGAAAAGAAATTAAAAAGTGGAATTAAAAAGAAATACATAACAAACACTATTCGGTTTGGGATTAGGTTAATTCACTTTGACTTTAGTTAAAAACTCTGGTAGATTTAGGGCTGGGGCTGGGGAGGAGGGGGAAGGAGGAAGAGGCAGGTTTCTTGGTACTCACTCTGATTTGTTTGGGCTTCAGCTCTCCAAGTAGATCTGTTTAAGAGGGAAAGATAAGAAAAATATAATGGAAGAGGGATGCGAATTGAGTCTTCTGATAGTGAGGCCCATGGGCCTGGGCCTCTGCTCCTTCTGTGATCTTAAAACCTATAATCACCTCCTGACAGGAAAGGACCACAGAAACGCCTCCCTCCAAGGAGCAGTTTTTTGTTTGCTTGTTTTACAAAACTGAGTGATGTTAAGGCCATAGATGCTGTTAGTTTTCATGGCTTAGGAAAAGCAAGAAAAGGCTAAATGCACTGTAACTGTGCTATTGTTCTCAGAGACAAAGCAGAAAAGGTCAACTTATCCTCTTTTTACTGAGCATCTACTATGCAAAGTATGGCATCTTACGCAAAACACATCTAACAAAAGACGTGTCTGATGCTACACAAATCACGCCATAGTGAGATGCCGAGCAGAGTCATAGTAAACTGTGGTCACGCAAGAGAAAGTTTCTAAATAAACAACAAAACCCTTGGGAAGTAAGCATTATCAGTTATTATTATCAGAGAGGTCTCTTCAAGCCTCCTGCTAACCAGTAGTTAATCAGTTCTGCTTAAATTGTATGTATCTAAAAGGATTTGCTCAGCTAGAAAACGTACAGAAAATTCACAAAAGAATAAAAGTGACCAATAACATGAAAAAGATATTTGACATCACTAGTACCAAAGATATATAAACTGAAATGAGGTACCATTTGCCATTTGTGAAACTGGGAATAAAAAGTAAAAAAACAAAACAAAACACCCTCGGTGCTGGTGATGGTGTCGGGAGAGTGGCACATCAACGTCCTCCCGGTGGAGGAGTAGCTGGTGCAATCT
The DNA here is from genome assembly GCF_011762595.2 of Tursiops truncatus. Classification (NCBI taxonomy): domain Eukaryota; kingdom Metazoa; phylum Chordata; class Mammalia; order Artiodactyla; family Delphinidae; genus Tursiops; species Tursiops truncatus. Next base: position 85,967,148 of record NC_047041.1, read on the forward strand.
TTCTGACGGCAGACTTGATAAGAAAAACCCAAAGCCTCAATACCACCATTTACCAGTGAGGAAATAAGGAAGCACAATGTGGGCAAAGGTTCCACAATAAATTGTTCACTGCAGTGAAAACTGCCAATAGCCTAAATGTCCAACCCTAAGGAATTTATTAACTAAATTACACATAATTTCTTCATGTAATGGAATATATTTACCCAATAAGAATGATACTGAAGGTAAATATTTATCGACCTGAAATATCATTAATGTTAATTCTATTAAATGAAAACAAGCAAGTTATAAAACGGCATGATCCCATTGTGTTAAAAACAAAAGCAAAACCAACCCTCTATGTGTAAATGGAAAAAATAAACCAGTCTCAAAAGGTTTCCCGTTAAGGAATTAACACTACTAACCCTCTGGGTGGTGGGATTATGGTTTCCTTCTTTTTGCTTACCTGTGCTTGCTTTTCAAGAATAAGCATATTTCTTCCAGAACAGGAATAAAAAATACAAGCATTACAAGAAACTCCCAAGAAATAAGCACTTACACGTGTTCTAGGATGATTTTTGTCAGCAGGTTTTTGAGGTTTTGGTGGAAATTTTCAGGAAAGAGTGCCAGAATCGCCTCGGCGGAGGACAGGTCACGGAACACCACTAGCCTGGTGAGGCGGTGCAGAGCCTGGAGCAGCTGCAGGACAGACGGGGAGCCCTGGGTGGTGAGGGGCAGGGGGACAGGGGACAGGGCTCTACCTCCCCTGCTGGGAAGAGGGCCTGCCACAAACCGCCACCGTCATTCAAGCTGAATCCCAGGAGTCCAGAGGCCCCTGGTGCAGACGCTGATGCTCACGTGCCTCGGCCCACCTCCAAGCTCACCTGTTGCTTAGAAGACATGTAGCTGCCTGACCGAGGATGCTGTTAACCTGCCAGAAAGTCTCTGCTTGTGGGCAAAGGGTTAATAAATCCCCTTCCTTGTGCACGGACTCTGACCTTAAGCTAACTTTCTAGCCTGTTCCCCTCTTAATGTGAGAGAAGCAGAAAGTCAGCGGTGTTACTAGACAACGCTGCACCAGTCCCCTGCCCCCGGACCGCGAGGGCTGCAGAAACACCGGGGCCCGCGGCTTGGGCTTCCCTGAGTGTGGCTGCGCGGTCTGTGCCAGCACCCAAAGCCGTGCTTACTGAATCGCTGCCAGAGGTCCTGGCTCCTGGGGAGTTGGGGCTTCGCATCCAGGCTGGCTGGACTGTCACGTCCTCACCCCTAGGCTGTCACCTGGTGGGGTGAGGCAGGCAAACAAACAGCTCCAGGCCGGCTGCGCGGACCTCCCTGTGGAAGGAATGCCTGGCGCTGCCCCGCTAGGATGCTGGATTCTACCCTGTGTCCTTCCAAGTGAATCTGCTGCTCAGCGGAACAGAACAGGACTCTCTGGAGGTAACTTTTTCCGCTTTAGGACTTTCCCGGATGCCACGGGAGGTTGCTCAGCTCAGAAAAGCACAACCCAGAGGCGAGGGGACAGTAAGCCTCTACTGGTGAAGGGTGGGAGTGAGTGGATAAATGCCCCACCCTCCCTGCCTTCCAGGGTGACAGTGCTGGGGCATTTACCCACGTGGTTTCTTACAGGATCCCAACTGCAGACCCCGCAGCACTGACCGCTCCCTAACATATCCTTCTCCTGGCTTGTCTCTCTTCCCGGCCTGATTTTCCTCACTCTCTCCTTTGTGCTTTCTGGAATCACCTCCCAAGTAACTACTAGCAGCCAGGTCGTTGCCTCGCGGTCTACTTTTGAGGAACCCAAACTAAGACTCCAACTCACTTTCATAACCTTGCTGCTGCCTATCACTTCAATGAGCCAAGCTCCAGATTAAAAAATAACAACAACAACATAGGTCTGCTTGGATGAATTACTGTTTTGGAAACACAGTTGCCATGGAAAGAAAAGGCTGTGAGTGCCACATAACCATCCTTGTCCTCTTGGCCACCTGAGATCAGGTGAGGTCCAGCAGTACATCCTCCCTAATCATACTCAGGCCTCAGAGTTCCTGCCCAGCCATCCCTGAAAAGTCTGCCTAAGCTATCCAGCCAACAACTCATCAGCACTATTAAGTTACAACTTGGGAAAGAAAATCATAGCAAGGTTGGCTTTTGTCCATACTGTCTAGGTGAAAGTCTGAAAAGGAAATGGTCAGGAGCTCCGACTCTGGGTATACTTTTCCCATCCACGCCTCACTTATCACAAGGAAGTGAAGGTTCAAAGACAATGGCTTTTAAGTTCACTAACATTAAAAAAGAAAAAAGCATCTATTTTAAGTTTGCTATAAGGTCAACAGACACTTCAGGGGAAAAATTCCCTTGGATGCAGCAACAACTGGGAAGTCAAGGAAGAGACTAATGAGCCGCGAAGCCAGCGGCCAGAGGTCGTTTCTGACCCCACTTACTTGTTCTGCCTCCTCCTGGGTCACAGACAAGCTGGAACACGTAACATCCAAGAGCTTTTTCGAGCCAAGGGCTGAACTGGAAAAGCTCTCTTGGCACAGCTGTCTGACAACATCTTTCGAGGAGGCCTGGAAAAAAACAAAACGAGCAACAAACTCAGACTCTGAAAACACATTTTTTTTAGAACGTAATACTGTCTCCGTCATGGTGTGACACCTAAGAGGTGCATAGGACACTTCCAGTTCTGTGAAGATGACATAGATGTACTTTTCCCTATTTTTCCTGCTAAACACAACTACATTCCCTGGGCACTTTATACAAAACAAATGTAAGACGACTCTGAAAGGGGAGAAGAGAAGACAGACCTGCTACAGACCTCACGACAAAGGAATGACATGGCCATATTACGTTCTGAGCCTCTGGAACGTATTTAAATCTTCTATTTTAGCTGGCTTTCTCTGACACTGCTCAGGCGGCAGGACGAGCACGGTAGGGCTGGGGGTTGTCGCTTCATTACTACCAAATGGAGACAGAAGTCCAGCTCCCCTACTTGGTTCCTGCTCACACCCAAAAGTAGGGGTTCCTTGTAGCTACTGGGCAGGGGTGGAAGTTCTGGCTCCAGTAGTTTCCACTAATACTGTGGGGTGGTGGAACTTGTTACCAGCTCGTGGGGATGGAGGTCCAGCTCCCTACTTGGCCTCCTCTGACACCGCCCTGATGGGGGTGTTCGCTCTCAGACTTCGTTGACGTACAGTGGAGCGGGGACACACTTTTTTCAGTGGTGTTTTGGTGGAGTAGAGCAGTTATTGTCTAAAAGTCTTCTGTCTTCCTAAGCCACCCCTTTCTTGGTCTTTGGCTAGAGAGAGCAAGTATTTGTTGGAGTTTGTTTTCACCCACTGGCGTTCTGGGTGGCCCTCTTCTTCAGCTCGAAGTCTGGGATATAGGAACAAAAAGAAAAGCCACTGTCCGATGTGGCTGTAAATGTATATATATATATGAGGAAATATTTAAGACAATTATATTATAAATAAGGGTAGGACTATAAAGGGATGACTTCACTGTAACTGGTAAAATGATGACACTGATATGTCACTGAGATTGTGATGTTATAGTAAATAAATGTAATAAGTTGAACAACCACTATAAGAGTTATAAAGAGAAATGAATTTTAAAACACTACAGATAAATCAAAATGGAATTGCAAAAAATGTTCAATTGATCAAATAACCCACAGGAAGGCAGTAAAAGTAAAGAACAAAAAATAAATAAAAGAACAAATAGAAAACAAAAAATAAAATGGCAAACTTAAGTTCTAATATTTCAATAATTACATTGGCTGTAAGTGGTCTAAATATACCAATTAAAAGAGAAATTCGCTGAGTGGATTAAACAAATATGACTCAGTTAAATGCTATCTACAAGAAACTCCCTTCAAACATAATGACAGAGACAGATTAAAAGGAAAAGCATGGAAAAAGATAGATCATGCAAACATTAATCAGGAAAGCAAGGATGGCTACTTTAATATCAGATAAAGTAGACTTAACAGCAGAGAAAATTACCAGAGACAGAGAGGGACATTACCTAAAGGTAAATGGTTCTGTCAACCAGAAGACATCCTGAATGTGCATGCCCTCAGCAAGAGAGCTGCAAAATATGTGAAGCAAAAACAAACAGAACTGAAAGGAGAAATCGACAAATCTATAAATACAGTTGGAGTCTTCAACACCCCTCTTTCAACAATTGATAGAACAACTAGACAGGATTCAACAAGGACACAGAAGAACTCCACAACGCCATCAATCAATCTAATTGACATTTATGGAACACTACCCAGTAACAAGAGAATACACACTCTTTTCAAAAGCTCACTGAACACATACCAGATAGAGGATATTCTGAGCCAAAAAACAAACCTTAACAAACTTAAAAGAACTAAATCATACAGAGTGTGTTCTCAGTGATCACAATGGAATCACATTAGAAATCAATAAGATAACAAGAACATGTCCAAACATTTGGAAACTTAAACAACACACTTCTAAATAATCCACAGATTAAAAGGAAAGTTAAAAAAATTACACTGAATGAAAATGAAAAACAACACCAAAATTTGGGAATACGGCCAAGATGGTGCCGAGAGGGAAATTTACAGCATTAAATGCATATATTAGAAAAGAGGAAAAGTCTCAAATAAATAATCTAAGTCCTCATCTCAAGAACCTAGAAAAACAAGAGCATAATAAACCCAAAGGAATAAGGAAGGAAACAACAAAGGGCAGACACCAAAGAAACTGAAAACGTAAAAAAGGAGAAATCAATGGAACAAAGAACTAGTTCTTCGAAAATATCAATAAAATTAACAAACTTTTAGCAAGACTGACAAAATTAAAAAGAAAGGAGACACAAATTACCAGTATCAGGAATGAAGCAGGGCATATCACTACAGACCCTGCAGATTTCAAAAAGAAAATAAGAGAATAACTACAAGCAACTCTATACACACAAATGTGACAGTTTAAATGAAGCGGATCAATTTCTCGAAAAACACAAACTACCATAACTCTCCCAATATAAAATTGAAAACGTGAGTAGTGCTATAACTGTTAAGGAAATTGAATTTGTAATTTTAAAACCCCCAGAAAAGAAATCACCAGACCCAGATGGTTTCACCGGAGAATTCTAACACACATTTAAAGAAAGAATTAACTAATTCTACACAATCTCTTCTAGAAAACAGAAAAGGAGGAAACACTTCCCAATTCATTTCACAAAGCTAGGATTACCCTGACACTAAAATCAGACAAAGACTGTATAAAACAAAACAAAAAAACAACTACAGACCAATGTCCCTCATAAAAATAGAGGCAAAGATCCTTAACAACATACTAACAAACAGAATTCAGCAATATATAAAAAGGATTATTCACTATAACTAGGTGGAATTTATTCCAGGGATGCTAGGTCAGTTCAGTATTTGAAAATCTATGTGATCCACCATATTACCAGGCTCAAGGAGAAAATCATTGGATATCAATCAATGCAGAAAGAGCAGTTGACAAAATTCAACATCCATTCTTGATGAAAACTCTCATAAAATTAGGAATAGAGGGGAACTTCCATAACTTGAC